>NC_045428.1:589857657-590175786 GCF_902635505.1 Sarcophilus harrisii
ATGGAGAGACAGAGACAAAAGAGACACAGACAGAGGGATGGAGAAAGAAAAGGAGTACAAAAAGAGACATACATACGGAGAGACAAAGACAAAAAGACGGAAGAGGGATGGAGAAAGAAAAGAGCTACAGAAAAAGAAAATGGGAGACAGAGACAGACAGAGACAGAGACGGGAGACGGACAGAGGGATGGGGAAAGAAAAGAGAGCAACAAAGAGGACATAAAGAGAGACAGAGAAAAAAGACAGAGAAAAGAGGGATGGAGAAAGAAAAGAGAGCAACAGAAAAAGAGACAGACATTGAGAGAAGAGACAGAAAGAGAAAGACAGAGGAATGGAGAAAGAAAAAAGAGAGCTACAGAAAAAGAGACAAGGAGAGAAGAGAAGAAAGAACAGAAGGGACAGAGGGATGGAGAAAGAAAAGAGAGCAACAGAAAAAGAGACAGACATACAGAGAGACAGAGACAGAAAGAGACAGAGACAGACAGAGGGATGGGGAAAGAAAAGAGAGCAACAGAAAAAGAGACAGACATACGGAGAGACAGAGACAGAAAGAGACGGAGACGGAGACGGACAGAGGGATGGAGAAAGAAAAGAGAGCTACAGAAAAAGAGACATACGGAGAGACAGAGACAGAAAGACAGAGACGGACAGAGGGATGGGGGAAAGAAAAGAGAGCCAGAAAAAGAAGACATTGGAGAGAGAGACAGAAAGAGACAGACGGAACGGACAGGGGATGGAGAAAGAAAAAGAGAGCAACAGAAAAAGAGACAGACAGAGAGAGAGACAGAAAGAGACAGAGACAGAGGGATGGGGAAAGAAAAGAGAGCAACAGAAAAAGAGACAAGGAGAAAGCGGACAAGAAAGAAGAGACAGAGACACAGACAGAGGGATGGAGAAAGAAAAGAGAGCAACAGAAAAAGAGACAAGACAGAGACACAGAAGAGGGATGGAGAAAGAAAAAGAGAGCAACAGAAAAAAGAGACAGACATATGGAGAGACAGAGACAGAAAGAGACAAAAGAGACGGGGAGACAGAGGGATGGAGAAAAAAAAACAACAGAAAAGAGACAAATGGAGAGACAGAGGACAGACAGAGACAAAGAGAAGAGACACAGAAGAGGGAGGAGAAAGAAAAGAGAGCTACAGAAAAGAGACAAAAAGAGAAACAGAGACAGAAAAGCAAGATAGAGGGGATGGGAAAGAAAAAAGAGCAAAAGAAAAGAGAAGGAATAGGAGAAGAGACAGAAAGAGACAGAGACGGAGACGGACAGAGGGATGGAGAAAGAAAAGAGAGCAACAGAAAAAGAGACATACGGAGAGACAGAGACAGACAGAGACAGAGACGGAGACGGACAGAGGGATGGGGAAAGAAAAGAGAGCTACAGAAAAAGAGACAGACATACGGAGAGACAGAGACAGAAAGAGACAGACGAAGACGGACAGAGGGATGGAGAAAGAAAAGAGAGCAACAGAAAAAGAGACATACAGAGAGACAGAGACAGAAAGAGACAGAGACAGAGACACAGACAGAGGGATGGAGAAAGAAAAGAGAGCTACAGAAAAAGAGACATACAGAGAGACAGAGACAGAAAGAGACACAGACAGAGGGATGGAGAAAGAAAAGAGAGCAACAGAAAAAGAGACAGACATACGGAGAGACAGAGACAGAAAGAGACAGAGACGGACAGAGGGATGGAGAAAGAAAAGAGAGCAACAGAAAAAGAGACATACGGAGAGACAGAGACAGACAGAGACAGATACAGAGAGGGATGGAAGAAAAGAAGAAAGAGGGATAGAGAAGAGACAGAGACAGATACACATAGAGACACACACAGAGAGGAGAGATAGAGAAATAGAGGGATAGAGAAAGAAAAGAAAGCGGGATGGAGAAAACGAGAGAGGCAGAGGGAAACATAGAGACAGAGGGAAAAAGAAACAGAGACAAAGAGAGAAGGATGGAGAAAGAGAAGAAGGGGATGGAGAAAAAGAGACAAGAGAAACAGATACACACAGAGGCACAGAGAGACAGAGATGCACACAGAGATACAGAGAGACACATAGCCACAGAGGGACACACACACACAGAGTTTATTTAATTTTTCACTTCAGTATCTAAAAAAGGCAAGATTCAAAGCATCTCTCTGAGATGGAGCAAATTTCCCATCCCCTCTCCACCCCTTACATAAAATAGGGATACTAGTACAATTATTGGTGGAGCTATGAACTGATCCAATCATTTGGAAAGCCCATAAATTTATAAAATTGTTTGTACCCTTTGACCCAGTAATGCTACTATTAGATCTGTTTTCCAATGTGATAAAGGAAAAAGAGACAGAACCTCTATATTCTAAAATATTTATGGAAGCCATCTTTGTGGTGGCAAGGAACTGGAAATTGGGCTATTCAAAGATTGGGGAATGACTACACATGTAGTGGTATATAATTGTAATGGAATATTATTGTGAAGTAAGAAATGATGAACTGATTGATTTTAGAAAATATATGGAAAGATTTGCATGAAATAAGAATGAAAAGAACCAAACCAAGAGAATGTTGGATATAGTGGCAGCAATAGTTTGAAGAATAACTATGAATGACTAAATTATTCTGATTATAAATGTTCAAATAAACTACCAAGGGTCTGTGAAGGAAGATGCTATCTATTTCCAGAGAAAGAATTTAGAAATTTGTACATTATGATTTTACATATATATATATATATATATATATATATACACACACAAACACATATGTACATACACATGAGGGGTATCAAATGATGGCCTTCTCTAGTGAGAGGTGGGGAGAGAGGGAGGGATTTAAAATGTAACAAAAAATTTTAAAAATTAAAGTTAAAAAAAATGAAAAACCATCCTCATGAATGGAATTTCTCTTTCTGCTGCTGGGCTTTGTTGGTAATATATAGAAATGCTGACAATTTATATGCATTTATTTTATATCCTGAAACTTAGTTGATCAAGTTATTAATTGTTTCAAGTAGTTTTTTAGTTGATTCAAAACCACTCTCTTGAAATCAAGACTCTGCATTTCTCTACCACTCCCTGATAGGAGCTCCCTGGATCTACATGGATTTCTGGGAGTTTGCTTTTCTTTATTATCTCCTAAATCAAAGAATCCACACAGGTTTGGGACAGAGGGAGATTTTGGGAGACTCACAGTAAAAGAGAAGAATGAAAAAGAGAGATTGGGGATGGGAGGGGTGAAGAGAGCAGATCTGTGATTTTCTTCTCTCTCTCTCTTTTTTATTATAGCTTTTTATTTACAAGTTATATGCATGGGTAATTTTACAGCATTGACAATTGCCAAACCTTTTTTCCAATTTTTCCTCTCCTTCCCCCTACCTCTCCCCTAGATGGCAGGTTGACCAATACATGTTGAATATGTTAAAGTATAAATTAAATACAATATTAGTATACATGTCCAAAGAGTTATTTTGCTGTACAAAAAAATAGAACTTTGAAATAGTGTACTATTAGCCTCTGAAGGAAATAAAAAATTCAGTAGGACAAAAATGGAGGGATTGGGAATTCTATGTAGTGGTTCATAGTCATCTCCCAGAGTTCTTTCCCTGGGTGTAGCTGGTTCAGTTCATTACTGCTCTATTAGAACTGATTTGGTTCATCTCATTGTTGAAGAGGGCCACGTCCATCAGAATTGATCATCATATAGTATTGTTGTTGAAGTATATAATGATCTCCTGGTCCTGCTCATTTCACTCAGCATGTGATTCTCTACTAAAGAGAAAACAAAAGTAGGAGCACTTTTAACAGTAGCGATCTTAGGCCAGCAGCTCAGATACTGTTTCTCTTTCAAGGGCACAGGGAGAGGTGTAAAGACTGTTGTTTGTGCAATGTTCAATGTGAGATGTTCATGCCAAGATGGATGCTTTGCAGGCAATGTGACTATGCATTTTCCTTCCCTCTCTTTTTGCTCAACCACTGGCTTTTCTGTTATCACCAAAACTGTTTTCTTTAGGGTGACTTTTCCTCCTTCTGCCTTTTAAAAAAATATAGTTGACTTAGATTGGGGTGTGTCCTTGTGTTCCTTGGTTTGAGATTTCGGTAAATGCTGGAGTCGCTATGGAATTTTAGCTATACCAAAGAATGTTGACTGGGAAGTACATTTCTAGTTAAGAGAATCTCTCGGAGGGCAAATATTATAAACCATTTGGCCCAGGCTTTCAGTTCTCATCAAACAGTAAATGCATGTATTATATACTGCTAAGACTTAGGCTCTCATTGACCCCAAAACAGAAGTTGATAACTGAGTTCTGGGCCACTCTCCTCCCTTGAATAAAGGTGCCTAACTTTCATTGTGTACCCTAGTGGCTATTTGTCTATTATTTAGGACTTGCTGTCCTCGTGGGTGAATTAGTATTGCTTGTTAGAAATGTATCAAAAGAAAGAGAAAGCTTTAACATCCAAAAGTAAATCTTACTGTCTTTTAACCAAAAGAATGACTCAGGGTCACTTTAGTCAGGCTAGAGACCAAAACCTCTTATTTTGTTTTCTATTTCCCTATGTAATTAATTCATCGGACCTCCACTCTTTTATTTTTGATCAGTAAACTTTTTTTTAAAGTTAATTTTTAAATTTTTATTTTATAATTAATATTTTAATATAATTTTACATAAAACAAAATATATTTATATATTTAATATATACAAAATATATTTATATATTTAAATATATATAATTTTATACAAAATAAAATATATTTATATGTTTAATATATATAATATATAACATAAGATATATTTATAATTAATATTTTTATTTACATGATAATGTTATTTATCTATTATGTTCTGTTATTTTGTTATATATTATTATGTAAAACATAATATTTGTTATTATGTATCTATAATGTTATGTCTTTTGTACACAATAGATTTGCAGTTTTATGAACAACTTTTTTTCCCTCAATAGTATTTTACTTTTCCAATTATATGTAAAGATAGCTTTCAACATTCATCTTCATAAGATTTTTTTCTCTCTCCTTTCTCTATTTCTCCTCTCCCCAAGACCACAAGCAATCTGATAGAGGTTATACATGTACAATCATTTTAAATATATTTCCATATTAGTCATGTTATGAAAAAAAATTAGAACAAAAAGAAACAAACAAACAACAATATTAAAAAAAAAAAACAGGGAAAAGTAGTATGCTTTCATCTGTATTGAGTCTCCACAGTTATCTTTCTGGATGCAGATGACCATTTTCTAACCTAAATCTATTGGAATTGTCTTAGATCACTGCATTGCTGAGAAGAGCTAAGTCTATCACGGTTGATCATCATACAATTTTATTGTTACTGTGTACCATGTTCTCTTGGTTCTGCCTCAATATCAGTTCATATGTGTCTCTCCAGACTTTTCTGAAATCAGCCAGCTATCATTTCTTATAGGACAATAATATTTCATTATATTCATATACCAAAACTTATTCAGCTATTCCTCAATTGATGGACATCCACTCAATTTTAAATTCCTTGCCACCACAAAAAGAACTGCTACAAGCATTTTTGCACATATGGGTCCTTTTCCCTCTTTTATGATCTCATTGGGATGCAGACTCAGTAGTAACACTGCTAGATCAAAGGATCCCTAAACTTCTGAGTAGATTTCTTCCTGTTTCCCAATTTGTGTAAGACTCATTGAAACCCAAATGAAGTTTTTGTTTGTTTGTACATTTTTGTAGTACCCTTATTCCTAGAGGCCACCTAAATAGATTTCTATTCTTTTCCTCTCCATCCCATTCAGCTAATCATTTAGGAACTGTTGAAATTCAAATTTAAAAATATTCTCTATGTGCTTCAGAGGTGGGACTTTGTATGAAAAGGGAAGCCTTAGAAATTGTCTTATGGTATGAGCTCCTTTCCCGGTTTCCCCAGCCCCATCTGTCTTTTGTAGTGTTAATACTTGAGATGTTCTAATATACAGGGGAGCTAACACCCTTGGGGTTAATAGATACTGACACTTTCTATGCACTCTAATTGATTTGAAACTATAGGTCTCTGTGATATGCTTATTCTGTTAAGTCCCAACTCAAGATACAGGTCTAAGAGACCCTCCGTCTCCATCCTTTCCAAAACCTCCACTGATCACAAAACATGTCCTTCAATAAATCTCATGAAGATTATTAAATTCTATGGATATGGTCTTTGTTCACTAAGTGTAGCATTGAAATTTTTGTTGACTCAGTTACCCATCCTCCCCAACTTTGCTTATCAATCAGTATTGGTGGAGGCTCTGGTTGGGAAGGAAAGAATAAGTCAACAGCTTTTTGTATCACCTACTTTTTGTCATGTACTCATATCTACAAACTTTCATATTCTTGCTACATTGTGGAAGAACTGAGATGTGAGGACCCAATCCTCTTTTGCAGAAGTAGACTTATCTGAGATGGCTTAAAGTTACTTATAAAAGCAGTCCCCACCTTGAAGCTATTGCTCATCTTCAGTGATCAGGCAGTCAAGGTGTTGCTGCCTTGATATATCACTAACAAAAAACCTTAATTCTCTTTGTTATGAGTTTTGCCTCATTAATCAGAGAGCCCAAATGACAGACAACCCCAATGAACTTCTCTGGGCAACCAAATTTTGTCATTATCTTCCACAAATCCTCACAACTGACATTATCAAATGCTTTGGTCAGATCAATAAACATTGTTTATAGACTTCTGTTCTGCTCCTGACATTTGTCCTGGAGTTACTGGGCAACAAACACAATATTGATCTTTTTTTTGGTTCTTTTTGAAGTCACACTGACTTTCAGATAGATGACCATCTTCTAGGTGAAGGAGCTCACCTATTAAGGATGCCTCTGGCAAGAATATGTAAACCAAGATTGAGAGACAGTCCTCTGTGATTATTACAGGACAAATATATAGAGATGGCAATAGAAGCACCCTTGAAGTCGTGGGGGATAACCTCTTCTTGCCATATAATCTTGAAGATTTCACTCAGCTTTTCTATGAGCAGTGGATCTTATTATTAATAAGATAATTATTAATGCCTTATTAATCTTAGCTGAAATAGAATCAGCACAAGGAGCTTTGCCACACAAGAGTTGTCTAATGACATTCAAAATGTCTTCTTTAGCTGGAAATTTGGCTAGAGAGGAATTGACTTCAAATTGACATATAAAGTCAATGACTTTAGCACTGATAAATGATGGTCTGTTGAGAAGATGATGGATATGTTTAACCCATTTATTCAGGATCATGTCCTTATCACTAATCCATGTAGCTCCATCAGCTTTGAATAGTTGAGAGGCCCATTTGGGCCCATTTGGCCCATAAATAGCCTTCACAACATTATAAAAACACTTTGGATTGTTACTATCAGTGTAAAATTTACTGAATTTATTTTGCCTTCTTACTGATTCAAGAAACCTGCCTCTCCCTAAGCTTTGTTTGTCTTTTACTTTTGATGGAGTTAAATTTTGCCTTCTTAGAGATGGATGAACCATCCTGCTGGTGAATTCTGTGGAGTTCTTGTTTTTCATTTAGCAGCTTCTGAATTTCCCCATCATTTTTGTCAAATCATTCTCGATGTTTGTGTTCTGACCCAGATGAGTAAATATACTATCTACTCAATCTCTGAAAGCTGATCACTCCTTTTCTATTTCACTATTGCAAACAATGTGTTGGCTCAGCTTTCCCTCCAAGTTAACAATAAATTGTTCCCCCTCAAAGAAATATTCTAATCTGTTGATGTTATGGTAGTCATTTTGCCATGGAACTGTGGCTTCTGTTGCATGCAAATATTTAGCTTGGAGAATAAGTCTAGGAGCAGTCTAGCACTCTGCATCACACATTGCCTTTGTTACTCTCACATCTTGTTTTTTTCTTCTCATTACAATGACATAGTCTATTAAATGCCATTTTTGGTTGCATGGTGCAGCCACAAAGTTTTATTGTATTTAGGTAAACAGAAATCGCTGTGGGTGAGGTCATCAAATGCACAAGTCTTCAGCAGTAATTAACTCATTGCTGTTGCTGTTTGTAACTCAGCAAGGAACTCCCTTCCAAGGAACTCCCTGCCACCTCTGGTAGTATATACCCAATCTGGCATTAAATCACCCAGTATTATGAGCTTGTCCTCTTTTGGCACACTGCTGATGAGAATCTTCAGGTCTTCATAAAATTTTTCTTTAACCTCATCGGAGTTTGCCATGGTGGACACACACACACTGGTGATGGTGGCATGGAGCTTTCCTATAAGTAGAATCATGTTTCGTGAGAGTGATAGCTACTCCTTTTGGTAGGCATACAAACTTGATTAGTTGTGATTACAAAACCTATGCCAGTTTCACAGTATATTTTTTAAGCATATGCACATTCCAAGCACCAATGATGAGTATTGTGTTTTAAGCCAAGATGGCTCATAATAAGCAGTCCACTATTGGGTAAAACAGGCACCTTTTCTACCCCCTTCCTCATGCTAGGAGCTGAGCAATGTGGCCTATTTAAAAAGGCTGCTCAGAGATCCAGGGAGCCACTGAATCCCAGTGCTATTTTCAGTAAGAATATAACTATGTGATCTAGGCTGCCTGCATGCAGGATTGTGACTGCAACTCCTAGTTTTTCTACCCCTGCTGCCTTATCACTTACTTGTTACAGAATTTTGAAATAGATAAGAATGGGAAAATAGTGTAGATGATGTCTTTTGATTTATGTATAAATTGGATTTAAGTGAGGCGGTTGTGTGATGTCATTGACCTTTCTCTTCCAGAGTTATCAAAGTCCAGTGGCAAGATAAAAGTCAAGATGAGTGGTGATTGCCCAAGATGCAGTGGATAACCTTGGTGCTTTAGCTGTCTGACCAAGCTCACACACCTGCTCCAGCTACTTTCATGGCCATTGAAACAAATTGTTCTCATCCATCCATTCCAACAGGGTAAGTCTTCACATATTGGGGCAGACACACCCCTAAATCACTGACAGATTTGAGACCCCTCAGTTACCCTCAACTTGGCTTAACTTGGCTGCCAAAATGGTTTGCTATACCTACTATAGCATCTTTGAGCCATAGGTGAGAATTAAGTGGATCAGGTGGACACTGAAGTTAAAAAGGAGACTTAAAAAAGGTTCAACATCCCTCATATCAGAGGTTCTAATCTTCCTTTAACACAGGTATGCGTGTGGATGTGCATGTATGCTTATATGTGCATAGCCAAGCAAAGTAAATTTTCACATTTGCTGTTGTGTCCTGCTTTCTAGAGCCTCCAAGTTGGGGTAACAAAATGTACTGTTGCTTTCTAGAGTCCCCACACTGGGGTGATTAAAATATACCTTCTTAGTAGAGAAGTGATGAGGTGGGACTCCCAAGGATGGAAAAATGGAGTCCATTTATTTCAAGGGCTTTCCCCTTTATATAATGTAACAAAAACATCACCGACACTGGGACCACATAAACAACTTGCTATTGCATGTAGTTTGCCACCTGGTATCACTCTTCTACCTGGTATCACTCCACTTCAATCTCAGCACAGGTTGTTACCACCTCTGATTTTTCAGGAAGGCCGAGAGCCCTTAGAGGAGATGGGGAGCTGAACCAGACATTGTTAGCAGGTTCCCTCAGGGCTGAAGGGTCTTATAGCTCACCCAGACTTCCCCCACTGACATGACCTTCTACAATTGACCATATCCAGAAATATATGTTTCATTCTGTATCTTGAGTTCATCCTTTGTCAGATGGTGGGTAGCATGGATAGCATAAGGATTTTCTGGAATCCTGTTGGTCATTACATTTATCAAAATTTGTTAAGTCTTTCAAAGTTGTCTCTACAATGTTATTATATAAATTATTCTCCTAGTTTGCTCACTTTATTCTGTATCAGTTCGCAACTCTTCCCAAATTTCTGTGAAACTGTCTCTTTCATCATTTCTTGTGACACAGTACTATAGCCATTCTCCAATTGATGGGGACACTCTTGATTTTCAGTTCTTTGTTTCAACTGGATGGAACTGCCCTCTAACTTGTGAGTGGCCAGAGCAGGCTAAAGCCAGGAGCGCCAGGGCACAAACAGAAGTTTAATTAATTTCAGAATGAGGAAAATGATACTGGCAGGTCAACCTTTCCCCCCTCTCCCCAAGAAGGAGGGCTTTAAGGCAGCTAAGGCTAGGGCCACTTATATATATAAATGGGATTGGTCCATAACACAGTTATTCTTAGTTCTTAAATTAGTGTTCATGGTTAGCATTTCTTTTTTTGTTTTATACATTTATTCAAAAGTTAAATACAAATAGAAAAAGAAAAAAGCCTTGTCAAGTACACAGCAAACATAAGAGATGATTCAAAATATGAAACAAAACATTTCTTTTCTTTTTAAAGTAATATTTATTTTATTAAAGCTTTTTATTTACAAAACATATGCATGGGTAACTTTTCCAACATTGACCCTTGCGAAACCTTTTGTTCCAAATTTTCCCCTCCTTCCCCCAACCCCCTCCCCTAGCATATTAAATATGTTGAAATACATGTTAGATCCAATATATGTATACATATTTATACAGTTATCTTGTACAAGAAAAATCAGATCAAGATGGAAGAAAAAGAAAAACTGAGAAAGAAAACAGAATGCAAGCAAATAGAGGTGTTTTTTTTTTTTAAAGGGTCAATATGTATGTATAAGAGATTGAGCTGTGAGGTTGCCCCATGGACAGGTGGTACTTTCCTATTCCAAAGGCTGAGCTGCCTAAGGAGCCGTGGACCAATCTGTGGCTGATAGATGAGGAACCCATCTCCATGCAAAGTCTCCTGCTGAGCCCTGAAGTGCCTCTGGGAAGCCTGGCTCAGGCCCTAACTACTGTCTGTCTCAGTGAGAGCCTGTCCTGTGTGACTGGCAGAGCCTCTGAGGGCCGCAGCTGAGTTCCTCTTAAGCTTCTAAGGCAAGAGTTGCTTTACCATAATACTTTTCATCACATCTTTTCCATCTAAACCCAGTCATTATGTCAGGTTCAAATATTGTTGAATATTTGACGTCTCAGACATCACAACACATCTCGGACATCACCTTATTTGGGTTCAAAATGTATAGAGGTACTTAGTGAGAAAGTGGCTGTTTGTTGAGTGGCAAGAATATAATTCCATGGTATATACTGTAGTATGTCTGGGCTGGACCTATGTAGGCAGATCCACAGATCAGTAAAAGAAAATTTTTTCCAAAGTTTAATGAAAAGGATGAACACAATAAACAAAAGAGCCAGAATGGCTTGTATGAGATTGAAAATGGACAAACTAGAAATCCAGGCAGTCAGCCAATTTCCTGAGGACTTTTGGGATGGGATGCTGGGGCCCAAAACATGATGCATATCTCATTATTATTAGGTAGAAAAGGGACAGAAGTAGAAATAGTCATTCAGTCTCATTTTGGGAAAGATATATTATAATTTGTAGCAATCAAAAAGAAAGACTGTGGAGAATCAGCAATCTAAGGGGAAGATGGTAGATCCAGGAGAGAAAAATCAGTGCTACCTTAAAATTAGAGTTTGGTGAAGAAGCTATGAATTCCTTGAAGAAATAAAGTGCTGAGAAGCAAGAGATGGAAGAGCAATTAAGCAAATTCTTGAGCCAAGAACATTTGGTAATTTATAAGATATATGTGGATGATCCTTGAACACTGATAATGCATGGATGGAGACAGAAGCAGTGAACTATCATGATGAAGCAGGTGAGACAATGGATAATCTGCCTTTGGAAGCAGGAGATGATTTTGGGAAAGTGAAATAGGTGACATCAGTGACAAATTCAAAGTTTATGCTAGTCATTGCCAATTCATGAAACATGTGGCCAAGAAAGGAAGAGCTCACTAGAGTGAGGACTCAGTCCTGGATTGCCTTGGATGATAGCTTAAGAGTCTTGATGTATATTTCAGATCTTTAAATGAACAATGGTAGAGGATGCAAAACGCAAATTAGACAGGGCAGTTCACTTATTTTGATGGTTTTATTCATTTCTGAAATTGTATTTGAATGGTTTTGCCTCATGGATAGGATAGAAAATAGAGTGGAATAACCATTTTGGAGAGTAGTTTGGAACTATGCTCAAAAAGTTATCAAACTGTGCATACCCTTTGATCCAGCAGTGTTACTATTGGGCTTATATCCCAAAGAGATTATAAAGAAGGGAAAGGGACCTGTATGTGCATGAATGTTTGTGGCAGCCCTTTTTGTAGTGGCTAGAAACTGGAAACTGAATGGATGTCCATCAGTTGGAGAATGGCTGAATAAATTGTGGTATACGAATATTATGGAATATTACTGTTCTGTAAGAAATGACCAACAGGATGATTTCAGAAAGGCCTGGAGAGACTTACACGAACTGATGCTGAGTGAAATGAGCAGCACCAGGAGATCATTATATACTTCTACAACAATATTATATGATGACCAGTTCTGACGGACCTGGCCATCCTCAGCAACGAGATCAACCAAATCATTTCCAATGGAGCAGTAATGAACTGAACCAGCTACGCCCAGAGAAAGAACTCTGGGAGATGACTAAAAACCATTACATTGGAATTCCCAATCCCTATATTTATGCCCACCTGCATTTTTGATTTCCTTCACAAACTAATTGTACAATATTTCAAAGTCTGATTCTTTTTGTACAGCAAAATAACGTTTTGGTCATGTATACTTATTGTGTATCTAATTTATATTTTAATGTATTTAACATCTACTGGTCATCCTGCCATCTAGGGGAGGGGGTGGGGGGGGGTAAGAGGTGAAAAATTGGAACAAGAGGTTTGGCAATTGTTAATGCTGTAAAGTTACCCATGTATATAACCTGTAAATAAAAGGCTATTAAATAAAAAAAAAAAAAAAAAAAAAAAGAAAATAGAGTGGAATGCTTCAAGAAAAGAAAACTTTCTAGCTATGAAGAGAAGAATATAAAGAATATAAAAAGTAGCCTCTGTATATGTTATATTTAGACATAGTTTAAACCAAATTAATTTACTCCTGTTTTTTAAAGAATTACAGACCTAAATAAATAAGTTGTTGAATGAATATGTGCCTGAATAAGTATCATCTCTACTTTCTTCCCAGCTGGGTTGATTTTTTTAAAAATACCATTCTTTCTCTCTTGCATTTCTGCACAAAAAGTTTGGCTAGTTGCTTCATTTTTGGGCACTGTGTGCTCCAGAAGGAGCAACATAGTAGAATTCAACATTGACGAATTTTTCTTGTAGCACCTACTTCAAATTTAGTTTTGGGTGGCCACGTGTGGAAGCATTTTTTAAGATCCAAATCTTTCTGGGCATTCTTCACTTTAAAAGGATCAATTTTATGAAAAAAAATCTAGTCATTCTTTTCATGAATGGTGAGAATCAGAACTCACAATGTTTCCATTTTAGAAAATTCTTTTCAATAAAAACTTGTCTAGAAATTGAGTGTGTTTAAAAAAAAAAAAAAAAAAAAAAGGATGAATGAAGAGTATCCTAGAGATAGACAAGAATTATCAGGATTTTGATTGGCTGGTAAATATATGACCCTTAAAGGAGAAGAGATTACAAGTGAGCTTTCTCAGCACACTGCCTGAAACATAATAAGCTGTATGTATTTGCTATTATTTTATTAGTAGTACTATGATGGAGGTAAAGAAAGTGAAAATAGGAAGAAAGTAATACTCCAACTCCCCCATCTTAAAAGTGTCTAAGAGGAACTTGGGTTGTAAACAATGGCCATGGTGCTTGTATCATCCGGGCAAGACAGGTTCCAGTAATAACTAGAAAATGGAAGGAAATAAAGATTTAGGATGAAGGAAACTTTGTTGCCTATGGAATTCCATTCCGGATGGCATAGCAGAAGAGGTGAATGGCATTTGGCTGGAACTTTGGGATGGGAGGGTGGAGGGAGATGGAAATTTAAAAAAATCTGAGGGCAGGATAAGGAGGGAAATGCAGTTTGAATGAAGACTTGCAGAGGATAGGATAGGAGGGGCATGACCAAGTGTAAGAATGTTTACCCTTGAGTGGAAGGCACCACTCATTTTCCTGAAGGTGATTGGAGATAAGACCAAGTAAAGTACAGAATGGAGACCCTACTTCATAGTCTTCCTCATCTCAAGGCTGGAAATCAGGCAGGAAAGGGCAAAGCAAAAGATGGAAGTTTGGAAGTCAAAGGAGAAATCATTTCTCTTTGTACTGGAGCTTCTACACATTCAGGTTGAGGAACCAGGTTGGCAGCATCAGAAGATGGAATGTGCTGACACAGGTGGAACTCCTTGTTTTGAAAAATGTCAGGTAAATTAAAACAATTCTTAGGAGCCACCTCACACCTCTCAGATTGGCTAAGATGACAGGAAAAGATAATGATAAATGTTGGAGGGTATGTGGGCAAACTGGGAAACTAATACATTGTTGGGGCATTTGTGAAATGATCCAACCATTCTGGAGAGTAAGCTGGAACTATGCCCAAAGGGCTATCAAACTGTACATACTTTCTGACCAAGCAGTGCCATTACTGTATCCCAAAGAAATCATAAAGAAGGGGAAACAATCACATGCACAAAAATGTTTATAGCAGCTCTATTTATGGTAGCAAAGAATTAGAAAACAAGTAGATGCTCATCAATTGGGGAATGGCAAAATAAGTTTGATATATAAAGATAATAGGATATTCTATAAAAATGTATGAACAAGCTGATTTTAGAAAGACCTGGAAAGGTTTATATGAACTGATGTTGAGTGAAACAAGTAGAATCACGAATACATTGTACACAAGAATGTGCCATGATCAACTAGGAATGACTTGGTTCTTCTCAGTGATTCAGTGATCCAAAGCAACCCCAATAGACTTTAGACAGAAAATGCCATCTACATCCACAAAAAGAATTAGGGATATTGAATGTAAACAATACATGCTATGTTCACTTCTTTTTAATGTTTTTTTTTTCCCTTTCCCATGTTTTCCCCTTTTGCTCTGATTTTTTTCTACCAATGTGATTCATAAAGCAATGTGTATTAGAAATAAATTTTAAAAAATAAATTTGGTAACATTTCAGAGTCCGATTCTTTTTGTACAGCAAAATAATGGTTTGGACATGTATACTTATTTTGTATTTAATTTATACTTTAATATATTTAACATGTATTGGTCATCCTGCCATCTAGGGAAAGGAGGGGAAAAATTGGAACAAAAGGTTTGGCAATTGTCAATGCTGTAAAATTACCCATGCATATAATTCGTAAATAAAAAGCTATTAAAAATTAATTGGGAAAAAGAAAAAAAAAAAGAAAAATAGCACATGCCCTGCTTAGCATCTGTCTTCTGTGGTTCATGTGACCCTTTAAGTCTAAATCATGTATCTGATTGATTAAAGCTTGTCATGGCATGCAACGGGAAAAGCTGTTCTCTACTTAATTTCTAGTTTCACTTCTCTGTGTGACCCTTAATTTTCCTTAGCTTCCGTTTCATCTATAAAATGGGAATAATAGTATTTGTCTCTCAGAATGATTGTAAGAATCAGATGAGATATTTGCAAAGTGCTTTGCCAAACTTAAAGTGATCCATAAATGCTATTATCAAGTCCTAGGCATTTTGCATTTTCTGTAAAAATAAACAGGATGAAATGTAAAAATGGTAGCAATTTTATAGAAGCAGAAGAATTGAGAAATGGCAAGTATATAAAAGAACTATGCAAGAAAGATCTGAACATCATCAATAACCACCAGACATCCTAGAAAGTGAAATTAAGTGAGCCTTAGGAAACATTGCTAACAATAAAGCTAGTGGAGATGATAGAATTCCAACAGAGCTACTCAAAATTCTAAAAGATAATAGTAGTTCAAGTGTTGTACTCTAAGCCAGCAGCCCAGTCCTAAAGAAGAACAATGTTAAGAAATGTTGCACTCATTTCAAACCCTAATATAATTATGTTTAAGATTCTGCAAGTTAGGCTTCAGCAATTGTGAACTGACAATTAAGAGAAGAGCAGTCTGGTTTTTAAAGAGACAGAGGAATTAGAAACCAAATTGCCTACACTGGCTGGAGTAGGGGAAAAGGGAGTTCCAGAAAAAAAAAATCTACTGCTCCTTCATTGACTACACTAAAGCTATGGACTGTGTGAACGCTATCAAAATGTGGCAGGTTCTTAAAGAGATGAAGTATCAGATTGTCTTCTCTCTTGAAGAATCTATATGTAGACAAAGAAGCAACAATTAGAACCCAATACCTAGCATCTAATTGATTTAAAGGTGAAAAAGGAGTATGACAAGACTGTATATTGTTACTTTATTTTAACTTCCATGCAGAGTATATGCAAAATACCAAACTAGATGAATCAAAAGCTGGGTTTAAAGTAGTCAGGTAGTCCAATCATTTAAAGTTTTAAAATTCTGAAGAAATTGAAACTATTTCTAGTCATATGAAAAGATGCTCCAAGTCATTATTAATCAGAGAAATGCAAATTAAGACAACTCTAAGATACCACTACACACCTGTCAGATTGGCTAAGATGACAGGAAAAAATAATGATGATTGTTGGAGGGGATGCGGGAAAACTGGGACATTGATGCATTGTTGGTGGAGTTGTGAACGAATCCAACCATTTTGGAGAGTAGTTTGGAACTATGCTCAAAAAGTTATCAAACTGTGCATACCCTTTGATCCAGCAGTGTTACTACTGGGATTATATCCCAAAGAGATTATAAAGAAGGGAAAGGGACCTGTATGTGCACGAATGTTTGTGGCAGCCCTTTTTGTAGTGGCTAGAAACTGGAAACTGAATGGATGTCCATCAGTTGGAGAATGGCTGAATAAATTGTGGTATATGAATATTATGGAATATTACTGTTCTGTAAGAAATGACCAACAGGATGATTTCAGAAAGGCCTGGAGAGACTTACACGAACTGATGCTGAGTGAAATGAGCAGGACCAGGAGATCATTATATACTTCAACAACAATACTATATGATGACCAGTTCTGACTGACCTGGCCATCCTCAGCAACGAGATCAACCAAATCAGTTCCAATGGAGCAGTAATGAACTGAACCAGCTACGCCCAGAGAAAGAACTCTGGGAGATGACTAAAAACCATTACATTGAATTCCCAATCCCTATATTTATGCCCACCTACATTTTTGATTTCCTTCACAAACTAATTGTACAATATTTCAAAGTCTGATTCTTTTTGTACAGCAAAATAACGTTTTGGTCATGTATACTTATTGTGTATCTAATTTATATTTTAAGGTATTTAACATCTACTGGTCATCCTGCCATCTAGGGGAGGGGGTGGGGAGGGGGTAAGAGGTGAAAAATTGGAACAAGAGGTTTGGCAATTGTTAATGCTGTAAAGTTACCCATGCATATATCCTGTAAATAAAAGGCTATTAAAAAAAAGTTTTAAAATTCTGTCTCCTGAATCTATTTTCCAGGTCAATTATTTTTCCAATGAGGTATTTTACATTTTCTGTTTTTTCATTCTTTTTAGTTTGATTGACTCTTGATGTCTCATACTCATTAGCTTTCATTTGCCTTGTTCTAGTTTTTAAAGTATGATTTTCTTTAGTTAAGTTTTTGTATCTCTTTTTCCATTTGATTTATTCTACTTTTTGAGATGTTTTCCTCAATGGATTTTTTTTTTCATTTGATCAATTTTATTTTATTTTAATTAAACCTTTTTTAATTTTCAAAACATATGCATGGATAATTTTTCAACATTAACCCTTGCATTCCAATTTTTCCCTCCCTTCTCCTCATCCCTTTCCTAGATGGCAAGTAATCCAATGTATGTTAAACATGGTAAGAATATATGTTAAATCCAATATATACATACATATTTGTACAATTATCTTACTGCACATGAAAAAATAAAATCAAAAAGGAAAAAAATGAGAAAAATGGAAGCAAACAAAAAGAGTGAAAATGATCCGTACTCAGTTCCCACAGTCCTTTCTTTAGGTGAAGATGGCTCTCTTCATCACAAGATCGTTGGAACTAGCTGGATCATCTCAATGTTGAAAAGAGCCAATTCCGTCAGAATCAATCACTGTATAATCTTGTTGCCATGTACAATGATCTGCTGGTTCTGCTCATTTCACTTAGCATCAATTCATATAAGTCTCTCCAGGTCTTTTTGAAATCATCCTGCTGATCATTTCTTATAGAAAAATAATATTCCATAACATTCATATACCATAACTTATTCAGCCATTCTCCAATTATTGATGGACTTCCACTCAGTTTCCAGTTTCTAGCCACTATAAAAAGGGCTGCCACAAACATTTTTGCACTGGTGGGTCCTTTTCTCTCTAAGATCTCTGGGATATAGGCCCAATAGAAACACTGTTGGATCAAAGTGTAAGCACAGTTTGATAGGTCTTTGGGCATAGTTCCAAATTGCTTTACAGAATGGTTTGATCATTTCACAACTCCACCAACAATATATTAGTGGTCTAGTTTTCCCACATCCCCTCCAATAATCATTATCTTTTCTTGTCATCTTAGTCAGTCTGAGAAGTGTGTAGTGGTACTTTAGTTTTCTCTTAATTTGCATTTCTCTGATCAATAGTAATTTAGGACACCTAATTTTATATGACTAGAAATGGTTTCAATTTCTTCATCTGAAAATTGTCTGTTCATATCCTTTGACCATTTATCAATTAGAGAATGGCTTGAATTCTTATAAATTTGAGTCTATATATTTTAGAAATGAGGCCTTTATTATAACTCTTGAATGTAAAAATGTTTTCCCAATTTTTGCTTCCCTTCTAATTTTGAATGCATTAGGTTTTTTTTTTTTGTATAAAAACCTTTTAACTTAATATAGTCAAAATTATCTATTTTGTGTTCAATAATGAGCTCCAGTTCTTTGGTCACAAATTCCTTCCTTTTCCTAGATCTGAGAGGTAAACTATCCTCTGTCCTAATTTGCTTATATCACTTTTTTTTTTGGCTGATTCAATTGGGATTAAGTGACTTGTCTAGAGTCTCACAGCTAGACCAGATTTGAATTCAGGTCCTCCTGACTTCAGGGCTGGTGCTCCATCCTAGCTGCCCTAATATATCCCTCTTTATGTCTAAATCACGAACCCATTTCAACTTTATCTTGGTAGATGGTGTTAGGTATGGGTCAATGTCTATTTTCTGACATACTAGTTTCTAATTTTCCCAGTAGTTTTTGTAAAATAGTGAGTTTTTATCCTCAAAGCTGGAATCTTTGAATTTGTCAAACACTAGATTACTATAGTCATTGACTTTTTTGTCCTGTGAACCTAACCTGTTCCACTGATTGACTACTTCTTAGCCAGTACCAAATGGTTTTGATGACTGTTGCTTTGTAATATAGTTTTAGATCTGACATAGGTCACCTTCATTGGCATTTTTTTTCATTAATTCCCTTGAAATTGTTTACCTTTTGTTCTTCCGGATGAACTTTTTTTCTAGATCTGTAAAATAATTTCTTGGGACTTTGATTGGTATGGCACTAAATAAGTAGATGAATTTTAGTAGTATTGTTAATTTTTTTTTTTTTTTGCTCAGCCTACCCATGAGCACTTGATATTTTTCCAACTGATTAGATCTGACTTTGTGTGGAAAGTGTTGTATAGTTGTGTTCATATAGTTCCTGGCTTTCCCTTGGGCAGATAAGATTCCCAAATATTTTATACTACTGACAGTTATTTTAAATGGAATTTCTCTTTAGATCTCTTGTTGCTGAACTTTGTTGGTAATATATAATGCTGCTGATTTATGTAAATTTATTTTGTATCCCGCAACTTTGCTAAAGTTAGGAATTGTTTTTAATAAGTTCTTCAGTTGATTCTCTAGGGTTCCCTTAGTATATACCATCATATCTGCAAGGAGTGATAATTTGGTTTCCTTATTACCTACTCTAATTCCTTGAATTTCTTTTTCTTCTCTTATTGCCAAAGCTAACATTTCTAATGCAATATTGAATAGTAATGGTGATAGTGGGAGATCTTGTTTTACCTCTGATCTTATTGGGAATGATTCTAGTTTGTCCCCATTATATATGAGGTTTGCTGATAGTTTTAAATGTTACTAAACATTTTAAGGAAAACTCCACTTATTTCTATACTCACCAGTGGTTTTTTCCTTTTTTGCTGAGAAAATTGGGATTAAGTGACTTGCCCAGGATCACACAACTAGGAAGTGTTAAGTGTCTGAGGCCAGATTTAAATTCGGGTCCTCCTGACTTCAGGGTTGGTGCTCTATCCACTGTGCCACCTCGTTGTCCCTCGCTAGTATTCTTAATAGGAATGGGTGTTGGATTTTATCAAATGCTTTTTCTGCATGTATTGAGATATGAGTTTTTGGTTTGGTTATTGTTTGATTTGGTTATTTGATAGTCAGTTATGCTAATACTTTTTCTAATATTGAACCAGTTCTGCATTCCTGGCATAAATCCTACTTGGTCATGATGTATTATTCTGGGGATGACTTTGTAATTTCTTTGCTAATATTTTATTTAAGATTTTTACATCAATATTCATTAGGGAAATTGGTCTATAATTTTCTTTCTCTATTTTCACCCTACCTGGTTTAGTTATAAGCACCATATCTGTGTCATAAAAGGAATTTGGTAGGACTCCTTTCCCTATTTTTTCAAATAGTACGGGAATCGTTAAAAGGAATTTTCTTCAATTTTTGTCCTTTCTTTTCCAAGCTGTTGACTTACTCTTGCATATCTCTTCTTTTCCCATTTTTTCATCTACCTCTATTATTCAATTTTTAAAAACTGTAGTTTTCTTTTTTTATAATATATGATGGTTCTCTTTGGGAGCAGGTTTCTTGGGGAGGTTTTCTGGAGGCAGCCTTAGTTTCCATTCAAAGTAATAATCACCTCAAATACAGCCAGGAGTTAAAATCCAATCTTTTATTGTCTCTTCCAAAATAGCCCTGTTAGTTTTCTTAGAGGCCTATCTCTCTGCTTGGTTCCAAGAGCTCTTGCAGCTTGTCCTTTGTCGCCTCCAGCTCCCTCTGAATCTTCATTCTACTCCTCCGAATCCTTCATTTTGCCCGACTGCAGTCTCTAGCTTGTCAATCTCCCGAACTCACTGACTTCTGGCTTTCAATCTTTTTCAAATGACCTCTCCTGACTGAGCTCCATAGAGAAACAAGGACATATGTACTTTACAGTTTCTAAAAGTTCAGTGATCTGCTGCAAAATTATAATCAAACCTTGGCTTTTCATAACCTTGACAATGCTCTTCTAAACGTTTTCCTTGAAGAGAAACAGAAGGTTGTTTTCTAAACATCTATCCCATCTTAGCTGAAATTCTACTTTAACTCTTTTAACAAAATTTATTTGTTGTACTCACCCCTAATTTCTGGGTTAAGGAGACTTTTCCACTGGATCAGGATCAGAGGCTTTTCCACTGAAATCAGGGTCCTGTCAGCCCCACATAGGGCACCAAAATGTAGTATTCTCTTCTTTTTTTATAATATATGTTGTTTCTCTTTGGGAGCAGGTTTCTTGGGGAGGTTTTCTGGAGGCAGCCTTAGTTTCCGTTCAAAATAATAATCACCTCAAATACAGCCAGGAGTTAAAATCCAGTCATTTATTGTCTCTTCCAAAATAGCCCGGTTTAGTTTTCCTTGGTTCCGAGAGCTCTTGTTGCTAGTCCTTTGCTTCTGCCACCTTCTGCCTCTACCTCAACTCCGACTCCTGACAATCTTCCAAACTGACTTCATTTCCTAACTCAGCTCTTTTTATGCTCTTTTAGAGGTGTAAACTCAAAAGTTGATTACTCCTCCAAGAGTGGGATTATGGGAGATGTGAATTAAGTTACAAAGTTAACTTTGTGTATCTCCCGTACTTGTGAACTCCAATGTGTGAGCTCTAATGTATAAACTCTTAAAGGTGAGCTCTAATCTGTGACCTCTGTGTGAATTCTCCCAAAGGTGTGAACTCCAAAGGTGTAAATCCAAGCACATAAGCACTGTTTCTATCAATTCCATTGAGTTAACAGTAGGATTCTAATAAAAATTCTTTATGAGCTCTTCCAAGAAGGCTCTTTCAGCTTGATACCAATTCACATCCCTTTCAGGTTTTGCAGATGGGTATATTGTCCTCTTCTCTATTGGTGTTTTGGTCTTCCCTATCACCATAGTAACTTTCTATAATCAAAGTTCTTTTTTCTTTCTTGGCCATTTTTTTTCTCCCCTATTTCATGACTTTTAAAGTCAAGCTTAACTCAGCTATTCTTTAACTGGTACCAAATTAATTTGATCATCAAATGAATTTGATAACTACTTATAGTATAGTTTGAGATTTTAAGCTCCCCTTTTCATTTCCCCCCATTATTTGCCTTGAGATTCTGGAATTCTTATCAGATGAATTTTGTTATTCTAGCAGCTAGAATAATCTAGAATAATAAACTAGATAATTTAGTTCAGTTGACATGACATTTAATAAGTAAATTCATTTAGGGGGTGTAGCCTTTTTTATTATATTGGCTTAACATATTCATAAGTAATATTTTTCCAATTGTTTAGGTCAACTGACAATTTATACAGGACTGTTGCACACTATTGCAGCCATTAAGAAGGCATAGGGAGAGGATCAGAGCCAAGATGGCTGAGAGGACCCATGCTTCTTTCTGAGCTTTCCTACTACCCTCATGTGAATTAAAAAATTCAGCGTCTGAAATAGTGCTGGACTGGCAGAACCCACAAATATGGGGAGTGAGCAAATTACCGGCAGAAGATAATTTCAAAGATTGCCAGAAAAGGTCTGTTTTGATCGGGTATGGGCCCTAGGTGCAGGCCAGGTGGCAGAGCACACAGGCCAGCTCATGCTGAGCAGACCGAGGGTAGGGGGGCGGTCTCCGCTGGATGGAGAATCTCTGGGGAGGACTCTACCACAGTGTTGGCTACTCTGCTTTGGTTGCAAGCCAGTAGCTCAGCAGAGAAGTTATTAATCATCCAACACAAACACAAAAGGTAAAAAGTGTACCCTAAAGCACTGGAGTCTCAGAGGACCTGGCCACACCCACCCAGCACTGGGAGTGGCTCGGTGTGATCCCAGGTGAGCCATTGCCACTTCTCAGGTTTTTTTATTTATTTCTAGATCCAATTTTTCTTGTGCAGCAAGGTAACTATAAATATGTATACATATATTGGATTTAACATATACTTTAACATATTTAACATGTGTTGGACTATCTGCCATCTAGGGAGGGGGTGGGGGGAAGAAGGGGAAAAGTTGGAACAGAAGGATCAATGTTGAAAAATTATCCATACATATGTTTTGTAAATAAAAAGTTATAATTTAAAAAATAAAAAAGGCATTAGCCATTTTGTTTTTGGTAGAGATTTCTAACATCTGTCTTGCTACTTGGAGAACCTTAATATTCTGCCTGCTGGCTGGACTATGTGTATATGTATGTGTGTGTATGCATGTGAGTGTGCATGCATGTGTGTGTGTATGTGTGTGTGTTTAAGGGAAGCCTATGTAACAAGGCTGCAGAAGTTGGGTGGTTAACTTAGGAAGGGCTTCAGATGCTAAGGGAGTTTGTATTTGTTTTTAAAGAAAAATAGGACATTTAGGAGTGCTGTTGAGATGGTGGAAGCAAAATTGAGACAGTTTGGATGTGGGTTGAGATAAAGGTGTTAATGATTTGGAGATGGTGAGCTTAGATAACTAGGTAAGTAATGATGTCTTCTACCATCAATAGGTAAATTTGGAAGAAGGGAGAGAAGGTATGGGGGGAGATGAATTCTGTATTGGACAGATCAAAGTTGATATTCCTGTGGGTCACATTGATCAAAATATCCAAAAGCAATTGATGTCGGACTGGAGCTCATGAGATTAGAAGCAGGGAAAGAATATGTCTCTCAGCCTGTCCCCTAGCTCCATCCTTGATCAGTGTAGCAGACATGTAGAGAGGAAGAAGGAGAGAAGAGAAGTGCCTGTCCCCTACAATTGTGGTTTCCATGTCCTTTCCAGACTCTTTTAGAACATACTTTTAGAGCATCAGTTTAGCTGGCCATTAGCTGGCCATTTCCCAAGCTTAGGCTAGCACTCAAGGAGGTCCTCCTCTCTATTTTTTCAGGTCCTTGTGCTGTAGTCTCCCTCTTTCCACCCTCCCTCCATCCCCAACCCAGTGTACACTAGGTTCTGGAAAGAGACGGCCTCCTCTGATACTGTATGGCCCAGACACTGCAGGAATTATACCCATTCCCTAGAAGTGGCTTTTTATTGATTGATCCAGAGGATGAGGGAGGCCAAAAGGAATGGAAGATGGCAGGGGACTAGGGAGGAAAAAAGGGGGGGGGGCTGGAAAGTCTCAGGAAATGTTGAGTTAGAGAGGAAAGGGGTATCCTGGGAGAAAGATAGGCCAGAAGGGATGGAGAGGGGAAGAAGGTTGGGGTGGAAGAGAACAGACCAAGGATAAGGAGAAACTGGAAGAGGTTTGCAGAGGCCATCAGCCTCATAGGCTTTTCTTGACTCTTCTTTTGAAAGAACCCCTCTCTGATGTACTTATCCTGGAGCTGATCACAGAGGGCACACTACTGGCAGATGTTGTGTATGTATAGAAAGATTCTGCAAAGAGAAGATCCAGGACACTAGTGGGGCAGCCTCCTAGTATAACTCAAAGGACGCTGCCCCTGCTCCCTGCCCCTAGTTTGCCCTTGCCCCTCCCTGGCTCCCTCTGGCCAACTGCCCAAGGACTTACCTGTAGTGATGAGATCAGTGAACTTTGCTTTAAGTTTTACCCAGCCATTCTTTATGTGTGGCCAGAAGAAGTAGGACAAGAGGTACAAAAAGATAACACCCAACCATATATACAAGGATATCTGGTGAGGGTAAGAGGTTAGGAGAGGAGACTTGAGGACTGTGGGGCAGAGCAGAAATGAAGGAAAGCATCCCCGAGAACTCCAAGGGATGGCATGAAGGGATGGGCATAAGGCGGGAGACCTAAAGGCTTTAGGGAAGAGGTGGTGATGATGGAAAGGGAGGCAAAGGGGAGAAACTGCAGATAGGGAGGCAGTGAAACAGTCATTTAGGGCTGGGTGGGGAGGAATAGTTATGGTAAGCCTTGTCCACGGAAGCAGAGATTTAAAGGTGAAAGGGACCTTCTAAGGATCCAATTCAATCACCTCATTTTACAGATGAGGGACCTGAAGCCAGGAGAGGTCAAATACCTTGGCCAAGGTCATCCAAGACTGGCAGGGCCAAGATGCAAATCCAGGCCCTCTGACTCTAGGTTCAGAGCTATTCCCACCATACCAGACTGGGGAAGACTGGGAAAGGAGTGATGGGGGAAGGGCAGGGGAAGGGCAGGGAGAAGAGAGGCTCACCCGTACAAAGAAGAAGGCCCTTCGACGACTGAGGGGGAGGCCATGGATGTGGAGGAAGAAGATGAGCTGATAATCACAGTAAGTACTTGTGTCTACATCCCTGGCCAGGACAGAGAGTTTGTTCTTGGATGGCATTGTGCCCAAGGGAAAAACGAGGGGCTCTCCCATATGGCTCTACACCACCTTCCCTTCCCTTTCCCAGAAGATCTCACCTGTTGCTCACCATGATTTTGAAATAGAATTCAGGAGAATAGATAGACTTGGGGATGATATCATAACAAGGAGAGTTCGGCAGACATAGCCACCTAGGGAGATTTGCAGCTATGGGGCACTGGGGAAATCCAAGGCAACCTCCCACCTCCACCCCTACCCCCCCTCAATACTCCATCTTGAAGGTGGCCAGCAGCAGCCTGCAGATACTGAGGAAGCAGGGAACTCTTTCCCTTCCTCAAGGGCTGGGAATACCCTGAAGATACCAGGGAAATAAGAAGCTCTTTCCTTCTCCCCAAGGGCTGGGAGCAGCCTGCAGATACTGACCAGGCAGAGAGAAGGGCTCTGGGACCCGGGCCTTGCTTACTCAATGCCAGAGCTGTTATAACTCAGGATCCTAAAGGTCTGTGACTGTTTCCGTTTGTCCCTGACAATCCAGATGAGGCTCTCAGAGCTAGAGAGAGGAAAGGCTACGTTCTGCTTCTGGCTGGGCCTCCTAGGCCAGCTGTCTGGTGAACTTGGATCCTCCATGGGATACTTGTGAGTGCCTGCACGCCGTTTGTGCACAGGTTTGCCTGAGGCCATGTCTCAGCTCATGGTAGGCATTTTGCTATTAACAAATATTGATCATGTGACCTCTGACCTTGAGCTCTAAAACTATGATTTTATGCATGCTTAACCTGCAGAAGGTAAGCCTCAGAGAGCCCATGAGGGCTGTCTTCAAGTCACTGTAAGACTGTAAAGAGAAAGGTTTAGTTGGATTCGGTTTGTCCCTCAAGGCCAAGATGGTGCCATGGTACAGGAGCTGGCTTTAGATAGCCAAAGGACGTGAGTCTGAATCCCAGCTCCGACACATATTACAGATACCAGCTTGGAGAATTACTCCGCCTTTCTGGACTTCAGAAAGTCTTGGGAAAAAGTGGCAGGGGAAGGTTGATATGGGGGAGAGACTCCAGGAGCCCTATGGGCTTGGGGTCAGTAGTTACGTGTCATTAGGACTGTTGTAGCGGACGATCTCTTCCTCTGAGTAATCCACTATCTTGTCCAGGGAAGTTCCTCCACCAATCACCTTTAGGACATAGCTGCACCAGAGACACAGGGGCTTGGGCAACAAGGACCTAGCCAGAAAAGCAGCTCCCTGTCCCCTTTCCACCTGTCTCCCAAATTCTTCTCCACCCTGACAAAGGGAGGATCACTGTTGGCTTCACCCCACCCCTACAAAACACAGACACAGACATGGACAGACAGATACATCCACACAGTTAGGCAAGAGGCAGGGGCCCAAGAGGGGAGGTCCAGAGGAAAGAAAGTGGCCTTGGGGGTTTTAAGGAAAGGCTTAGCTTGTCAGCACTTTCTCAGGCAGGATTTGTATCTCACTATGGCATGTAACCAATACTGCTGAAGTCCCCAGTTGTTTTTCCCAAGGCTTTCCCAAAAGCAGCCACAACAGGGAAGGCATGGGGCTTACCTGCCAGTGAAGCTTCCAGACTCACCAGTCACCATGTCTTGGATCAGGAAGAAAGGGTGGAAAGCTGTGGAAGGAGGAAACAAGGCTGAACTGGGAAAAGGGTGGAGCTGTGTTAGGGCAGAGGGCTGGTACTGGACTGGGGGAAGGTCATGTGCTGGGTGGCAGGGCAGGGGCCCCTCTCTCACGATCACTGAATAAGAAGCAAGGCATTTCAGGGTCTGGGTGCACACAGTCAAAGTAGCGTTTATTGGTCTTCTTGTTGTGCCGAAGGGTCAAAGTGATGTCAAAGGCCAACCGCTTGCCTGGGGGGCAGCCGATGAACATGGGGATCTGCCGATTGCCCTACCCAAGGAAGTGGAGAAGGAGGAAAGAGAGCAAGAGAGAAGAGTTGGGAGGGAAGAGAGAAACATCAAATTCATCCATTGCTCCCAATTCCCCACTGTCTTCTAGGCCAAGCCATGAGGAAGCAAGAACATGTCATGGCCTTTCTCCCAGGGAATCCCCCAGAGTACCCCCTTGACTGGGAGCAAATCTTCCTGGCTGGAGCTGACTCTAATTGGCCTCTACCCACTAATATGTAGAGCTGAAGGAGAAAGGGAAATGGCCATGTGGCAGGACTTCTAAGATCCTTCCTCCTCATTCTCTAAGAGCTGAAGAGCACAGAGAACATTTTATCCACTTGAGACCCACCAAAGGACAAGGACCACTGCATGCTTTTTGCCATTCCCACATGGGAAGTTGGGATGGGAAAAGGTGGGAAGAGTCAGTTTTGAGTGAGCAGGAGAATGAACTTTTCCCCCTCCCCATCCTTGGGAAGACCAGAAC
Source organism: Sarcophilus harrisii (assembly GCF_902635505.1). Taxonomy (NCBI): domain Eukaryota; kingdom Metazoa; phylum Chordata; class Mammalia; order Dasyuromorphia; family Dasyuridae; genus Sarcophilus; species Sarcophilus harrisii. The sequence continues at coordinate 589,885,466 of NC_045428.1, forward strand.
CCAGACTGTGGAATACCTCCCCTCCCTAAGAGTCTGCCAACCCCCCATGATTTATCCTTTGTTACCAGCATACGATATCCAAATCGGGTTCTAACAAAGCACTTCGCAGCTGAGTCAACTACCTGTAAAAAGGACTACTTACTCAGTGCTGGCAGCCAGCTACCCCCAACCCCACTTCTTTTACTGTCATCCACCTTCTGCTTCTTCTCCTATTAACATCAAAGGTACACAGTAGGAAAGCAAGCTGACTCCAGCCTCGGCCCAAAGACTTCTCTCAACTACAGCCTCCAATTTGTCAACCCTATCATTGAGCCATTGAGCCATCTTCCCACCCCACCCAATAGTAGCTTCTTCCTCCATTCTTCCCTATCTCTCACCTTGAAGTGTACAGCTGTTTTCATCAAGTTGTGTCCACTGATACTTTGATTGAAACATTTGCGTTTGTCCTTGACAATCACCTGGTCAGGTTGAAGGGAAGGTGCTAAGGTTCTGGAGAGCTCCTCCCTACCTCCCCCTCAGACCTCTCCAGGCAAGGTGAGGGGAGGACAGAATTGACCCTGTCCTGAGGCCATAAGGCCCATCCTAGCTAGTTACTAGTTACTCAATTACAACCATTCTATGTGATTCTGTGGCCGTGTTTGTCTTGTGCACCGATCCTGTATAAAATGCGAGTCCTCAGGGGAAGACAGACAAATGTGGTGGTGATTGACTGTGTCCCAGGTCTAGTACACTGCCTGCTTTGTAGAGGTCACCTAATAAATGTGTTGGGGTGCAGTGGAGACTTGAGGCACACTACTGGCTAAGGAGCCTTGAGGCTTAGAACTGAGACTGGAACCTCAACTATTTGTCTTGTCTTTCACAGTCACTTCATCTGGTATCTAAGATGTTAATTCCTTCTTGCCCAAGAATCCAGGTAAATTGAGCTGTAGCTAGAATACACCCACACAGGAATACACATGTATGTTTGGGCACATGGTCTGCCCCTCTCACCTTATTTTTTTTTTTATTATAGCAACTTTTTATTGACAGAATCCATGCCAGGGTAATTTTTTTTTACAACATTATCCCTTGCACTCACTTCTGTTCCGATTTTTCCCTCCCACCCTCCACCCCCTCCCCTAGATGGCAAGCAGTCCTATATATGTTGGAGGAGAGGAAGGAGACAAAGGTGAACCAGCAGTCCAAGACTCTCCTCCTAGCCCCCTGCCTGGCTATCCCATCATCTTCCCCCCAACCTGGTTCCATTCCACCAGCCCTTGAGGTTCCCATAGATACGCCCACTTTTCCAGGAAGTTTTCCGAACGAAGAGGAAAAAGGTGAAATTGTATTCATCCCCCTTGTCCAAGTAGATGTATTTGGGCATCCCAGTCTTTTTCACATGATAAAGCTTTTCATAGCCATCCATGTCAATTTGTATGCCGTATACATTCTGAAAGTTACTGGCTCTGTAGAAATAGAAAGCCTGCCAAGACCAGGGAGGGATCATCAGGCTTTGGGCACTTCCTGAAAATCCCATCAGTCCCCATAGTGCCAAGGATCCCAGAAAGAAATGGACAGGAACTCATAGACTCAAAGAGGAATCTCCTTCCAGGGTACCTCCTCTACACTGTCCCACTCCAACCCCATCCAGGTTTGCTCAGCTCTTCTGGAAAGCTCTGATCGGTAGAAAATTTTCCCTAAACCTTCCTCTCTTCCCTGTCTCTCTTCCCTTTTCCTCCAAACTATTCCCAGTTTTGCTCTCAGGGGTGAAGCAAAGTAAGTTAAATCCCTCTTTCATACAGCAGCGCTCTCAACAAAATCTCAACATGACAGTTGGTCACTAAGGCCATCTAAGTCGTCTCTTGTCCAGGCTCAGCATGGCCAGTTCTGTCTACAGATTCTCCCACAGCATAACCCCCAGTGCCCTCATCATCCTTCATGCCCTCCCCTAGACTATTAGCTTGTCAGTGGCCTTAAGGAAATGTAGCAGCCAGAATCAAACACAGCTTTCCAGGTGTGATGGTTCAGAGCACCACCTGTCCCCTCCTTGCTTCTCTCTTACTGGAGTAAAGATGGCACTGACATTCTGGGCTGTTACATCAGAAGATGAAGATGTGTTGGGCTAGCAATCCACTAAGACCCTAATACCATTTTTTTCCCTCCTGTGTGTGGCCAAACCATCCCCAACTTGTGCTTTGGACACTGACTTTTTGAACCCAAGTGTTTTAAGACTGTACATTATTATTTCCTGAATTTCGTCATATCAGATTCAGCCCTGTGCTCTTTTGCCCCAGAGCTTTTTCAGTCTAAACTTTCTCATCCACTGTATAAGCTATCTCTCTTTTCTGTCCCCTTCAGATTTAATGAGCATATTATGCCTTGATCCAAATGATTGATCCAAATATTAACTAGCACTGAGCCAAGCCCATATCCTTGAGGCCCTCCCCTAAGGACTTCTGATACCACCCCAGCCTCAAACCATTAAGGTCTTTGCTTTTGAGATCTTGCCATCCAATGAGCTAGTAATCCCTCTTGGCTATGGTATCCCCTGTCCCTGGTTCCAAAGCCCTGGGACCCGGGGCATGCTGGTAGATGGTTTAACAAGTAGATCTCCAGCTATAGTGTTTGGTGATTTCCAAAGCATAATGCTCACCCTGAAAATCTAACAACCAGCTCTCCTTCAGTACACTGCTGAGGAACCTCTGGCCCAATCCCACAATCCCTGCCTCCATACTCCCCTAACTTCCCTCCCATGTCCCTGTAGCAGAATGCAGAAGTAGGAGGGAAAACGAGCCTGGAGGATTACCCCCTGCCCATCCCTTTTACCTTATGTTGCTTCTTATCCTTCCACCAACGCCAGGTGGGGTCATGGACAGGATCAGCATAGGGCTAGAAAGGCAACCGAAAATGTTCAGGCAAGTGCTGGGGAAGGAAACCCCTTGAGTTTTCCAACTGCCTTCCAGCTACTTAGGACTTCCCCTCCTTCCCCCAAATATACCTTGTTATACTTGGAGTGCAGCCAGAGCAGGTGGTAGACAAGGCCCTGGTAGATGGCCAGGGAGACTTTGCTGTGGAAGCCAGAATCGGAGCTTATGAAAGGTGGCTTTGCACGATAGCGTTCCAGCCGTGTGTATCGTTGTGGATTGGGCAGGTCTTTTATCTGCATCAGCTCGAAAGGGCAGGGATTAATAAAGGAGAGGGTCCCTAGAACCCTAAGAAGGGCAAGGAGGGAAAGATATTGGAGAGGAACCATGTCCCAGTCTGAACAAGCCCCCCCCCCAGATCTTTCATTCACATGTCATTTATCATCCATCCATGTAAATGTTTGTCCATTTATCTATACATTCTATCGGTATTAATCAGCTTTCCATCCATTTATCTATATATCCTATCCATAAATCTCTGTATTAATCAGCTTTTCATTGATTTAATTAGATATTTCCCTTTCTGTCCATTCATCTATCTATACACATATCAACCACCCATCCACTGGTTCAGTTATATATCCATTCATGCATGCATTCATTCATCCATCTATCTCTCCATCCATCTATTCATCCATCCATCCATCTGTTAGTCCTATTTATTTATTCAGCAAATACTCAGTAAAATGAAAATGGTGATAAGTCTTTCTGTTCCCAAAGAGCTTATAGCATAAGAATAAGAGAGATGAAATGTCAAGTGAAAAAATAACTATGAAATCAGATAGTGAAATCATTGTGAAAGGTCTATGCTGTGAAGGCCAAATTAGCACCCTGGATGCCTTAGAATTAGCCAGAGACAGGATAAGCAAAAGTCCTTGCTCTTTATTCTTGGTCTTAGGGGTAGAATAGAGGGAATGGACACAGCAATCTCCACACCTTCTTTCTCTTCTTCTCTTCCCAAAAAGTAAGTCTGGCTTGTCTTACTCCACTCTCTTATCCCTCCTACAATTCTCTGTATACACCAACAGATCCAGCCAGCACAGAATAGTGGAGCAGGCCATTTTCCAAGCATATGCTAATGGAATATTGTCCAATAAGCAATTAGCCTTAAGTGCTTGGTTGTCCAAGTGCATCTGCTCAGAGTTTCAGCCCTTTACACTATGCAAAGCATGAGAAGAGAAGCATTACTGTTACCTAATGGAGTCACAGAAACATTTATGGAGATGTCATCTCAGCTAGACATACAATGGCTTCTTGAGGTGGCTCTGCATGGGAGGGACTCTCAGGGGTCCTAAGCTCTGACAACTTCTCCTTTTATCACCCCCACCCCAACTACTCTGTCATTCCCAGTGGGTAGTTGGATTCAGGTTTACTCACGGGCTAATATTAATCTCAAAGGTGGTCAGACCAAGCAGTTGATACACCAAGATTTGATCCACTGGCAGCTGCCTTTTCAGCAGCTTCCCTTCCCCTTTTTGGTTAATCAGGTAGACTAACTGTGGGGGGAAAAGTTTTTAAAGGGAATGAGGGTGGGTTATTTCAACCCTCTGTGGATAGATTTTTTCCTTGGTGGCCAACCTCACCTGATGCACACCCATACTGTCATAGAAGATGCTGACTGAAGTCTCATTGGCTGTGTACAGGCTTGAGCCCTTCATCTGGGAAAGGTTGAATACAACCTGCCAGCCATCTGATGGGTACAGACGATGTACCTTGAAGCTGCCTTCAACAATCAACCAGATCTGGAGCCGAGAGCCCAGGAGGTATAAGGAGAGAGAAAGTGAGATAGGACAGGAATTTGAGGGCCCCAGCCTGATCCTTTGGAGGGGGGGGTAAGAAGTAGGGCGCCCAGGATGAGGGGAGTAGGAGCATTGAAGGCCATGAAGGGATGGGGATCCTCCAGGGAGGAGCTGGGTGTTTAGGAAAGGGCAAAGAATAGGGAGACAGAAGTTATGGGAATGGTCGGGCCAACCTTCTGTTCCCCACCTCCTCGTTCTCAGTGACGCAGACCACTTGGCCTTTGTAGGAGCTGGTCATATACTTTACTGAGGACTCCTTGGGAAATTTAGACATGTATATGTAATTCTTCTTATCATAGCTGTGGGGGGAGCAAAAAGGAACTTAGTCAAGAGCATCTGAGAGGAACAGAGCCCAAAGAGCTGTTTCTCTCTACTTGTTCCTCCTCTCCTGCTCCCTCCTCCCCGCCTTTTACACCCTCAGCTCCCTGGGCTCTAGATTCAAGGATTCATAGGCTCCAATGTCCCTACTGGAGAGATGGGGAAATAAAAAGGCTGGAATCACATAATGAGTTAAGAGGCCAGAACTTGAACTCAGAACCCCTTTTACTCTAGCCCACAGTCTCAGGGCACTCAGGGCCAGAATCTAGACTAGTTTTACATTTACAGGGGCTTATAAATATCAGCTCCTTTGACATCCTCACAACTACACAGAGAGGCAGATGCTGTTATTTTTCTTGTCTTACAGATGAGCAAATGGAGTCTGAGGGATTTACCCAAGTCACACAGCTATTAAGTGCATAGGCTAGATTAGAACTCAGCTCTTCCTTACTGCAGACTCACCACTCCATCCACTTCCACTACCTCGATTTCTAGTCATTCATGTTTCTTGGGGCATTGTGAGCAAGAGGAAGGCTGTAGCCAATTCTCAAAGGGAGGAGGAGAAGAGAGGGAAGGGCTTCCGGTCCCCCAAACTCAGGGATTCTAGTTGTGCACATGGCCACTGGTCTGGATGCCCTCCCTTCCCACCCTGTTTTCCCCTTTGCCCTCACCTCTGCAGAATAGCATTGCCCCAAATGAACAGCAGGTGGGAGAAAGGATTGTAGAACAATCCCTTGGGCACCAGAGGGTAGTCAGTGTACTTCTCCATGCCCAGCAGCATCACGAAATCCATGTCATCACCTTTTTAGGGATCAATACCATTGTAGTGAATTCCCCCAGTTCATACCACTCCTCCCTTTGCTCAGCATCTCATACCCATCTCTTCATCCCCTAGCTCCCAGAGCCTCCAGTCTCTCACAACCCTCTCTCCCTCCCCAGATTTTCCCAGATATTTAGCCTTTTGATCCCCTGCAAATTCTCAGGTAATTCCACCTACCAATAGGGATGAAAGGAGGAATTTGAAAGAGCAAGTTGAGCGAATCCAAATGGACTCCTTTAAGAATTGGTGAGTACTGTAAAATCTGGAAACGTGACCTGTTGCCTTGAACAAACTCCATGAGAAGCAAGAAAGTATAGTCCTCCATGTTGTACACCACCCAATGGAGCCGACACTTTGGGAGTGTGAAATAGTGGCTAGAGCTGCTGGCCGGATGCTGTCCACTGGAGCCCCTTGGCATCTCCTGGAAAAAATCTGGAACCTCTTTGTGCAATGACAACTCCCCCAGGGATTCAGGGTCTGCCTTGGAATCTCTGCCAACTTCCCTTCCCTAGGCTATAAGCACTCCAAAGAGCTCACGACCTTCCCAGGGGAAAAGTCTTCCTAGGACCCTAGACACCATGAAGTTTAGAAACTGGAAAGGACCTTAGAAGTCACTGAGCCCAATACTCTCCTTTTGCAGATGAGGGAACTGAAGCCCAAGGAGGGGAAAAGCATGTTTCTCAGAATCACAAAGCTAATCAGTGGCAGAGGCAAGATGGACTAAATCCAGCACTCACTCTCCACTGTATTGCACTACCTCCCCACACCTGGACTTCAACACCACCCCTGGGGGACACCACCATCACCCTATTATCCATACCTTTTTGGATGTCACACAATGATTTCATATTAGGCATCCTTCTAAAATTTACTCTACCATCTGGGGAAAGAGGTAGGAGGGGGATATGAAGACAGGGATCAGCATTAGGGGTCAGTATTAGGGCTAAAGCAGAGCAGCTTCCTTCTTACTCCCTAGCCTTAAGAGTGGCCCAGGATGAGCAGCCTGTAATCTCTGAAAGAGGGGAATCTATAAACACACCATTCCCAAGATGAACTTATGAACAAAGGGCCAGGAGGACTTCTCACAAGCATGTGCCACTTATGGTCCCTGGTCTCGAACTATTGCTTTCCATTCCCTCTTTGGGTGTCAGTGATGAATTCTAGGTCCCCAGCAATACAGGAACCTCATACCAAGTCCTCCATTATTTCCCCCATGCAATGGGATTTAACCCCAGTCCTTTTCAAGAATTGGATTTAGATGCCTGGTGGGACCAGCAGGGCACTGCTCCCAGATTTAACCTCAAACACCCTTATAGATGGGAGTCTGAGGGGAAAACCCATACCCTTGTGTCAGCCATCAGCACTAGAATCAAGACAAGATTAATACAGTAGCCTAGTATTTTTGGGATAAGAAATAAATTTAAAAACTAATTTGGTGCCTCTTTGCTTGTGTGCTCTGGGCAAGCACCCCAACTATCTTAACCTTATTAAAGCTCAGTGCAATGCTGCCATCTGAATAAACAATAACAAAACTCAGGGATTGGATGGAGGAAGCATCCTTGTTCTAGAACTCACTGATAAGAGGTAAGATCTGCCCCAGAGGAGGGATTGTTTTGCTTTATATCTCCAGCACTTATTCACCTAAAGCAGTGGTTGGCACACAGTAGGCACTTAATAGATGCTTGTGGATTGACAGAGTGAGATATCACTTACATTATCCTGTGGCAGGAAGAAAGCAGCAATCACTCTATCAGTCTACAAGCATATAGTAAGCACTGACTATTTATTTGTCAGGCTCTGTGCTAGGTGCTGGTGATGGGAAGACAAAGAATGGAAGAATCCATGCCCTCAAGGAGCTTATATTCTAGTGAAGGAAAAACCACATGCCCACATATGTATATGTTGTTCAGTCATTTCACTGGTGTGAGACTTTGTGAGTCCATTTGGGATTTTGTTGGCAAAGATACTGAACTGGTTTGCCATTTCCTTCTCTAGCTCATTTTACAGATGAGGAAATGGAGGCAGACAGGGTGAAGAGTCAGAGGCAACATTGAACCGCAGGTCTTCTTGATGCAGGCTCTACCCACTGTACCACTTAGCAGCCTCCTTATTAAATGGAGCTAACGAATGCACCTACCTCTCTGATAATTCAGGCATGTTAACATTGTATGAGATCCATCTGTATCTTGTAAACCCTCTTATAAAATCTCTATCAGATTTGCTGGAAGAGATAAAATCTCTCATTTCAGAAGGATAGGTGTTAAGAGACAGATAATTCTCTGAGAGACTCCAAAACTGTGGATCATAACATCTGAAGGAGTTGCAAGGAAGCCTTTGCTGACACAGGTGTTGTAGATTGGGAACGAGATAAATTGGAGGCAGAGGGAAGAGAAGAGAGATCAGAAAACACAATAGCCTCTCAGTCAGAGAGGTTAGAGAACAGCAACTGCCTCTCAGTCTCCTTGTATCATCCTCTCACAAGAGGAGATCCATTCTGGGTTGGATCTCCAACAGCCACTGTCAAGTGGCTCTCAAGTATTCCAACAGCTCTCTCATGTATTCCAACATATGGCGCCCAACATGGGGCAAGAATTACAAGAAGAACCAGAGCTGTTTGTGAGGAGGATCCTTTCAGAGTTAAGGAAGAAGAGCCCCGGTAAGACTTTTTTAGTCAGGGTAATTAAATGAGCCAACACATCAAAGGACTGAGCCAGGAGACTGATGAGAGACTTAAATGCTTGTTCTATCTATAGTTCTCTTCTCTTTGAAAGTTTGCCTCAATCAACACCTGCTACAACCATCCAGAAGTGAATACTGCTGCTTGCATTCCTCAGTATGTGGACTATGCTGTAGGGGGGAAATAACAGCAAAAAAAACAAAAAACAGGGAATTGTTAAGGGACAGATCAATTCTCCAAGAGCCTCCACAGTTGTGGATCACAGCATATGAAGGAATTGCAAGGCAGCCTTTACTGACACTGGTGTTGCGGACTGGGAATGAGATAAATTGGAGGCAGAGGGAAGAAAGAGGAGAGAGGTCAGAGAACAGCAACTGCCTCTCAGTCTCCTTGTCTCATCTTCTCACAAGAGGAGATCCATTCTGGGTTGGATCTCCAGCAGCCACTGTCAGGTGGCTCTCAAGTATTCCAACAGCTCTCCCATGTATTCCAACAGATAGGCAAGAACAGATAACATGGAAGTACTGGAAATATAATTACATGAGAAATACCAACTTTCCCTCTTAATTGTACCTTTAGAAGGAAAAGGCCCTACCTATGCAAAAATGTTTGTAGCAGCTCTTTTTGTGGTAATAAAGAATTGGAAAAGAAGTGAATGCCCATAAATTGGGGAATGGCTGAACAAGCTGTGGTACATGAAGCTAACTAAATATTATTGTTCTATTAAAAATTATGACAGAGCTGATTATAGAAAGTCCTGGAAAGATTTACATGAACTGATGCTGAGCAAAACGAGCAGAACCAGGAATACATTGTACACAATAACAGCAAGAATGTGTGATGATCAACTATGAAAGGCCTGGTTCTTCCAAGCAGTTCTGTGATTCAAAACAATTCCAATAGACTTTGGACAGAAAACACCATCTGCATCAAGAAAAAGATCTAAGGAGACTAATGTGTAAATCAATCCATGCTATGTTCACTTCTTTTTTCTGTTTTTTAATCTCTCCCATTGTTTTTCTCTTTTGCTCTGATTTTTCTCTCCCAACATGATTCATAAACTATGTGTGTTAAAAGTAAACTTACATGCTAAGTGAAATGAGCAGGACCAGAAGATCATTATATATTTCAACAACAATACTATATGATGATCAATTCTGATGGACGTGGCTCTCTTCAATAATGAGATGAGCCAAATCAGTTCAAAAGAGTAGTAATGAACTGAACCAGCTACACTCAGGGAAAGAACTCTGGGAGATGACTATGAACCATTACATAGAATTCCCAATCCCTCTATTTTTGTCTGCCTGCATTTTTGATTTCCTTCACAGGCTAATTGTACACTATTTCAAAGTCCGACTCTTTTTTTATACAGCAAAATAACTGTTTGGATATGTATCCATATATTGTATTTAACTTATACCTTAACATATTTAACATGTATTGGTCAACCTGACATCTGGGGGAAGGAGGGAAAAAGTTGGAACAAAAGGATTTGCAATTGTCAATGCTGAAAAATTACCTATGCATATATCTTGTAAATGAAAAAAAAACTGTAATAATAAAAAATGCAAAAAAAAAAAAAAAGTAAACTTACAGAAAAAATTTTTACCTCTAAACTAATTCAGAGGGAAAACAAAATTCCTGAACTCAAATCAAGGATATAAGGTGACTTTAGGTAGATATATTCAATTTTAAAACACAGCAAAAAAAAATCAATTACATTGTAGTATCAATACAGTAGAAACTCAAGGCAATATTAATTTTGATCTTTTTTTATGGTCCCGAACCTGAGACCTATGAACTTGTTTTTTAAAAATATTTTGATAACTGTACTTCAACATAATTGGGGGAGGGGGTTGGACACTCAAGGTATTTTATTTTATGCATTAAAAAACATGATTCTCTCCTCTCAAAAGGGTCCATGAGCTTTACCAGGCTGTGAAAAGGGGGTCCATGACACAAAAAGATTAAGAACTCTTGGTTTAAGCAGAGGTCATTCTTCTTCCTTTAATGATAAAATGAAGGATACCTCACTGTGAGTATCTTTCTCCATAGTCATACTATTTCCCTACCTCCTCCTTTACTCCAGTCTTAGAGGAAGACATGTCCTTACTCTTTGTCAATATCAGTCCCTCTTCCTGTCTCCTTCAGAAGTCAGTGTCAGTGAGCATTACCTTTCTTATAGGCATAGTCTCTCTTTACCTATTAATTTCTGCCATGTTTCCTCGAACAAGTCAAAAGTCCCTTTCATTCACTCAACTCTGCCATCACTTGAACCACCATCTTTCATTTCTCTTTCTTTTCATAATAATCTCTTAGGAAAAGCCATCTACATTCTGAAGCTACTCTCTTACACAGTCTCTGAAATGTTGAATCCACAGGGCTTTTCACAGGCTTCAGCCTCCTTGATCTAGTCTGTGAAGCCACATGGTTGGCCACCCTCTCTTCCTGAATACTCTCATTTCTTTAAGTTATTGTGACACTATTCTCTCTTGATTCTCCTTCAGTTTGACCAACTCTTCTCATTCTCTTTTATTCTTTATTTTAAATTTAATAAAAGAAAAAGAAAAGAAAAGAAACCACATTGCCATGTACACAGCAGAACATGGAGTATTAAAAATATAAAGCAATAATTTCCATTTCAAGAAAGTCTATATAAGAAATACTACACATTGTGTGCAGAGGTGTTCATCTTTTCACTATTTCCTTGAAGGTTTTCTTTTGTTCTCTGCTGTGCATTTTTTAATTTAATTCTTTTTTATCCCCTTCCTTTCCTCTTTTCTCAGAAAGCTACAATTAAGTGAGGATATAAACACACACATATATACACACACAAATGTTATCTATGCATACATATAAACCTATATTAATACATATACATACATATGTATATAATCATACATATAAATATATTCATATGCATCTATGTAAGACCATACTATGTCTTTTATTTCTGTGAAGGTGAATAATAAAAAGCTTCCTTTATAAGAGCAAGACTTTCAATAATTTTCTAACTCTACCAACTCATCATTTCCTACACCACAGCAATATTTCAACCTTATACTGTGTATTTTAAAAAGACTAAAATAATGTTTATTATTCTTATTTCACAACTCTCCTAACTTTACTTCTACCCATTACCTTAACCTATTCCCCTCCAACAATCTCTCCCTTATCCTCTCCCATCTCTCTTTATCCCATTCCTGTTGATCTACACAATCTTCTATATCCTCCCCTTTATCCTATTCCCTCTTATTTCTTTATAAATCTAAATAACTTTTATTCCCTTCTAAATTCATGTTGTTCTTTTAATTCAGATCTGACATGAATAGAGCTTCCTCTAAAAATGCCTCTCATCTTCTCCCCCTCCCTATTCTCTTACCTTCATTTCTTTTCTTTCTGAATTTAGACTTTTACACTTATGTGTGTACACACACACACACACACACACACACACACACACATATGCAGTCCTCTCTTTACCCTTACCAATGAGGTTAGAGTTCCAGAACTATCAGCCCCCCCTACTCCATCTAATTTCTCTGTGTCAGTTCTATCTATTGCACCTCATTGTTTAAAGCAATTATTTCTTTTATCTTTTCCTATATTGCTTAACTTTTTAGAATCATATACTCAGCTCTACCCTAATCTTTCTTTTGAACTACTCAATTAATCTTAGCCATATGGTTTACATTTCCATATATAAAAGTTTGTCCTTTGTAATTAATCTTTGACATTTACCTTATATTTCTCTTAGATCTGACATGTCAAATTTTCTATTAAATTCAGGTCTTTTTGCTAAAATCCTGAAAATTCTAGCAATTCATTGAATATCCTTTTTTTTTTCCCCCATTAAGGATTATGCTTAACTTTACTGGGTATGATATTTTCAACTGCATTCCTAATTCTTTTGTTCTACAGTATACACTGTATATACTAGCTTCTGCCAGGTCCTGTGTGATTCTCATTGTGGTTCTGCTATATTAGAATTTTTGTTTTGTTGCTTGTTAGTATTTTCTCCTTCACCTGGGAGTTTAAGAATTTGGCTATGATGTTCATGTAGAATTTCCTTGTAGGATCTCTTTCAGGTGATGATTGTTGGATTTTTCTATTTCTACTTTCCCTTCATGTTCTAACAATTTAGGGCAATTTTTAAAATTATACTATTGTATTAAGATTCTTCTGATCAAAGCTTTATGTTTTTTCTTTTTGATCTGTTCTCCCAATCTGTTGTTTTCCTTATGTATCACATATTTAATTTTTCATTCCATTTTATTATTCCTTGGTCTTTTGTAACTTTTCTGGCTTCCCTCTGCCCAATTCTAGCTTTCAAAGAGTCATTATTTTCCTTAAAATTCTGGATATCCTTTTCTAGTGGATCGACTTTTTAATAATCTTGTCTTGTATTCTTATTTAAAAATTTTTCCCTCAGTCTTTGCCATTGGCTTTTAAAGGTTTTATTTTAGTTCTATGAATTATTTTGGGGCAGATGACCATTTGATGTTACTTTTTGGGTTAGGAGAGGCTTTTTTTTTTTTTGCTTAAGTATCCCCCTCCAGAAACAAACTCTAGTCTTCTTTATTCCCATCATAACTTTTTATGGTTAGATTCTTTCTCTTTTGCCTGTTCTTTTTTAAATTTATAGGAACTTTTTAATGTAATCACCTCTAGTCTTGGAGTGTGAAGTATGGTGCCTCTGGCCTTCAGTCCTCTTTCAGTTTTCTCCTCTGCCCTGGAAGGAATAAGTTCTCACATCAGCAGAGTCTTTACCCTGCTGCTTCTGCACTCACAAGATATGTCCTGGTTCCTTCTCATCTATGGCCAAGTTTTAGCAGCACAGCTGGGTATCACTTATTAACAGAAGTTGACTCAATATTTTCTGACTCAGATGACTGAGTCCCCACATTGTCTGAGAAATACAAATTCCTGTAACTGGGATCAAGGTTACTTCCCAATCCAATTGTCCTCAGGCCTCCCCACTGGCTGTTTCTGCAGAATTATCCTGAAAGTGTTTATACTTCATGTGGGCCAAATCTCCATTCTGTTATCTTCCTATTTTCTGATTATTTTAGGATCACCACTGTTCTGCCCTAACTCTTGCTTATTTTCACAGCTCTACATTTGCCCTGAGGTGATATTTTGTCTTGCTTATGGGGAATAGCTTGGGATTTTCTGACCTAATCCACTATTCTCCAGGAATCACCTCAATAAACCCTCATTCTCTTTTGATGGATCTTAAATGTCCAAATGATGGACATTGTACCCACTAACTCGGTGTACTCAACCTATCTTCCAGGGTCCTCTTCTCCTTTTTTTTTTTCTTCTATGCTACTTCAGACATTTTTTTAATTGGGATAATCAATTTTTTTTTTTTGCCTCTGCTATTGATTTGGTCAAATTATGCTTATAGTATTTAAAAACTAGACCTGCATTCCTGGCATAAGTCCAGCCTTGTTTATGTGCATGATCTTTGTGATATGTTACTGTAATTTCCTTAGTAGACTTAAATTTTTGATCAATATTCATCAGGAAAATTTCTCTATAGTTTTCTTTTTCTGTTTTTACTCTCCCTGGTTCAGAGATCAGAACTACTGACACAAAAGGAATTTGGTAAGATTCTTTTTTGTTGCCTATTTGTTCAAACACATTATATTAGAATTGTCCTTTAAATGTTTGGTAGAATTCACTTGTACTTCCATCTGGTCTTGGATTTTATTTCTTTCCTCCTTAGGCAACTCATTTATGACTAGTCCAATTTCTTTCTTTTTTTTTATGAGGTTATTTAAGCATTCTACTTCCTTTTCTGGTAATTTGAGCAATTTATATTTTCACAAATATTTGTCCATTTCATTTAGTCAATTTTAATGCCATATAACAGACCCAAATAGCATCTAATTTTATTTCCATTTTCATTTGTTGTGCGTTTGTCATTTTTTTTCATTCTTGATACTGGTAATTTGTTATTCTTTTTTTTAAAAATCAAATTAAACAATGGTTTATCTTTTCCCCCATACTACTAGCTCCTACTTTTATTCAAATTTTAAAAACTTTTATTAATCTCTTCTTTGATGTTTAGGATTATCATTTTGGTGTTTAATTGGGATTCTTAATTTGTTCTTTTTCTAGTTTTTATTTAGTTGCATGCCAAATCTATTGATCTACTCTTTCTTTTATTAATGTTAGCATTTAGAAATATAAAATGTCCCCCAAATATTGCCTCAACCGAATCCTAAAAATTTCATTGTCATCTTTAATAAAATTGTTCTTGTGATTTGTTCTTTAACTCACTCATTCTTTAAGTTTTGTTTTTCAAGTGTGTCTCTTGTAAACAGCATATTATTTGGTTATTTTTTTATGCATTCTGATATCCTCTTTCATTTTATAGGTAAATTAATCCCATTTACATTCATTATTATGATTGTTAAATATGTATTTCTCTGATGAGCTAGATACTCTCAAAAAAACCCAAACCTGCAAAGTCCTCCATGAGCACTCAAAGTGAAATGTATCATATACAAATAGCATTGTTCAAAGATGACTAACTATAAATGACTACTATCAGAAGGCCAGTGATCCACAACTACTCTGAAGGACTTATGATAAAAAAAATCCTGTCCATGCCCAGAAAAGAAATCGATTGTACCTGAATACAGATTGAAACATTCTCATATTCTCTGTCTCTCTCTGTCTCTCTATCTCTGTCTCTCCCTCTCCCTCTCTTTTGTTTTCTTTTTATTAAGGTAGGAGATCTATGTTTTCTTTTTCAATTGACTTTTATGGAAATGTTTTACATAACTTCATATGTCATTTAATGGGGGCAAGGGTTGGTAACAAGAGAAAGAGTCTGGAACTCAAAAGTTTTTGAAAAAAACAATTTTTAAAAGTTATTTTATATGTAACTATGGGAAGAGACGGGTGCAGCTAGATGACAAAGTGGATAGAGCTCCAGCCCCAAAGTCAGGAGGACCTGAGTTCAAATCCTCAGACATTTAATACTTACTAGCTGTATGACCTTGGGCAAGTCATTTAACCCCAATTGCCTCACTTAAATACATTTTTAAAAATGTAACTAGGGAAAATAAAAAAATGAATGTGTAATTCTCTTCAACTTATTCACTATTATACTTCTATTTTTTTTTACTTTGTTCCCTTCTAAAAAAGTCTGTTGTATTTCTGACTATTCCCTTCTTAAACTATTTTTCTTCTTATCATATCAATCCTCTTTCCCATAGTTCCTTTTCCCTTGGTAAAATGTTCTATACTCAGCTGTGCGCACACACACACACACACACACACACACACACACATACACACACACACTCTTCCCTCTTTCAACCAGTTCAGATAAAGATTAGGTTCAAACAATCCCTAGTCCCTCCAGACCACTATTTTTTTCTTTATGGCAAAGACACTTCCTTGTCTTTTATGTCAGATAATTTTCCTTCCCACAGTACATCCCTCTTTCTCACTCTTCCATTTTGTTTTTGAGAACATAACAAAATATATTCATACCCATGTCCTCTAAGTAGACTACTTCTGTTGTAATGATGAAATTTTTTGAGTTACATGATATCAGCTTTCCATTAAGAAGTATAGTTTACCTTTAAAAATTAACTATAATTTCTCATTCATGTTTTTTTTTCATACCTATCACTACTCTTGTGTTTGAATTATCAAATTTTCTTTTCAGTTCTGGTCATTTCATCAGGAATGCTTAGAAGTCTTTTACTGCATTAAAAATTTTCCCTTTTATGATTATGCTTAGTTTTGCTGAGTTGGTTATTCTTGGGCATAAGCCTAATTTCTTATCTTCTGTAATGTTGCATGCCCATACCTCCATTTCTTTATCATGGTAGTTGCTAAATATCCTGTGATTTTATGGTATTTCAGTAGCTTCTTTCTGGCTTCTTTTAGTATTTTCTCCTTGGCCCAAGAATTCTGTAATTAAGATTCCAGGGAATTTTTATTTTGAGATTGCTCTTAAGAGGTGGATTTTATTTATTTGCTTTTTGATGAACTGTTTAGAGTTGGACTCTGCTTCCCCCTGGGATGGGTGGTGATGGATGAGAGTGGAGAGGATGACTGTCCTGATTTTCAGGCTTTTATGTCCTGCTGTTTTCATGGATAGGTTGGGGGAGGGGATGTTAACAAATTTTTGTTGTTTCCAAGATTATGTGATCTGGGGTGAGTTCCGATCATGAGCCTCTTGGTGTATCCTCTGGTCTTTTCCCAAGTAGGAACCTCAGCTTCCTTGCAACTGTAAGCATTTCACTCTACCATGAAACTGCAACTTGAAACAGGGTAATATACAGTAGAGTTGCCAAATGATGGCTGGTTCTCCACCCAATACTAGCACAGAGGTCCCCTAAATTTTGTTCTGACCATATATTCAATACCCCTGTCTTCTGGGTGCCAAACATTCCCAATACCTCTGTTGTTTCTGCTGCTGCTATTGTGTTTCCAGGGACCACAGCTGATATTGCTTCCACCATAATACATTCCCAGATCACCCCAAGAGTCTGCAGACTTTTGTCTTCCAGGGACTGAAAAAATAACTTCCTGTGAGTTTTTGTTAGTTATTCCACTTAAAATTTTATTTGATGCACTTTTAAAATTTTTTGAGTGGAGAATATTGGGAGAGCTCAGCAAAAAAGCTCACTTTACTCTTGTATCCCTGATAATATTGTTGTAGGACTTGAAAACCATCAGGAATCATTGGATTCTCTGAGACATAAGACTGTTGCAATACTTCAAAATCTGCAGGAATCACTGGATTCCCTGACACATGATGAAACTTGCAGGACTTCAAAATCTGCAGGGATCATTGGATTCCCTAACACATAAAAAGACTGTTGCAGAAAATGTTTGTGGCAGTCCTCTTTGTAGTGGCTAGAAATTGGAAACTGAATAGATGCCCATCAATTGGAGAATGGCTGAATAAATTGTGGCATATGAATGTTATGGAACATTATTGTTCTGTAAGAAATGACCAGCAGGATGATTTCAGAAAGGCCTGGAGAGACTTATAGGAACTGATGCTGAGTGAAATGAGCAGAACCAGGAGATCACTATATACTTCAACAACAACACTATATGATGATCAATTCTGTTGTACATGTCTCTCTTCAACAATGAGATGAACCAATAAATCAGTTTCATTGGTTCAATAATGAATAGAACCAGCTACACCCAGTGAAAGAACTCTGGGAAATGAGTGTGAACCACTACATAGCATTTCCAATCCCTTTGTTTTTATCTGCCTGTATTTTTTATTCCTTTCACAGATTAATTGTACATTATTTCAAAGTCCAATTCTTCTTGTGCAGCAAAATAACTGTATAGATAAGTATACATATATTGTATTTAATATATACTTTAACATATTTAACATGTATTGGTCTACCTGCCATCTGATGGAGGGGATGGGGGGAAGGAGAGGAAAAATTGGTTTTGCAAGTGTCAATGCTGAAAAATTACCCATGCATATATCTTGTAAATAAAAAGCTATAACAAAAAAAAAAGTTTGTTAGAATTCACATATAAATTA
This sequence comes from Sarcophilus harrisii, assembly GCF_902635505.1. Classification (NCBI taxonomy): domain Eukaryota; kingdom Metazoa; phylum Chordata; class Mammalia; order Dasyuromorphia; family Dasyuridae; genus Sarcophilus; species Sarcophilus harrisii. The sequence continues at coordinate 589,903,533 of NC_045428.1, forward strand.
AAAAAAAAAAAAAAAAGACTGTTGGAGGATTTCAAAAATTTGCCGGGATCATTGGATTCCCTGACACATGAAGTAATGGACAATAGATTGGTTTTAGACTATCTCTTGGTTGCAGAAGGAAGCATATGTGTGATTCTTATTTACATACCCTCCTTCTAGGACTTCTGGGGACCTTTTACAACACCATGTTGATTCATATTGTTTGTTATATCACTATTTGCATGTACAATTCACGTTTGAGCCTGCGCCAGCTGTTGGGAGAGTCATCACTGTTAGCCTGTGCTTTAGTGCTATATGCTTGTGTAATACCTCCCATGCTGATGGGTTTGTGTATACCCATTTCTAGTAAGACCCTTCAGCCCAGAAACCCACTAACAATATCTGGCTTGACTCCCCGCTTTCCTATAGTGCTTTTCATCTCTCTTCCTGAGAAGTCAGGGAGAGTGTGATCACCTCCTTTTTGGGGTTCTCACCTCCCTGAGAAGTCAGGGATGGTGTGACCATCTGTATTCTAAAACAAAAGAAAAGGGGAGATGTAAAGGGCTGAAACTCTGGAAAAGGTGTGCTTGAATCAGACAACTGAGTACTAAAGGCTAAGTACCTATTCAATGTGAGATAATGACTATTAGCATATGTTTTGGATAAATGGCTCTTCTCACTGTTGATGCTTACTCAATGTTTGGTGTTAAGATAATCATAGGCAAGGATTAGGGGGCAGAGGGACAGAGGCCAGAATCAGTTGAGGCAGGATGAGGAGGAGAGAACTTGGTGACTTTGGATTTGAGAATCCAAGAGCCTCTTGGCAGTTTGTCTGTCTCCTTCACTTCTCCCCCTAAAGACCAAGGACTTTAATTTATCCTGACTCTGGCTGATCCTGAGGCCTCCAGGGAATTAGCCCAGACTTAACATATCCCTGCACTGCCCCTTTCATTATCTCATGTGGTAATGTCTCATTAGTTGCATCAGGTACAGTCATTATTCCTATGAAGAAAAATCCAAGATCTGTATAGCCTCTCTCCAAGTACATACCATGAACTTCTTTCCTAGATATTTTGATGCCTAATCCCTATCTCAATTCATCTCAAATTTTCAGTGAAATTTGTTCCTAGAAACCCACCTCCTCTAAATTTGTTTCTCTTATGGATACCATCACCCTTCTAATCACCTTGATTGACAATCTAAAATTATCCTTGGTTCTCCCTTTTTTTTCTCTCATTATCTAAGTAGTAATCAAGTCATATCACCATGTCTCTCAAATCTATCTTTCTCTTCACTTCCTTCTTTCATATATCATGGTGTTCATGCTCTCATCACCTTTGCCTGGACACAGGCTGCCACACGGCTGCTATATTAATATTCTTAAAGCACAGGTCTCAGCAGGTCACACTCATACTCAAAAACCTCTGAATTTTCATCCCTATTGCTACCAGAATAATATAAACAAACTCCTCAGCCTTTTGAGTTTTTCTCCAACTTAACTCTCTAAGTCTATTTGTAATTACTTCCCTTCAAACAATCACCACTCCAGTCAAAATGAGAATAAAGTGCTGCTATTCCATCTTGCCAACTCCATGTCTTACAAAGGATGTCCCCACTGAGGAGCCATTTCTTAGGGGAAGGCTTTTTTCGATCAATGACCCTTTTGTGCCCCCTTCATTAAGGTGTCTTCCCCTCAATTTATCTTATATTTACATATTCATGTGTATGGTTTATCTCCCAATAGAATGCATGAACCAATTTTCATTTTTTCATGAGAATTTCAAAGTCATAATGAAACTTATGATTGATCTTATCTGGAAGGGACCTCAGAGACCATCTAATTCAATCCTTTCATGAGGAAACCATGACCCAGGAGAGAAGTCTCACGTAATAAATGATAGAAGCATTTGAAGCAGATTAACCATTAGAAGGACCAGATATAACAATTGATGAAAACAAAAATTTTTATGGTTTGTTAAAATTCCTCCTATCTGTGCAAATGCATTTTAAATGCTGATCATTATGAATAGATATTGTCATTTTACTCTTGAATTAAATTTTTCATTCTACTATCTTGATTTGCTTTGCCTTATGGATTAAAAAAATGCACAACATCCATTGAGGCAGCTTGGTCTTTGGAGGTACTCTTAAATTCCATGATTCTTAATAAATACTTGAATAGAGGTGAAGGGAAGTATAGGAACCTAAGATCACACATCCCCAACCCATTATTATAGAGGCTGGGAGTCTCTTTTCAGAGAAAGGAAGCTGAGGGAGGCTACCTGTGATGGTTCCAAAGTGGAAGAAGCCCTCTTCATTGCCCCCAGCCAAGGCCAAGACGTACTCAGAGCCATTGCTGTGAAGTTCCACAGGACAAAGTTTCTTGATACACCGACTATGTAAGACTCTGACCCAATTGCCTGGGGAGAGGGGAGGCCTTTCTCAGGTTTAGGAATCTTTCCCCTCCCTGCTCCAAGACTGGCACCCCACTCCCCATTCTTTCAATAGGAAACTTGATTCCCAGAAATTTCTAAGGACCATCTGAGAATGGTTTAGCTTCCATCAACTCCCCAAGATTGCTACTGAACCGGTCTCTGACCCACAATACATACATGCACACATATACACACACACATACATATATACATACATGTGCGCATGTGCACACATGCACCTGGCTTGTATATGATAATTTTCTCTGCTTGGATCATAGCCCTGCTATGGGCTCTATGACAAAGGAGGGAAATGGACCTTGTGGAAACTCTGGACAGGGGGGAAGAGTTCCCTGATCAGTCGGATGAGCTTTCCTATCAACTGGGATGAGGTTTCAGGGAGGGAGGCAAGCCTTTGTGGTTCCTCCTCATGGAGAGAGTGGGCACGCCCACTGGCCACACCCTGTCTTCTCCTTAGGGTATCCACTGACATGCTCACTCTCTCCAAGGAAGGGCAGCCATCAGATATTCCCGCTGTTACAAACTGGTCTGCAAAGGCTAGAACTGGGAGGGAGTTCCCAATCCCTACTCTCACAGTACTTCCCATCTCCATGTTTCTCACTGGTGCTAGGCCCTTTTCCAGCTACATGGAAGTAGTTGCCAGTGAAATAGTAGACAAGTTGATTCTGTCTGATGAAGAGGACACTTTCAGTGGAGATGGCATCAAAGATCGAGGCCGTGAACTCCTCCTGAGGGCAATGAAGAGAGCCCAGCCAGCAGCTGTCGATGTTCAGCTGAGCCCATCAGTGCAGGAATGGAGGTTCACAGGATTGAGAGCAGGGAGAAGAATTAAGAGGCCATTTAGGTCACCAAAGTCCCCTCCTTTTTAAAGAGTGAGAAGACAGAGACTTGGCCAACTAAGAGGCAGAATGGAGCCTAGAACCCAGGTCCTTCTCTACCTCCTCCCCCTTACTTCCCCACCTCATACCTTGATGTCTCTGGCAGAGGGATGGGGCTAGGTGTGCCCCTTGGCTAGGGTCAGACCTTATAACACTCCGGTCCTGGGGATCAACATGTCCTTCCACCCTTCCCTTCCCAAGTCCAGAGAATGTCCATTCTTACCCACCCTCCATCGACCCAGTCAGTTGCCATTCAGCCTCCCTCACCTCCACCAGGGAGAAGTCCTTGAAGCTAGAGTCAGAGATGAGAATCATCTTCTCATGTGGAATGCCGCCAAGGATTAGCACAGGAGCCTGGCCCACTGTAGCCCAGACAGGCCTAGATGGTGCATCGATGAAATCCCGATGGATAATGGGCCTGACCTAAGAGGAGAGGGGCCCAAGAGATACAATGGAAGAATAGTCTAGCTTCTCAATCCCAGCCATGAAACTCAGTTAAGAGGATCACTTCCCTTCTTCCCTGCTTGTAAAGGGCTGAAACTCTTAAGTAGGTGCACTGGAATCAAACAACTGAACACTTGAGGCTAATTACCCATTGGACAATACTCTATTAGCATATGCTTGGAAAATGGCCCTTCCCACTATTCTGTGTTGGCTCTATCTTTTGGTATATACAGATAATTGTAGGAGGGATTAAGGGGTGGAGTAAGACAAGCCAGAGTCACTTTGGCAATGGACGAAGAGAAGGGAGGTTGTGGAGAGCTTGTGTCCATCCCCTTCACTTCTCCACCTAAAGACCAAGAATAAAGACCAAGGACTTTTGCTTATCCTAACTCTGGCTGATTCTAAGGCATCCAGGGTGCTAACTTGGTATTCACACCTCCTTATGCCCCTAAGCCTTTCTCCTATTCCCTTCCCCCTATTTTCTCTCACCTCATGTCCCAGGGAAAATATCACTTTGTCCTTCTCTTTTTTCAGGAACCCATTGATATTTATCATGAACCTGCAAAGGGAGAGGGAATAGCCTTCTAGCCACCTGCCAGAGTCAAATCAGACTTCTCACCCAACCCCCTAACTTGATGCCCAGATAAGCCCACCTCAAGCCTCAGGTCACTGAATCTGAACAGGAGGTAAGTTGGTGTAGTGACAAGAACTGAGTTTGAAGTCAAGGGACTTGGGTTCAATTCCTGCCTTGGACACCTAGGGCACTGCCACCTTGGCTCTGCCCTTCTATGCTATCTCCCTTAGTATCTCTCATCAGTTGCCACGAGTTTAATCATCATTTCTATGAAGATGCCATTCAGAGCTAAGTTGTCACCAGTTTTTTCCTTCTGTCCATAAACCCGATCCCGACAACTATACCATCTGAAAGCTATGCCCTCTACCATCCCCTGCTCCCCACAAAGATGCCCAAGACTCAACCTACCTGCCATTACCAATGATCTCCCCCATTCGGTTGCTGGAGATTTCAACTTCCATCATTACACTGCCATTCTTCATAGGCATTGGGGTGTACCAATTCATGACACAAGCTTCCTCAGAGAACAGGACATTGCTAGATATTAGATAAAATGAGGTGGGCAGAGGCCTGGGGGCTATCCTAAGTCAGCACTGCCTCACCTTCCCTTCTTACCAGAATTCTACCAAGGGATTGGGCCTTAATGTAGGGCACCAGACTCCATAGTAAGCTATGCTTCCTCCCTCTCTCCTATAGAAGCCCAAGAAACATCAGCTTAATCTAACTGGCCATGCTTTCCCTCCCCTGCCCAAATACAACTGAAACCCAAGTGCAAGAAGTTGGCACAAAAGCAGCTGAGGGCAAAGGTGACCAGCAAGTGTGGGATCCCAAGGTTTTTGTGACCTGTAGCTCAGCTCTTTTCTAGGATCAGGGGCCTAGGTGGGTGTCCAGGGAACTCTACCTCTCAAGGCCTGCTATGCAGGTTTACCCATGCCCCAAGTGCTAAATTGACCAAGGGTAGATCTACTTATCCTTTCCAACTTCCTGGTGGCCCCCTTCTTCAAGATATTGTCCTTTCTGACCCCTGGTGCCCAGCTCATTGTTGGTAGAGGACCCTCACCCTGGCTTTGGAATGGTGCTCCCTCCATCTGGATTTGCAGCCTCTCTGACTTCCACTTCCGGAAATTCACAGGGGCATAGAAGGTGACCAGCACAATAGGGATCAAGCCCTTAAGGTAACCCCCACGGACAAAGGCTTCTGGAGTCTGAGAGGGGGTCAAAATGGGAGTGACATTGCTCAAGCTATAGGTATGGCCAGACCCTTCTGCCCCACTCACCATGTCTAGGCCTGAGCCCTGGCCTTAGAGACTCTACCTCTCTGGAGGGGGATGGGTTAGGGAACAGAACTCTGCCAGGCAAGAACTTAGGGAAAAATACTAACTTCATTGCTGGAAGCTGGAGAAAAGAGTACCCCCTGGGCCAATCAAGGCACCAGCACCATCTTTGAAGGTTAGAGGAGCCCTCCAGGACCTACATTTCCTCCTGGGATTCCCTGCCTTCCCTTCCCCTCAAGTCTTCCTTATCAACAGGATTCCTGCTACACAGCCAGCCTCCTAGGACAGCCCACACAGGAACTGGCCTCTAGGGACTGGGTTCCTTATCTGCCAGACAAAACAAGTTTCCCCTTCCTCAGCCTCCAGGAAATCTTCCAAGGACTCTCCAATTCAGGAGAGGGCTGAGGAATAGAACATGGAAACTGGTTGGGTTGGAGGAGCAGGGATGGCAGTGTCCAGAAACTTCTTTGGTAGGCTGGGGAGCTGGATAGGAAGTGGGCAAAGATGTTGGAGGCAGGAGAACAAGGTCTATTGGGTAGGTCCCCCAAAGATGGTTTGGGTGAGATAGAGGCCACCCCTCCCAAAATGCTTCCCCACCCATCAGAACCTTCACTGATCCATCTCTAAATCAGGATTTCCCCCTCTACCTACCCTGTTTCTGTGGGCCCACCTTGTTCCAATTCTCCCTCCTCCTTTTCCACCCCTCCCTCACCTTTCCAGGGCAGGTGAAGTTAATCTTCATGTAGTAAGGGAATCCCACATAATTCTAAAGATAAGCAATACATCCAGCTCAGGGCAGTCACCCTGACCCACATTCCCCTTCTGCCATTCCCTTCTTTCCTTCCAACCTCCCTCCACAAACCTCAGGGCATGGGATAGTCAAGGCTCTGGGAGAATGTCCTGAAGACATGAAGGGGCAGGAACCAAGGAAAGAGTGACAAAAGAGACAAAGAACAGATCCAGTGAAGGGAAGACAGAGGGATAGATGGGAGGGAGGAAGGAAGGAAGAAGAGTTGAGACAGTTGGAAGGGACCTTCTCCAGCCCCTCATTTCACAGTGAAAAAAAGTAAGACTAAGAGAGGTAAAAGTGACTTGCTTCCCCTAGGAGAGTCCAGAGTTGACAAGACCTGAATCAAGTGGAACAAGATTGAAGAGTCAGAGGTCAGTTGGAAAGATGGAAAGGCAAAGTTGGATGGATGGGTGGCTAAGAGGATGGTGTGGAAGGGACAGAGGATACCCTTGGGCCAGGCCCTTACCTCTTTGTGATCTATGGGTGAATCCACTAGTTTATTGAAGAATTTGTCTATATTGGCAATTGGTTGCTGCAAGAAAAACTTTTCACTGCCCACTCCCAAGGTCTCGTACTTGTTGAGTACCACTTGCCATCTGCAGGAATCGTCCAGCTGTGGCCACAGCTGGACTGGCGGCGGCGATAACAGCAGTAGCAACAGCATTAGTAGGGATCCCATTAGCATGGGGAGTCCAGAGCTGGGGAGCCCAGGCAGGGAGTCACAGGCTAAATCCAGGAAGCGGAAGGACACCCGCTGCTGCCCCTATGTCCTCTCCTCTTCCATGCACCCGACTGAGCGATTCTCCGAAAACGAAGGGGACCAGACAACTATGAAATCATTAATTCCCCTTTTCACCCATGAGGAAACTGAGTCAATGGCCAAGATTTATTTATGCTCCAGGCCACTCAAGGAGTCTGGGGGAGGGGTTCTCTCGGTACCTAAGAGTCACCTAAACTCCGCCCCTCCCTCCAGCCTTATTCCCTCCCTTCTCTCCCCATCCCAGGGTCTACCTTCCTCTGGTCCACTTCTCCGCCCAATCCCATCCCAGCTATTGCTCCCTCTCATCCATTCCTCCATTCTTCTTCCTCCCTCTCACCCCCCTCCCCCCTCCCCACGCCAGGCCAGGGGAACCAGACACACCCAGAAGGTCCAGATCCTTTTGTTTTCCTAGAGCCCTTCTGGTTTGCAGTTTCCGGCAGTCAAAGGGTTAAGTGGCTAACGGCTGGTCTGATCCTCTAGGGCACGTGGCCCTGAGACCTGCTGAGATCTCCTCGTTGGAGCTCTCAGAAAAGTTCGGGACCTTCAGGTGAAGCCGGTCGGGTGAGGCTCTCTATCCCAGCCAGTCCCTTGTTTTTCACACGATCACGTCCAAGTTCTCCATATTTCATACACGGTTAAAACTGGGATTGTACTGTGCCTCACCTGTATCTATTTTAAATTGTGTTTTCTTATTTATTTTTTCACTTATTACTTGAGACTGGAATGAAGAAAGCCTGGGTTCAGTTACTAGCTATGTGACTTGGGCAGACATATGATCCAAAGATTTTGGAGAACGATGGCAATCCGAGGACAGATAAAAGAGAAAGCCATCCCCGAAATCAAGGCACCTGCCTTCTGCATCCCAACTAAATTCCACTTTTTCCGGTATTAGGTGTTTTATAGACAGTATATCGTTTGATAGACTAGAAATAGTAGCGTGTACTAAAAGAATGGGCAGATAGGATATCTAAAAGATCTTGGAGAACATGGCAACTCAGAGACAGTCCCTGACCTCTAGACGTTTACATCCTTAAATCTCAACTAAAATTCACTCTACTGGACGCCTTCCCCAACCCATCTTTATTCTGGTGCCTTCTCTCTGCTACTTATTTCCTATTGATCCCTTATATAGCTGGCTTTCTGGATATTTATTTGTTGTCTTCCCCATTGGATTGAGAGCTCTTGGAAGGCAGGGACTGTCTCCAACTTTCTTTTTTTTTTTTTTTTAAACATCCCCAGCACAATGCCTAGCACATAGTAGGCACTTAATAAAATAAAGGCTTAATAATCCACTGATAGAAAATAATACACAAATGGAGTTGGAAAAGGTTGAAGGAAGAATAAGATAGAGTGTCTAAGTATAGAAAATCAGAAACAAAACCAGGAGAGAAATGAAGGTTGACCCCAGGAAGAAGTCACCAATGGGAAAAGAGGGCCAATTGAGGAGGAGCATTCCAGGAGGAAAGATTTCAGGTGCTAATGATAGATTCAGTGTGAAGTGATCTCAGAGGCACAGTGTTGAATTCTGTAAAAAATGGAAAAAGTACTGGAATAGAAAAGGGCAAATGTCCCAACTTTTAAAAGTACAAGAGAATAAAGTCTTCCAACCATAAGTCAGTGAACTTGATCCTGATGCCTGGCAAGCACTACATACAACATGTTTTTCAAGGGATGATTTGTAAGCATTGAGAAAAAGAAGTGGTTATCAAAAGTATCTAAATGGCTTTACCAAGAACAGATCATGCCAGATTTACCTCATTTTCTTTTTGACAAGGTTACAGATGACAAAATGAATCCAATATTACCACTACTTCCACAGGCAGTCCATTCCCCTTTTGAGCAACATAAATTATTATTTTTCTTTTTTTGGTAATTTTAAAATTTTAAACTGAAATACAAAATGAGAAAAACAAAATATCCAGGATTCAATCTAAAAATATAAATTCCCATTTCAAGAAAACCTATATAATACATATTACTCATTGTTTTCTAAATTGCCCAACTTTGCTTTCTTGCTGATTTTTTTTTTTTGTTTTCTGCTGTGCACTTTTTACTTAATTTTTCTTCTCCTCTTCACCACCACTCTAAAATAGTCTATAATTAAGGAGATGTGTGTGCATGTACATATATTTATGTACATACATGTATGCATATATACATATATATGTGTATACACATACATGTATATGGATGTTTATAAACATACATATATATACTAATACACATATATGTAAGACCATATTATGCTTATTTCATCAGTTTCTCTGAAGGTGGATAGCATGTTTCTTCATAAGTCCAAGCCTTGTTTTTCTAAATCAATCAGCTCATTTCCTACTCTCCAGCCTTAATCACTGAATAAGCATTGCCTCAAAGAGATCTGTTAAAGACTTTAGCTTAAAAATACAAAGATTTCCCATTGCATCCAGAACCTATCTCCAGTCATCCTAATCTGGACCCAGGAGGTTTCAGAGGAGGCAATGAGGCTGGTGATCTTGTACAGCCTTCACTCACTCAAATGCAATTCACTTGTATGTCATGGCATTACCTCCCTGTTTATGGTCATCTTTTTGAATGCAGACCAAACAACAACAAGAAGACCACAGTAATATTCCAATCCAATCACATCCTATCTGAGAGATTGCCTATGAAAGTTCCCCTCCCCCAATTTCTATGTTCCTTCCATTCTTGACTACATAGATTTTGTTTATTCAAGAAATTTTTCATTTAAAATAATCAAAATTATGCTTTTTATACTTCAACAATCCTCTCATAATATGCTTTAATACTGCTGAATCTACTTCCTTTACATCTTTTCCCCTTGGTTCTTTTTTGGTATTTCTGACCTTTTGTTCTTCCAAATGAAATGTGTTAACTTTTTTTCTAACTCAGAAAAATGATTTTTAGTAATTGAATTGGTTTGACATGGAATGAATAGATTAGTTATGTAAATTTGTCACTTAAAATTATATTGGCTTTACTTTTGCATGAATAACATGTTATTTCAATTATTTAGATCTGAGTTTATTTGTATAAAAAGTATTTTGTGTTTATGGTCATATAGTTCCTATGTCTGTTTTGGCAATATACACTAAGGTATTTTATACTAGCTAGGTATTTTAAGTGGTCTAAAACAAAATCAAATAATATTATTGACACAGTGTAATTTCTCTATTTTTTCACATTTGATTAAATTTATTTTAACTTTAACTTTGTGAGATCATGATTAATATCCCTGCTTTTTTTTTTTTTTTTTTTTTACATACTAAATTCTACTCCTGCCCTTTATTTTATCTTTGTGTATATTTCACATTTTTATGTTTCTGGAAAGCAATATATTGTTGAATTCAGCTTTTTAATCAGCTATCCATTTTTTTTGGGTAGCTTAATGGGTAAATTTATTCCATTTACATTCTAAGCTACAATTACTTGTGTATTTACCTCCTGTTTTTCCTCACTATCCTTCTCACCCTATTTATCTCATTCTTCCTTATTCTTCTGCTTTACTTTACTTTGCTGCTTTGCCCTCCTATTCCTTAATCTACCAACCTGAGTCCCTCCCTTATTCTCTCCCCCAACCCTATCCCTCTTATTTCTTTCTTATTTTACAAGACTTTTATACCTTTCCAGACATATATGTTGTTCCTTCTTTAACCCATTCCCAGTGAAAGTAAGGTTCCACCATTACATTGAATTCCCAATCCCTATATTTTTGCCTGCCTGCATTTTTTGATTTCCTTCACAGGCTAATTGTACAATATTTCAGAGTCTGATTCTTTTTGTACAGCAAAATAACGGTTTGGACATGTATACTTATTTTGTATTTAATTTATACTTTAATATATTTAACATGTGTTGGTCATCCTGCCATCTAGGGGAGAGGGTGGGAGGAAGGAGGGGAAAAATTGGAACAAAAGGTTGGCAATTGTCAATGCTGTAAAATTACCCATGCATATAATTTGTAAATAAAAAGCTATTAAAAATTAAAAAAAAAAGAAAAAAAAGAAAGTAAGGTTCCAGTACTACCCGCCATCCCTCCACTTGCTTCTTCTGCATCAAATTTTCCTTTTATGCCTCATTTTCATGAGATAATTATTCATTTTTATCTGTCTCTTTACGAGTTTTATTCTTGTAGATTCACCCACATCATTCTTGGATTTTTGTCACAAAAACCTGCAAGTCTTTGAGTACATTAAATATCCATTTTCCCCCATTCAGGATTATATTTAATTTTGCTAAATAAGTTACTCTTGGTCATAATTCTAGCTCTTTTGCTCTGTGAAATATAGCATTCTCAGACCTATGGTCCTTCAACATAAAAGCTGCTAGTCTTGTGTAATCCTTATTGTCGTTCCATGGTATTTAAATTGTCTTTCTTGTTCTTAATATTTTCTCCTTATCTCAAAAGTTTGTGACATTCCTATAAGAAGTTTTCCTCCTGTCAGGTGGTGATTGGTAGATCTTTTTTATGTCTAATTTCCTTTCTTGTTCTAGAATTTCAAGGCAATTTTCCTTGACGATTTCTTATAATATTGTAAAAAAGTTCTTTTTTTTTTTAATTGTAATTTTCAGGTAGTCTGACTAGTCTTATATTATTTCTTCTCCATCTGTTCTCCAAATCAGTTGTTTTTCTTATGTTGTACATTCTTTTGATTTTGTTGTATTATTTCTTGGTGTCTTAAAATGTCACTGGCTTCCCTTTGCCCAACTCTAAGGTGAGAAATAAACCCCTTGGATTCAGAAAGGGGTGCAGTTAAAAGTCTGTTTTATTACACATTTGCAGAAGTGGGTGTGTCCTCTTATAGAATAGATACACATCAGGAAAGAGGAGGATCAAGTATTACATCCCTATTCTTGGCTGCAAGGTTCCTCTCCTGTTTCCCTATTTGCTGGATAGTACAGAAGGTACAGCTTTCTATTTTGCCTCTTACATAGTTACCCTTAGATATGTTCCCCCTCCTATCACATACGTCATTAAAATGAGTCTAAGATCCTCCTGAGGAGAAGTTAATATTCATAAAGCAATTAAGCATGGTTACTACAGCTAAGCTACCAACTTTACCTCCCTTTCTTGTCTTCATCACCTTCAGCTAGTTTAGTCTGGTTTTAATTATAAATTCAAGATACAATTTATACAACAGGATATTATCTTCATGGGATGTTTTTCTTGCATATTTCTGTGGAAATACAAGATTTCATATCTCACATTAGTTTTCAAGGAATAAGTTTTTTCCTTAAGTTTTTGATTCTCTATTTCCAATCAGTTGACTTTTTTTTTCATATTTTTCTTGATTTTCCTGGATTGCTCTTATTTTTTATTCCAATTTTTCCTCAGTCTCTCTTATTTGATTTTTAAAGTCCTTTTTAAGTTCTTCCATGAACTCTTTTTTGCTTTAGACATTTAATGTTTCTCATTGAAAAAGGAATGCCTTAACCCTTTTTTTTAATGGCAAGGAATTATAAACTGAGCAGATGTCCATCAGTTGGAGAATGGCTGAATAAGTTATGATATATGAATGTTATAGAATATTATTGTTGTATAAGAAATGATCAGCAGGATGATTTCAGAAAGGCCTGGAGAGATGTGCATGAACTGATTCTAAATGAAGTGAGTAGAATCAAGAGAACAATTTATGGATTTACATGTGAATTCTACCAAACATTTAAAGAACAATTAGCCCCAATGCTATATAAACTATTTGAAAATATAGAATGAAGAAGTCCTACCAAATTCCTTTTATGACACAGACATGGTACTGATACCTAAACCACGTAGGTTAAAAACAGAAAAGAAAATTATAGACCCATCTCCCTAATGAATATTGATGCTAAAATCTTAAACAAGATATTAGCAAAAAGACTACAGAAAATCATCCCCAGGAAAATCAGGAACTATATGAGCAAAACTACAAAACTCTTTCCACACAAATAAAGTCAGATCTAACCAATTGGAAAAATATTAAATGCTCTTGGATTGGGTGAGCAAATATAATAAAGATATTAGTTTAGGTAGTTCAACCCTACCTAAACTAATCTATTTATTTAGCGCTATACCAATCAGACTCCCAAAAAACTATTTTAATGACCTAGAAAAAATAACAACATAGTTCACATGGAAAAACAAAAGGTCAAGAATTTCAAGGGAATTAAAAAAAAATCAAATGAAGGTGGCCTAGCTGCACCAGATCTAAAATTATATTATAAAGCAGCAGTTACCAAAACCATTTGATATTGGCTAAGGAATAGACTAGTTGATGAATGGAATAGGTTAGGCCCAAAGGACAAAACAGCCAATAACTTTAATAATCTAGTGTTTGACAAACCCAAAGACCCCAGCTTTTGGGAAAAGAACTCACTATTTGACAAAAATTGCTGGGAAAATTGGAAATTAGCATGGCAGAAACTAGGCATTGACCCACACTTAACACCGTACACAAAGATAAGGTTAAAATGGGCTCATGACCTAAGCATAAAGAATGAGATTATAAATAAATTGGAAGAGCATAGGATAGTTTACTTCTCAGATCTGTAGAAGAGGAAGGAATTTATGACCAAAGAACTAGAGATCGTTATTGATCACAAAATAGAAAAATTTGATTATATCAAATTGAAAAGTTTTCGTACAAACAAAACTAATGCAGACAAGATTAGAAGGGAAGCAATAAACTGGGAAAACATTTTTACAGTCAAAGATTCTGGTAAAGGCCTCATCTCCAAAATATAGAGAGAATTGACTCTATAAGAAATCAAGCCATTCTCCAACTGATAAATGGTCAAAGGATATGAACAGACAATTCTCGGACAAAGAAATTGAAACTATTTCTAGCCATATGAAAAGATGCTCCAAGTCATTATTAATCAGAGAAATGCAAATTAAGACAACTCTGAGATACCACTACACACCTGACAGATTGGCTAGAATGACAGGGAAAGATAATGCAGAATGCTGGAGGAGATGTGGGAAAACTGGGACACTGATACATTGTTGGTGGAATTGTGAATACAAACAGCCATTCTGGAGAGCAATTTGGAACTATGCTCAAAAAGCTATCAAACCGTGCATACCCTTTGACCCAGCAGTGTTACTACTGGGCTTATATCCCAAAGAGATCTTAAAGAAGGGAAAGGGACCTATATGTGCAAGAATGCTTGTGGCAGCCCTCTTTGTAGTGGCCAGAAACTGGAAACTGAGTGGATGCCCATCAATTGGAGAATGGCTGAATAAATTGTGGTATATGAATATTATGGAATATTATTGTTCTGTAAGAAATGACCAACAGGAGGATTTCAGAAAGGCTTGGAGAAACTTACATGAACTGATGCTGAGTGAAATGAGAAGGACCAGGAGATCATTATATGCTTCAACAACAATACTATATGATGATCAACTTTGAAGGATGGACCCTTTTCAACAATGAAGATGAACCAAATCAGTTCCAATAGAGCAGTAATGAACTGAACCAGCTACATCCAGGGAAAGAACTCTGGGAGATGACTATGAACCACTACATAGAATTTCCAATCCCTTTATTTTTGTCTGCCTGCATTTTTGATTTCCTTCACAGGCTAATTGTATACCATTTCAAAGTCCAACTCTTTTTGAACAGCAAATTAACTGTTTGGACATGTATACATATATTGTATTTAACTTATACTTTAACATATTTAACATGTATTGGTCAACCTGCCATCTGGGGGAGGGAGTGGGGGGAAAGGAGGGGAAAAGTTGGAATAAAAGGATTTGCAATTATCAATGCTGAAAAATTACCTTTGCATATATCTTGTAAATAAAAAGCTATAAAAAAATAAAATAATAAAAAAAAAGAGAACATTGTACAGAGCAACAAGAAGATTTTACAATGATTAATTCTGAGGGACATGGTTCTTTTCAACAATGAGGTGATTCAGACCAGTTCCAATAGACAAGATGGGAAAAGGCATCTGCATCCAGAAAGAGGACTAAAGGGACTAAATATGGATCACAACATAGTATTTTCACTTTTTTTTGTTGGTGTTTTGTTTGCTTTTTGTTTTCTTTACCATTTTTTTCCCTTTTTGATCTGATTTTTCTTGTGTAGCATGATAATTGTGGACACATATATAAAAGAATTATACATATTTAACATATATTGGGGAGGGAGTGGGGAGAAGAGAGGAAGAAAAAAAATTGAAACACTAGGTTTTGTAAGGGTGAATGCTGAAAAATATCTTTGCATATATTTTGAACATAAAAAGCTATTATTTTTTTTTAAAAAAAAGGAGAGCCTTTTTAAAATTCCATTATCTTCTTCTGTATATGAATCCGGATCTTCTGTATGTACACTATACATAAAATACATGTATATCATACATAGTAACTATGTATGATTGAATTCTTTCTCCTTTGCTTACTCATTTTTAATTTATTTGTTTGTTTTATTTTGTTTTTAGCAACTATTAGTGTAATTGAGTTATAGTCCTGAGTTATGCTCTTTGCTACTGTACTCACAAGATGTATGCTAACATAACTGGGCTTGGCTTCCCTCAACAGAGGAAGATCCTTCAATCTTCTACTAAGCATCAGACCCGTAGGAGAGATAAGTTTCTAAAACTGAGCTGAAGGGTTTGCTGTTTGTTGATTCTGCAGAGCAGGCCTGTTGGTGTTTGCACTTCACTCAAGTGGAACCCCCACCCCATGAGGTGGGGTCTTTCCTGGGGTCTTCTCAAATTGTCTTGAGTACAATTGCTTTACACTGTGTTTATTTATGCTGCTTTGAGGCAATGTTCTGCCTTTTTTTTTTATGGAAGAAATTTGGAAAGTTGAAAGTTTTCTGATCTACTCTACTACCTTTCCAGACTCCCCTCCTGAACAACCTGAATTCTTAGGGAATTTTTTTTCCTTATAACAAACCTAAATTTGCCTCTTTTTGACTTCTATCCATTAGTTCTAATTCTGTTCCCTGGCACAAAGCAAAATAACTCTAATCCCTCATTCATATGACTGTCCTTCAAATGTATGAAGACCACTATTGTTTCCCTTTCCTTAAGTGCTCACTTCTCCAGATTAAACTATCCCAAGTGCTTCAACTGTTCCTCAAAACATTACCTCAAGCCCCTTCACTAACCTAGTTATCCAATTCTTTTTTTAAAATTTATTTTATTTTTTAAATAACTTTTTATTGACAGTACATATGCATGAATAATTTTTTACAACATTATCCCTTGCACTCACTTCTGTCCTGACTTTTCCTTTCCCTCCCTCCTCTCCTCCCCTAGATGGCAGGCAGTCTTATACATGTTAAATATGTTATAGTATAAATATGTTATAGTATATAAGTATATCCTAGATACAATATATGTGTGCAGAACCAAACAGTTCTCTTGTTGCACAGGGAGAATTGGATTCAGAAGATAAAAATAACCTGGGAAGAAAAACAAAAAATGTACAGTTCACATTCATTTCTCAGTGTTCCTTCTCTGGGTGTGGCTGATTCTGTCCATCATTGATCAATTGGAACTAAATTAGATCTTCTCTTTGTCAAAGAAATCCACTTCCATCAAAATGCATCCTCATACAGTATTGTTGTTGAAGTGTATAATGATCTCCTGGTTTTGCTCATTTCACTCAGCATCAGTTCATGTCAGTCTCTCCAAGCCTCTCTGTATTCATCCTGCTGGTCATTTCTTACAGAATAAAAATATTCCATAACATTCATATACCACAATTTACCCAACCATTCTCCAATTGATGGGCATCCATTCATTTTCCAGTTTCTAGCCAGTACAAACAGGGCTTCCACAAGCATTCTTGCACATATAGGTCCCTTTCCCTTCTTTAGTATCTCTTTGGGATATAAGTCCAGTAGTAATACTGCTGGATCAAAGGGTATGCACAGATTGCTAGTTATCCAACCAGTTTAGCAAGCATCCCTCTGGAGAGGCAATATCTGAAACCTGAATTTCACTCTTATCCAAACTGGTCAAAGGAGTGAAGGATGCACACACACACACACAAACACACACAGAAACAGACACAGAGACAAGACTGAGAAAGAAATACATTTCAGTCAACAGGGAAATAGGAAGGAGAAGACAGATGGGGGATTTAGCAGGAAAGCAGATTAAAGGAGAGATTAATCCAAAGCAAAACAAACACTAACCAAAAGGACAGAATAGAGAGGGGGTAGGGGAAGTGCTGGATTTAGAGTCAGTGGCCCTTGGTTCAAATTTTATCCTTGTCCCTTAGTAGCCATGATCACCTCACTTTTGGGGTCTCAGTTTCCTCATCTATAAAAGGAGTGGTTTGGACTAAAAGACTTCTAATGCCCAATCTAGCTCTTTATCTGTGATCTTGTGAATTTATTAAATGTCACATCCAGAGCTGATCCCAACCTTCCAAATATGTTCTGCTCAGTGCTGTAAAGCCTAACTTTCACAAAAAAACTTTTCACTAGTAATTCCAAGGCAATCTCAGTAGACTTTGGATAGAAAATGCCATCTGCATCCAGAAAAGAACTATGGAGACTGAATGTAAATCAACACATGCTATATTCACTTCTTTTTTTCTGTTGGGTTTTTTTTTTTTTTTTTTTTTTTGGCTCTCCAGTGGTTTTTCCCTTTTGTTCTGATTTTTCCCTCCCAACATGATTCATAAAGCAATGTGTGTTAAAAATAAAGAAATGAAAAAAAAAAAGTTCCTTAAGCTTGCACTAAGTTTTTTGATTGTCATATCACTCAGGTGACTTTCTGAGCTTGCCGTTCACAGAAACTATTAAGATTTGTTTTAGAAAATCTTCCATCTGGTACTCTAGTCACACTTCTTCCATCTTGTACTTATGAAAGAAAGTTTTTTGACTCAACCATAAGATTTGACATATAGACTTTTAAAGTTTCATCCTAATAATTCAGGTTAACCATCTGGCCTGCTAAGGTCTTCTTTGAATCCCAATGTTGTCGTCCCACTGGTCATCTGAAAACTTGTGAAGATGCAATCTGAGTCTTCAGTCACTGAGAAAAAATATTCAGCTATGCAGAATCAGGAGCCTTGGAGATCCTTGGAGAACTCCACTAGCGGCTACCCTTCCAAATTACGATCGAGTTATTAATGGTTACCCCTTTTGAATCTAGCTCAGGAGTACGCTAATAAAATGGTAGCTGATGGAGTTTTGCTCTTGAAGCAATGGGGATTCAATGAAGGATTTGAAGATTAATAGGATGTCTTGGGAAGACTTGGTAACTGATGGATAACATGATGTGGTAGAAAGAACTCAAGATTTGGAATGAGAGGACCTTGATTGGAAGCCCTATCTCTGAGCCTGTCAGTTCATCTCTGGACCCTCAGCTTTTACATCTTCAAAGTGGCAGGACTGGAAAAGGTGATCTCAATATTCCTTCCAGCTCTGAATCTAGGAATCCATTATGGTTTAATGTCACAAAGGAGAAAATTGGGGGAGCGCTCCGGGGATCTGTGCCTGTGATGTTAAATGTTTTAATCATTGACTTGGATAAAGGCACAACTAGCATATTTATCATATTTATTGATGACACCAGACTGGAAGGAATGGCTTGCTAGCTCACTGGATAACATTCAGCATCTAAAACATTCTTCATGAGCACTAGCTGAACCTAATATGGGTAAATGCAGTAGGAAGAAATGTTAATTCTTACAATTGCGGTTAAAAAAAAATGAACCACTTCAAATCACCACCTGCCTCTGGCCACTGGGCTCTCATCTTCCATGAGTCTCCTGACCTTCAAAGGCCGGAATGACTACCTTGCCCACCCCTCACCGTGGATTCACAATACTCCTGTCCTATGAAGCGGACCCAGAACAAATGCTCCCAGGCTGTTTTCTTCTGCCCAGTGTAAATGGCTACACTAACAAGGATACATTATTTTGTAACAATTTAAGCATCCTCATTTTATTTCAATAAGAACCTTTTCTCAGTTGCTGGCAGGCTGCTGTAGTCAGTATCTTCTGGGGTTTTCTTGGCAGATACCCAAGTGTTTTCGCTACATTTCCTTTTCTAATTCATTTTATAGATCACGAAATGGATACTTGTGTCAGCTCACACAGGGAGTATGTATCTGAGGCTGGATTTGAGCTCAGGTGGTCCTGATTCCAGCCCTAGTGCTCTATACACTGAGCCATTTAGCTGTCCTTCTGGCAGACTGGATCTTACCCAAAATACAAAACTTATCACATGGCACAGTTTTAGTTGATCGATTGGTGGTTGTCCTTTCTTCTCAAAGAGGACCAAAATGTCATCACTATGTTAGAGTCGAGTTACAGTGTGTTCAGCTGTGGCTGGTTAGACCAATATGAGCTTGGTATGCTCTGCCACAGATTGGACACAAATAGTCCCCATGAAGATTTGGGGTGTGCGAGTTCTCCATAAGTTTTTTGGCAAGCGTACATTTGGCATTCGAACAATGTGGCCAGCCCAACAGAGTTGTGCTCTTTGCAGTAGAGAGAGGACCTCGGTGTCTGCTGTCTTAACCTGCCAGGTGATCTTCAGAATCTTCCAAGAAAATTCAAATGAAAGCAAATCAGCTTCATGGCCTGGCGCCGGCACACTGTCCGGGTTTCATAGGTATACAACAATGAGGTCAGCACAATGGCTCTGTAGACCTTCTGAATGGTAGTCAGGCTAATACCTCCCCTCTGCCACACTTTCAGTCTCCCAAACACTGAGTTCACTCTGGCAATCTCATTGTCAATGTGTACATTCCTGGAAAGCGTGCTACTGAAATAATGAACTTATCCAGAGCATCCAAAACTTCTCCATTTGCTGTAACCAGTGATTCCACTGATGTAGTATCTGTTTTCTTAGTGGTGTTAGACCAAAATTAGCCCAACAGCAGAGAATTGATCCATACTTTGTTGTATTCCTTGTTCATTTCCTTTTATTGACAAACCCCACAGTTACTGTATCCACTGAAGGCCAAGTTATAATGTCAACCCTGTTATTTTTCCCTTACAAGAACCTACTTGTACCTCACTTCCTAGCTACCTCCCCAAAGCCTTTTGGGGTTAGCCTACCAGTCCATGTTGTAATCTCCCAATTTTTTGTGGATTCGTTAGGAATGGCCTGCCTTATGGGCTTTCCCATTGTTAGTGGTCTTTTTCCTGGTTAATTGACATGACGCTGAGCAAGTCACTTAACCCTATTTTCCTCAGTTTCCTATCTGTAAAATGAGCTGGTGAGGAAAATAGCAAACCACTCTACCTCTCTGCCAAGAAAACCCCAAATGGGGTCATAAAGAGTCAGGCCGATCTGGGCAAAAAGTTAACAAAAATTATCGTTTGCTTTTTTCAGCCATTACTGGAATTTTTGGTTTTGTTTCAAACTCATCTTGTCCCCGTCATGTAGAAACTTTTTTTCAGTATCTTTGTATTCTCCTATGTGACCCCCTCCATAGAAAATCTTACCAATAACAGCCAGTGTTTACATAGTGTGTTATCTTCCTGACAAGCTTGGTTAATAGGTACTATTATTTTTCCCCCATTATACAAATGGGGAAACTGAGGCAGATTTAAGGTTAAGCGGCTTGCCCATTAATTCGATGCTGTTCAGTCATGTCATGTCTGGCTTTTTGATCCCATTTGGGCTTTTCTTGGCTGGGAAAAAGAGGCCCTAGCTTAATTATGAGCAGTCAGTCAATAGCATTTCTAAAACTACTCGGGGTGCCTGATAGCCTTGCTAAGACCTGAGCAGTACCACGTTTGACCACTAGAGGGAGAGAAGTCACTTTTCTATTTGACTTGAGCAGTACCACTTTTGACCACTAGAGGGAGAGAGGAGACACGTCTATTGATGAATTCACACTTTATCCTAGCCATTGTAGGTGGAAAATGGCTTAGGCAAAGATTTTTAAAGGCAGGACTGGACTTTTTTTTGGATTTTCCTCCAGAAACAGATAGGCTTATAACTAGAATCGTTGGATTAAGAATTTTGTCTCTCACACATGCTAGGTTCACTTTTTTCTTTTTTTTAAAATCTCTCCATAAATCTCCCTTTTGCTCTGATTTTTCTCTCCCACCAGGATTCCTAAAGCAATGTGTATTAAAAATAAATTTTTAAAAAATTTTAATTTTTTAAATAAAAATAATTTTGTTTCTGGCAAAGGTCAGAATTTTTCTTTCACCAAACTTGGGACCAGGTAGACTCCACATTGTACATAGTGGAGGAAGGGCAGTCCTAGAGCTTGGAGATAGGCAGGGATAGAGGGAGAGATCACTGATCCTGTTTTCAACTCTATAAACCACTGCCTTTTCCCAAAGGATCATTCCTTCGGCCTATAAGAGGTCAAAGAGAAAGCAGATAGGGATAAGTGAAGAAAAAGGGGGTCCCTACATACAATGGCTTGATAATTCTTCCCCTCCCAAGTTTACTCTTTATGAAGGAAAACTGGGCTTCTTTTGCCTCGATTCTTACTTAACTTTCAATTACTGAATGGGTGTTGCCTCTTAAGACTTACTTAAGACTTGGGAAATGTAAAAAGACCTGGGTCTCCCACTGCATCTGGGGCAATCTTCAAATCTGACTCACTTACAAGTCAAGACATCACCCTCGTGACGTCTTATGGTCCTCTTTGAAAAAGGAGCAACAGTAATCACAACCAGAATATAAAGAGTGAGGGAAGAACTATAATTAGGAATTTGTGCCCAAGGCAAGTAGGAGTCAGGGGCAAAGTAACCTACCTTCAATTTGGCTGCCAGAGGGCGAAAGTGCATCTTGTAGACAGGGACCCTAAATTTGGAGGCCCTAATACTAAATCCTGATCACCTAGCCCTAGTTGCTGACTCTACTGAGTAAGAAATGGGACAGAGATGCCTAGCTGGGATATGAAAAAGACCCAGAAATGTACCCCACTGAAAAGGCTGAAAGGACTCTTGAGAGGCTATCTAGTTCAATTTCTTCATTGTACAGAAGGGAAAACAGAGTAGAGAAAGTGACCAACTCAGAAATTCCAACTTCTCTCTTCCTGAAAGGACCTTGCCTTCCTCCTCCCGGTTACTCATATCATGAGTCTTATAAACCTGGGGCATTTATCTCTTCACCCCAAGAAGCTTGAAGGACTCTTGTGAGTGTGGGAATTGGGACCCAGCCAGGGACTTCCCTTCCCAACCTATGTCCTTCTTCTCTCAGCCTTCCCCCCGCCCCCAATCACACTTGGGCACAGCTGGCATTGAATGAGATGGGGGACCCTTTTAAAACACTTGTGATATTATCCCATGCCAAGGAACAGCAGGGCTCAGGAATTAGACACAGGGAACAGTCACAGCAAGGATGAAATGGGGCTGTCTTGTCCAAAGTCCATCCCTGCCCCCAAGGAAAAGGCCTGAGCAAGGGAAACGGGATGGGGGCTACCGGGGGATGGAAGCATAGTCTGAGTGGATGCCAGAGTTGAGTTGCTGGCGAATGGAATGAACTCTAGAGTCCAGGATATCTGCGTGTTCCTCCTCCTCATTCTCAGCCTGGCACTCCTGGGGCAGCAGAACAAGCTCAGTCAATCCATGGAGGTCAGCCACACGCCGGAAGGTCTGGAGAAGGAGAGCCATGGCCACCAGTCCCAGGAACAGGTACACTGAGTGTAAAGGAAAGGAATGGGAAATAAATGTTGGCAATAACATGACCCACGGACTCCCAGGTTTCAAGGATTCCCTGATCCAGGTAAGACACAGGCTAAAACCTTGCCCTTTCAGACAGGGGTGTGTGTGTGTGTGTGTGTGTGTGTGTGTGTGTGTGTGTGTTGTGTGTGTGCAAGCTCCCCTTGCACAGGATCATACCTTCCCCAATTTCTCCTAATTAGCCCTTTGCAGAGGGCCTTGGGATCCCAGATCCTTTGCTGATAGATCCACTACTCACCTGTGACCAGAACCTTGTAGAGGGCCCTGTTCTTCTGACCTTCCTGTTCTCCAGGCACATAGTCCCCCAGCCCAATGGTGGAAAGAGAGATGAAGCAGAAGTAGAAGGCATCAAGGAAAGTCCAGGCCTGCTCCAAGTAGGTAAAGATGGCGGCCGGCAGCAGGAAGAAGATGGCCAGCACCCCTAGCATCAACAACACCAGGTGCCAGCGGGCCAGCAGCCTTCGGTCCCAGCCTTGACGTAACTGCAGCCAGCGCAGTGGCGCGTGCGTCACCAGCAAGGCCACACGCTGGGCTGTGGCAGTCAGCACCAGCATGGTAAACGGCACCCCGAGCAAGGCAAAGAAGATGGAGAAAGCCTTGCCCGAATCCGACAGAGGGGTGGTATAGCCATAACCTAGGGATGAGAAGGAAAAAACAAAAGTAAGAGAGGAGCCAGCTTCATGGGGGAGGGGGGGAGGAAGGCAGGATGGCATTTCCAAGTTCTGCTCCCCCATCAAGCTGCCAATTCCTGCCCAAAGACTGGATTTCAGCAAGTCGGTAACCCTGCCAGGGTCTCAGTTTCCCCACTGAGGCAAATGAATTATTTCTAGCATCCTAGGTTTTGAGATGGAAAACAACATCTATCTTATCTGACAGATGGGGGAAGTGAGACCCAGAAAAATTGAGTGGCCTAGCATCACACAGCTGTGGCAGGATGTGAACCCAGCTCTTGTTGACTCCGAGTTTTATATCCCTTCCTGTAAAACGCATTGCCCCTGTTAGTCTGGTCCCACTTTGCTGGGAAGCTCCAACTGGTTCCTCCCTGTTTTCATAACTCTGAAACTGTCCTCCCCAGCGTCTTCTCAAATTACCTCTCTACAATCCCTTTGAGGAAGAGGTGGGGTTTAAAAAAACCCCACCTTTTTTTTTTCCTGTGTTCCAGCCCTTCTTCCCAGCATTCTCCATCCACGATGCCGCCTCGGACAAGGCTTTGCGGGGGGAAATTGGACTAGACTCCCCTGACATGGAATCTCTGGGTGATGGAGAAAAGGCTCTGGGATGGGACTAGAGGCTGCTGGTCCCACTGCACCCCCTACTGCTTCTGCTGCAGACAGCATGAGATCTGGGGCCGTTCGCAGACCAAGGAAGGCTACAGGGGGGTCGGGGGACCAGGGCAGGGGCAAAGAGGCAGGCTAGAGGCTGGAATCTCAGGCCCCCGCTAGGGCACAGGGAGGTTTAACGTGTCCCAGACCTAGGAGACAGCTAGGAGAGGGAAACTAGTCCTGGACTGGGGCCTTTCCAGCGAACTGGCCCCTCTTCCTTCCTTGAGCTGGATAGGAAGAAAGTTCTAGGTTCATCCGGGAAGGGGGAGGCTGGAAGGAGCTGGGATTTCCCTCCCCTTTGCTTCCAACAACAGGTTAAAAGCTAAAAACAAAGAGGAAGTTTGGGGGAAGGGGAAGAAAAGGGCTTTAGGGGAGGAAGGGAGAGGCGCCGGGCGAGGGGGAAGATCGAGTGGAGGAGCAGAGAACTTGGGCGGGAGGGCCGGGGGGGAGGGCCGGGAGTCGGGGCGCGCTCACCCACGGTGCTGATGAGCGTGCTGGCGAAGAACAGAGCCGAGGCGAAGTCCCAGCTGGAGGGCGCCGAGGCGTTGCGCAGCGCCGACACCCCGTGGCGGCCGGCCTCCAGCACCCGCGCCAGGAAGCGCTCCAGCGTCGGGTCGTCCAGGCAGGGGCTGCGCTCCAGGAGCGCTCCCTTCAGCGCCCGCAGCTCGGCGCGCAGCCGGCTCTCGTGGGGCCGCTCGATCGCCGACACCAGGAGGGCGCCCAGCAGCAGGTAGCCCGCGTACACCAGCAGGGCCAGGGCCAGGAGCGCCCCCCGCCGCATCTCCCCCCCCCACCCCCACCCCAGGCCCTCGCGGCTCCGGCCTCCCGATGGAGGGCAAACCCAGGCGTCCGGGAGCTGGGGCTCCTCGGCTCCGGAAAGTCCCGACAGTGGGGGTGGGGTGGAGGCGAAAAT
The DNA here is from genome assembly GCF_902635505.1 of Sarcophilus harrisii. Lineage (NCBI taxonomy): Eukaryota > Metazoa > Chordata > Mammalia > Dasyuromorphia > Dasyuridae > Sarcophilus > Sarcophilus harrisii. The sequence goes on from NC_045428.1 coordinate 589,928,530, forward strand.
CACTGGAAAATCGCCCCTCCCCAGCGGGGACACCTAAGTGTCCTGAAGCCGAGGGCTCCCCGGGTCTGGGAAGGCTCGGGCGTCCGAGAGTCGAGGACGATGGAGAGCCCTAAGTCGGGGAGACGAGCCCACGGCGGAGAAGGTCCTTGAAGCGTCCAGGACGTGGGGCCAGAGAGACTTGGCTCCGGCGGGGAGACCCAGGCGTCCGGGAGGGAGGGCCTTTCCCAGCGCAGGACAGACGCGCTCGGGCGGGGAGACCCCGGCGTAGGGGAACGAGGGGGTCTCTTCCCTAATCCCTACCCGAGAACCCCCGGAGTCCCGGGGGAAAAGTGCCGCGGCGGAGACCAACACAAAGTCTCCGGCTCGGGCGACGTGTCCGAGCCTGGCTGGAAAAGGCGAAGCTCGGTGAAGCTGCCAACAGGAGGAGCGAGTTTGGGATCCAGACAGACGCCTCGGTCCGGAGTCCCACCTCGGGGAGGGGCTTGAAGAAGTAGGAGGGAGAGACTGAGAGAGAGGAGGAGAAGAAAGGAGGGGAGGGACCAAGGGGCAGGCTCCCCAACGTAGATCGAAGCTCGTTGGGGAGGGCCTCCAGTATCCGCCCCTCTCGTCCAGATCCTCGACGTCTTGGACCAGTCCAAGGCCTCGCTGAAATTTGGGGGGGAAGGAAGGAGGGCTGTCTTTCCTCCCTGAAATCTTCCCGACGCTGCGATCGGAATCCCAGGCTTCTTTACGAATCTGTGCCCCGCCTCCAACATCTGGCAATAGCTGGAAGGGCCGAATACCGAGCCTGGGGCTCGCGCTTCCAACTTTAGACTGAAGAAAGAAAGAGGAAAACCCAAAACTATTCAGCTTTTAACTTTCCAATCAACCCAATATCCCCGCAGGAGAAATGAGGATCAGATCGGGATAGTAGCGGGTCCCACCCGCCTCTCGCACTTTCGGATGCCATCCTGCAGCCGAGCTAAAAGCAAGAAATCGCTTCCAAAGCTCGGTTCTATTACCTTGCTCGTGGAGGAGATGGCTTGACTTTTTCAGTAAGCCACCCACCCCACCCCCACCCAAAAAGCTATTACTCAGACAGGCTTCCTCCTAGCCCATATCGGCGACCACAAGCTGTTTCCTCCTCATCCCCCCCCCAAGTAACCCCCAAATCCAAGAAGAGGAAAGAGGAGAGGCAGAGGGTCAGAGAATGGGAGACGGGGAGAAGAGAAACTGAGGAAAGAGAAGAGAAATCAAAGGAATGGAGGAAAGTCAGAAATTGAAATACGGTAAAATTATGGAGAGAGGGCACAAGACTGAGGGGATAGAGGGAAAGACGAGGAGACTGAGGAAAAAAGGAGAATCTCTGCGAATACAGATAGGAGAGCCTACAGTGACAAAGAAGGAGAACGGAACAAGAATAACACACATAACTTACTATCTGCCAGACTCTGGACCAAGTGCTGCACAACTATTCACTCCCTCGACCCTCAAAACAATTTTATATGAGATAGCTGGTATTATTCCTCCCATTTTATAGGTGAGGAAACTGAAGCAAAACTGGTTAAGTGAGTTGCCCAGGATCACACAACTAGTAAATTTCTGAAATCAAATCTAAAAACTTGGTCTAGTTCCAGGGACTGGGTGCTGGGGCTACCTAGCTGATCCCAGGATCCCTTGGGGAGATTCTGAGAGAAAATGCTATGGAAACCATTCGTATCTTAAACTTTCTACTGTGGCAGAGAATGAGAAGGCAGAGAAAGTCCATGAAAAAGCTCTCCCCTCCTCCAAAGTAAACTCCTTCAGGGCAGGCAGGCTGTTTCTTTGTCTGTCTTTATATCCCCAGCCTCCTTAGCAAGTCCAGGCCCTGAATAAAGGCTGGTTTGTTTTTTAAATTTAGTTAAATTAGTGAGAGTCTTCTAGTGGGGGAGTAATATTCCCCCCCCCCCCCTTTCCCTCCAAGCCCATCATCTTCACTTGCACTAGCCTGGAACACAACAGGGGCTTAGTGGACACGTCTAATCAAAGTCTATCTTTTTAGAGAAACTTCAAATATTCTAGAGTCTAGAGTCTAGACTTACAGCTCTGGCTGAAAAAAGGAATTAAAAAAACCTGGTTCTAGATTAGGGAACAAAAGAAGATAGCATACCTAGCTGCCCCCATCAACATCTATGGAAAAGTGGGGGGCACAGCGACTCCCAAATTCCTTGAAAAATGAAGTTGACCTAACAGACAGGAAGTGAATGATTGCCCCTGTGGTGGTTGTCATTTCAGAATCAGCTGTTGGTGCACCGAATTACCTAAGTTTCTGCTGACCCGAGGGAGGTGAGTTCCGAACCAAATGAGAACCGAGTCTAAAGAGCTGGAAATGGTTTGTCCTTTCGTGATTTAGGTAACTCTCACCCTCTTCAAATCAGTGGGAAAGCAGAGGGACGAACTCACTTCCACAAAGGTCCACGTCCATTCTCTGCCTCAGGCAGTGGGCAATGGACTGGAGCTAGAAGTGCCCTCCGGAAGCTTATTTTGAACTGCAAGGGGAAGTGGGGGCAACTGATGTGCAAAGAGATAAATAATACCAGACCACTTCTGTTGCATGGCAACACCAAAAACCTGGGAAGGCTCCCCATAAACTGGGAGTCTTAATCACTTTTTGTGTCCCTTTGGCAGCCTGAGGATGCTTATGGATGCCTTCTGAGAAACATGTTTTTAGATGCGTATGATAAAATATGGCTGGGGAAGCTAGATGCCATAATGGATAGAGCAGTTGACCTGGAGTTAGGAAGACTTATTTTTCTGAGTTCAAATCTGGCCTTACTAGCTGTGTGATTCTGGACAAGTTGTGCCACAGTTCTCTTTTATTGTCCTGACTCAGTTTCCCTAAATTGGTTCTGACTCAGTTTCCCTAATTAGTCCTGCCTTTGTTTCCTTAATTGTTCTGCTTCAGTCCCCTTAATTGCAATGCCCCCTCCCCCGGTTCATGAAGACTGATATAACTCAGGGCTATTTGCTCTAAGGTTATAAACTGTCAATGTGTAAACTCAGAAAGAGGAACCAGACACAATGTCTGGAGTCCGATGTTTTCTTAACTCCTAGTTTGTTAGAATTTATGGTCCTACCCCCCAACCTATCAGAACCCGATTTATGATTCCTGCCTGGAGATTCCCGCCCACCAGAGTTTGGACTCCACTCCCCTGCCTTTGTTTAGCTACTGTGTATAAATATGTCATGGAGAACTCGAATTGACTACTGGAGGCTGGATTCTTGGAGACGAGAGCCTCATTCAGCCCTGGGACCCAACCATGGATCCTAATTTGGCCTCAGTATATCTCTCCCATTTAATAAAATATTAAAAACTCTAATCTCTATCTTGCCTCAGTTTCTCCAGCATTACAAAGTCACTTCACTATTTGCCTCAGTTTCCTCATCTGTAAAATGAATCGGAGAAGGAAAAGAAGGGAGCTGAATAGGATTCCAGGTCTTTGGTAGCAAGTAGTGGTGTCGGGAGAGAGCTTCAAATTTACTGTCCAAGCTACTGTCCAGAAGCTAGCAGGGAGAAGCAGATGGAATTATCTCTTTAAAGTGGATCTTTTGTTCTTAAGTAATTCTTTTATTCCTTGTGAATTACCGGGTATTGACAAAATCTTCAGGACACCACAGTGTCATTGGCTCTAATCCGAAAGAAAGCTAAATTGATATTGTTGAGGCGTAGACCAAATGTTAGGTCTAGATTTGGGATACCTAAATGAAATCAAGGTTTAGTTAGGTCTAGTGGCAAGTTTGGGGTACAGGGAGTCAAGTAAAGCTCCCCTGCAACCCCCTGGGATTCAGTGCGAGGATACGGCGGTAAATGAAGTCTACTAGCAGTGCGAGTCCCCAATAAAAGCATTTATTAGCCCAAGAGCTAGATTGATAAAAGAGGTTTATTATGGAGTTTAGAGGTAGGAGATAGGTGAAGGCAGAGATAAGGAGGGCACTGGATAGAGGGTCCAGTGGACAGAGGGTCCTCACATGGCTAGCATGTTGGGAATCTCTGCAAAGAGGGATTCCCAGCATGGCCCTTTTATAATAGGAGACTTAACTCGAAGGGCTTTTGGGTGTAGCCCCAAAGTTGGCTCAGATCCGGGTGGGGCTGGGACAGGTCCCGATCTTCTATTGGAATTCAAAGGGACCAGGATTTGTGAGTCAAAGGGTAATTTACATTAACTAGGAGGGGGTGAGAATCAAAGATTGGAATCTTTCCCGCATCAATATCACACCGGATCATAGATCCAATGAACTGGATCTAATCAGAAAGCTAAGTTATGATATCCACCGCCAAGCTCTATTTCTAGCAAAGACCTAATCTACTGTGATCCCTCCTCCCCAACTTTTTTTTAGGATTAGTCCACTTATGGAGCATTATCCCCTCTAAAACTGCTTCTATAGGAATCTAGTCCACCTTACAGAGTCATTAGGAACTTGCCACATGTTAATGGCGTCTTTCTCCTTAATATCTTCCCCCGGTTAATTGTGAAAAAGTTCCCATATAAAGTCTTATATAGATGGAAGCTGCTGAATCTTGAAGGAAGCAACAGATTTTTTTAAGAATTAAAAGGGAGGAGGGAGTAGCTAGGGGACGCAGTGGATAGAGCACCAGCCCTGAGCACCAACACTTCCTGGATGTGTGATCCTGGGGAAAGAAGAAGAAGAAGAAGAAGAAGAAGAAGAAGAAGAAGAAGAAGAAGAAGAAGAAGAAGAAGAAGAAGAAGAAGAAGAAGAAGAAGAAGAAGAAGAAGAAGAAGAAGAAGAAGAAGAAGAAGAAGAAGAAGAAGAAGAAGAAGAAGAAGAAGAAGAAGAAGAAGAAGAAGAAGAAGAAGAAGAAGAAGAAGAAGAAGAAGAAGAAGAAGAAGAAGAAGAAGAAGAAGAAGAAGAAGAAAAGAAGAAGAAGAAGAAGAAGAAGAAGAAGAAGAAGAAGAAGAAGAAGAAGAAGAAGAAGAAGAAGAAGAAGAAGAAGAAGAAGAAGAAGAAGAAGAAGAAGAAGAAGAAGAAGAAGAAGAAGAAGAAGAAGAAGAAGAAGAAGAAGAAGAAGAAGAAGAAGAAGAAGAAGAAGAAGAAGAAGAAGAAGAAGAAGAAGAGGAAGAGGAGGAAGAGGAAGAGGAAGAAGAAGAAGAGGAAGAGGAAGAAGAAGAAGAAGAAGAGGAAGAAGAAGAAGAAGAAGAAGAAGAAGAAGAAGAAGAAGAAGAAGAAGAAGAAGGTTTCCTCATCTGTAAAATGGGAATAATAACAACACCTTCTCCCAGGATTGCTCTGTTTGTCCTTCATTTTTTAAAGAGGAGCAGTTGTAAGAGACAGGCATCTCACCAAGAACTCTGTAGACCGGCTGAGGAAGCCACAATCTTGCAAAAGCAGTGTTATAAAATAGCACGCCTTTGAGTGCGAAAGCATAACTCTATGCACTTTCCTAAAATAAAAAGTTTCTCCTCCTGATTCCCCGTCTGCTGGGTACGACAGAGGTTACAGCCTATCGGGAGGGCCTAATTCTCCCACTTGAAGGCAGAAGTCTCCGCCCTGATGACATCTCCCATTGGCATTTAACTTCCATCTCAAAGGCATTTACCAGTGAGTTAGCACAGACTTTCCCTCCTCCCCTCATGCAGAAGCAACATTTCCATCCATGTTTTCTACACCAGTGAATCGGACTTAAGTGAGAGAGTTGCACAAAGTTGTCAGCCTTATTCACTTCCAGAGGCAGGACAAAAACCAAGAGGACCGGGGATGGAATGACCCAAGATACAGTGGATGACACTGGTGTCTTCAATCTTAATCTTTTTTTTTTTTTTTTTTTTTTTTTTTTTTTTTTTTTTTTTTTGCTGAGGCAATTGGGGTTAAGTGACTCGCCCAGGGTCACACAGCTGGGAAGTGTTAAGTGTCTGATCCAAATTTGAACTCGGGTCTCAGGTCTTCCTGACTTCAGGGCTGATGCTCTCTCCACTGCGCCCCCTAGCTGCCCCTTCAATCTTCATCTTCAACCAAGTTCTAAGAGCCTGTTCCAGCCCCTTTCATGACTTGGAACAAATTGTTCTCATCTGTCCATTATGTGGAGGAATCCTTGACATCCTAAAGTAGATATCCCCCTGGCTTAATTGTGGGTTTGAGTCTCCTTGGTTACCCTCAAACTGGTTTATCGGGATGTGGCTACCACACATGCTACAGCTTTTTAGGATCATAGGTGGAGAGTGGGGAGGCCAATGGACACCACAGGTGGACAAGAGGCCCTGAAAAAGGGCTCGGCAAGGGGCGAAGGGATGTTCAGGAGGCCTAGCACTGGACTTGCTTTAAGTACGAAATGGAATAATCTTTGTAAAGTTCTTTGCACATTATTTGCCCAGTCATACAGCTAGGAAATAAATACCTGAGGCTGGATTCAGGTGTTCCTGACGCCAAGTCCATCCATTTATGCTCTGGGCCAACTATTCTTGCACTGAATAAATGCTTATTCATTGATTGATCACCAATTACATCATGAAAATATAAGATTTTAACTGCTTAAGATGGTTACCTGGGTCTGGGATCCAAACAGATCATAAAAGAGGGAAAAGGACCCACATGTACAGAAGTGTTTGTGGCAGCCCTTTTGGTAGTGGCAGGAAACCGGAGACTGAGTGGATGTCCATCAGTTGGAGAATGGCCGAATAGGTTATGGGATATGGATGTTATGGAATATTGTTGTTCTGTAAGAAATGATGAGCAGAATGATTTCAGAAAAGCCTGGAGAGACTTAGTTGAACTGATGCTGAGTGAAATGAGCAGAACCAAGAGAACATTGTACACGACAACAACAAGATTATGTGATGATTAACTCTGATGGCTCTTCTCAACAATTAGGTGATCCAAGACAATCTCAACAGACTTGGGATGGAAAATGCAGTCTGCATCCAGAGAGAAAACTATGGAGATGGAATATAAATTGAAGCATAGTATTTTCTCTTTGTTTTTTCTTTTTCATGTTTTTTTTTTCCCTCTTTGTCCTGATTTTTCTTATACATGAAAAATATCAAATATTGTTGCAGCTAGGGGGCGCAGTGGAGAGAGCACCAGCCCTGAAGTCAGGAGAACTTGAGTTCAAATGTGACCTTAGACACTTAACATTCCCTAGCTGTTTGACCTTGGGCAAGTCACTTGACCCCAATTGCCTCAGCCAAAAAAAAAAAAAATCAAATATGATGAAAAGAATTGCATATATTTAATATATATCGGATTACTTGCTGCTGTCTTAAGAGGGGGGAGGTAAGGGAGAGAGAGAGAAAAAATTGGAACATAAAGTCTTAAAAAACAAATGTTGAAAACTATCTCTGCGTGTATGTTGTCCTGCCCCTGGAAGAGAGTAAGACTGACAACTTTGTCCAACTCTGCCTCACTTAAATCCAATTCACTGGTGTAGAAAATATGGATGGTAATGTTACATCTGCATGAGGGGAGGGAAGTAAGTGCTAGCCCACTGGTTTATAATAATAGAAATAGTTATTCTTCTTATTGCCATGTGCTAGGTACAGCGTGCTAGTCATTGATAGTATAAAAGCAGATGTGCCCTCAAAGAGTTTATCTTCTAATGGAGGAGGTCAATATGTAAGTATATAGATACATGCATAGAATATGCAAAATAAACATGAGGGAGTATGGGGAGGGAGGGCACCAGCAGCCGGGAGCATCAGGAAAGACTCCTTCCAGAAGGTGGTCCTCAAGCTTGAATCTTGAAGGAAGACTTAAATTGGAGTTCTCGAAGAAGACTAGGGACAGAGGTGGATGTATGGAAGTCTTCCCCATGGGACAGGACAGATCTTTAGGAGATACAGGAGATGGGTGGCATGTAAGAAAAGGAAAGAGCTAAAAAGAAACAAAAAAACAAAAAAAAAAACAAACAAAAATAAAAGGAAAGAGCTGAGGTTGGTAATCTAATATGAAGGAAGAGAACAGAGAAAAGGCATACAGAAAGCAAGGAAAGAAAAGTGGGTGATCAGCAATGTCAAAAGCTAGATAAAGGTTGAGTAATAATAAGAACTGACAGTTATATAGCATTTTAATGTTTTACAAAGCAATATATATATATATGAATATTTATGGGTAGTATATGTATGTATGATTTCACTTCTCTTTGTCTCTGCTTTCTCAACTATAAAATGGGATAATAATGTACACCTGATGAGGTCCTGGGTAACTAGGAGAGTGTTAGCCAAGAAAGCCTGAAAATACTAATAGAATGATAATGCTCCCTAAGGAAGCTAGAAGGCACTCCGGTGTCATACTCCTACTTCATGGCAAATATACCCTTTAGTGGTGTTTTCCTTCTGGTTAATTGTGAGTTCTATTAGGGAGCTTGTCTTTTCCCTTGTTAATTATTAATTGTTAAAATCCCTTTCCTTAAAAAAAAAAAAAATCCCTTTCCTTGCTCACATAATAAATAGCCCCTTCTGTAATCTGGGATAAATGTCTTGTCATGATTGCTCCATATCATGAACTGAACCTCCATTTTGCTATTTTTATATAATATCCTTTTTTCAATCAACTGCTCTCCTGAAACGATTGACCACTCCTGGTAGCTATGTTACCTTTTCACCTACTGTCCATGGTTATTGGGAGAATTAAATGAGATGACCTTTGTAAATTGTTTAACACTGATGTGATCTATGGTGCGGGGTTTATCACCAAATGATGGCAGGCACCAAAAGTTGGGGTTCACTCATGTGAAGAATTCACAATGGCCGTTCTCTTTGGCCTGCCAAATGTCAAGGTAGATTTATTTGGGGGAATAGGTTACAGACAAAATGAAGGGATACACAGACACCGGGAATATATATATGAATATTTATGGGCAATAGGTGAATGGGTAAATGTGAAATAGAATGGGAGAGCATATAAAAGACAAGTTCCTCAGGGGAACTCACAATTACCCAGTACAAAGAGAGCACCCCATGAAGTTGGAGCATACCCTTAGCTTGCAGGCTAAATCCTGAAAAGGATACCCCTAAAAAGAGTTAGTTATAAGGAAGAAAAGTGGAATTGGGAAGCATAGTGGAGTTTGGGGAATGACTACGTGGCATGGGGGAAGGGGAAGGGAAAGGGAAAGGGGAAAGATACCAAAATTGTAACAACAATTGAAGTGGACTAAGTTACTAAAAGGATTTAGCAAAGGATTAGGAGCATGAAGACCAAAGCGATGGTTTACAGATAGGTTTGAGGGGTAATCTAGTCACTATTGTCTCAAGAGCTTGGTTATCACTGACAAAAAGATTGTTAACTATATTATTATATTCTTAAGGCCAGGAGATTTTAGAACCATTGACAGAACAATAACACTCCACGGTTAGGGGACCTCAGGATTACTGCTATATTTCTCCTAGAAGCTGTACCCCATCAACACCATACCTCGCGCACAGTAAATGCCATATAAATGCTAGCTGTTATTATTAAAGTATTGTGTCCATTTCAGATGTTGGACCATTTGATGGTGGCAAGGAATTGAGCGTGAAAACATTCTTTTCTGGGTCATTAGCTGTGTATATTAAGAATTAGTAAAAGTCTTGAGTAGAAAGTAGTGCTTGACCTTATTCTGTCTTATAGAATCTAATTTCATCTAAGATTAAGGAAGAAGGGCATTGTATTCGGGACAGCCAGTACAAAAACATGGAGGCTGGAGATGGAGGACCTGTATGAGGAACAGTAAGATGGAGTAATATGGAACAAGGTCAGAAAGGCAGGTTGGGACCTGATTATGAAAGGCTTGAAATGTCAAACAGAGGATATATGGAGATCATAGGGACTGCCAAGGAGTCAGATTTATGCTTTATGAAACCAGTTTGACAGCTGGGCTAAGGATGGAGTGGAGAGGGAAATGACAAAGGAGGAGTTCATTGCAATGGTACAGGTAAGAGGTTAAGAGTTTCTAAGTAAGATCAGTGTGAGGAAATATTGGGGATGGGATTTTGGTTGTGAAAGGGAAAAGAAAGCTTGAGGGGATGGAAACCTAACCTTCATCTGCAGTGAAGTTGTGAGGTTTCTATTGAGAGTAAAGAATATCAATTTTTTTTTTCCTGAGGCAATTGGGGTCGTGACTTGCCCAGGGTCACACGGCTAGGAAATGTTAAGTGTCTGAGACCAGGTTTGAACTCAGGTCCTCCTGACTTCAGGGCTGGTGCACCACCTAGCTGCTCCAATAATGTCAATTTATAGTGGATTCAGAGAACCCATTTGGGTACCTTTTTCTAGAGGATTCAGTAAGACTGAAAGTAGGAATAGGTATAGAGTGTGGATTATTCAGGGCCGGAGTTTGGCAAAGCACATGTAGTATGATAGGACAAGGGAACTGAGGATTTAAGAGAGTATATAATGAATTTGTGAAAAGAGATCAAAGAGAAAGGATGTGATGGATTAGCAGACTAAAGAAGGATCCACACACACACACACTCTCTCTCTCTCTCTCTCTCTCTCTCTCTCTGTGTGTGTGTATCTCTGTGTGTGTATGTCTCTCTCTCTCTGTCTCTGTCTGTCTCTGTCTCTGTCTGTTTCTCTGTCTCTCTGTGTCTCTCTGTGTCTGTCTCTGTCTCTATCTCTCTCTGTCTCTCATGTCTCTGTCTCTCTGTCTGTCTCTGTCTCTTTCTCTCTGTGTCTGTCTCTCTCTCTATCTCTCAACTTTATCTAGCTTGTGTTTACTCAGCCAAAGAAAATAACCTTTGGACCGAAAAGGGTGGAACAAAAATGATACAAGCTAAGTAAGGACATGGCAGGAAAGCACATAACCATGCTTAGATAGATAGGCAGATAACCCTCCTTCCCTTTCTTTCCCTCCTTTCCTCCCTCTGTTTACATAGGGCAACATATCCTTACCTTCAGATGCTCTTAAAAACTTTTTTTTTTTTCCTTTTGAATCACTGAACCCTCCCAAGATTTCTTTACTTTTCTTTGCTTTACTGGCTAGGTTTCTTTCTTAAGGACTGAGCCTTAAACCAAAACCCCCCAGATTCTCTTTGACTGGTCAACAATAGGTCCTCGATCCTGGCCAGGCTCCAGTTGATCACCTTATGGATCCTGATTGACGCAACAAATGTAAATAGCAATCAGTTTTGTTTTGGTAAGAAACTCCCAGGGTCTTCCCCTTCCAGCTTTATTTAGATTTTTTTTTTTTTTTTGACTAGGAGAAAGAGGTTATTCTTTGCCTCAATTGTTACCTAACCTTAATCACTGAAGGAGTATAACCTCAATCATACTGAATCCTGTTAAAGACCTTAGCTTAAAAAAGTCAAGGTTTCCCATAGTATCCAGTGTTATCTCAGACATCCTGACCTATATTTGGCCACTAGACCCACATGACTCTGGAGGGGAAAGTGAGGCAGGTGACCACATGATGCATGTCATGGCATCAGCTCCCTGATGTCACGGTTCTCTTTGAGAACATAAACAACAAATATTTCTTATACAAACTGCACTGTGCTAAGGGCTGGGGGCATGGAGAGGAGCAAAATGGAAGTCCCTGACTTTTAGAAGCTTACAGTCCACATACAAGAAAACTAGAAGGTAGTAGAAGAGGACAGAGGGGTCTCCAGGGTGGGACAGCAGCTGGAGACAAGTTGGGAGAGTAGAATTATGAGTAAGTTAGGCTGGGCTGTGGCTCCTTGAGCACTCAATTGTTGTTGCTGGTGATTTTTTTTCTTTCCTTTTTTTTGATCAAATTAACCAAAAGTTTATCTATTTTTTTTTTCATAAAACGGATGTAATAGAACTGTGTCCCCGGATCTTTGGGGAAGGTGGGCCACCTGGCCTGGGAAAATTCCTAAAATGATCCTCATCCACCTGAATCTTCCTCTCTTTTCCCCTCCCCCCCCCCCCCCCCCCCAAAAAAAAAAAAAACTGATTCCCATGAAAAATTTCCATCTTCATTTGATCTGGGAATCACTTTGTTTGGGAAATAATCACTGCCCCTTATTGATTTGGAAATTAGCCCCAAATCACTTTCTATCTCCAAACCGTAGAAGGCTAAATAAAAAACAAGACTGTGTAGCCCAAACTTCACTATCTTCCTAATCAGGAAGTGGCTCACTCAGTGAAATAAACCCATTTTTGCCAAAAACCTCACTTGCAGACTGGAACTGTGAATTCTTTTGCAAAACCTCCAACACCAGTCTGGGGACTCCCATTGCTGTGAGGGTATCATCACTCCTCAACAAAACCAACTCTTGGTTTTATTTATTAGTTCAATAGGTTTCTTAGTTTTGTAATGCCGGAGAAACTGAGGCAGGAGAGAGATTAGAGAGTTTTCAATATTTTATTAATTGGAGAGTATAATTGACTGGACAGGACTCTCATCTCAAATTATCCAGTCAGATAAAGATATACTGGGACCACGGAATCCATGTTGGTCCCAGGGCTGGAGGAGACTGTCATAGCCAGTAGCCGGCCTCCAGCAATGAATAGGAGGAACCCAACCTCTTAAATACCTTTTAGAAACAAAGAACAAAGAAGCACGGGAAAACTTCTGTCAGTTGGGGGGAGACCATAAATCCTAAAAGCCCAGAGACAGGATGTCTGAATCCCCAGAGATAAAGATGTCAGTGAGGTATCCTGGAATATTTTAGAGGAATATTGTAAATTTTTGAGGACAGGGAAGGGTCAGGCGGTCTGCTCTCTTGTTTATCTTGCTAACAATTTATAACCTTAGAGTAAACGGTTCCCAATCTTAATGGACCAGAAGGGGTTTTTACAGTTTTAAGGAATTGAGACAAAGGAAACTAGTTCAGGGAAACCGAGTCAGAACAGTTAAAGAGAACTGTGGCATAACAGTTTCAATTTTATTAATCTTTCCTTTGAGTTTCAGAATTTCCAATTTGGTATTTAATTGGAGGGTTTTAATTTGTTCTTTTTCTAGCCTTTTTTTTTTGTTGTTGTTGCCTGCCCAATTCATTGATGTCCTCTTTCTCTATTTCATTCATGTAGCTATTTAGAGATATAAAAATTTCCCTAAGAACTGCTTTGGCTGAATCCCATAGGTTTTGGTATGTTGTCTCATTATCATTCTCTTGGATGAAATTATGGATTGTTTCTGTGATTTGTTGTTTGATCCCCTCATTTTTTAGAATTAGATTATTTAATTTCCATTTGTTTTTAGTCTCTCTTTTTTTGATATAATTTTTATTGCATGGTGGTCTGAAAAGGGAGCATATACCATATCTGCCTTTCTGCAATTGATTGTGAGATTTTTATTCTCCAATCCATGGTCAGTTTGGGTATAGGTCACTCAATTGTTGTTGCTCAAGTCCATCCTTCCTTTTGGAAGAGGAACAACCAACATCAAAAGGTGATATCTTAATTGATGCATGAATTGGATTTGAGTCATCAGCTTTGATCTCTCCTCCAGAGTCAGTCAATTAGCATTTATTAAGCACCTATTGTGTACTGATCACTAGGAATACAAAGAAAGGTAAAAGACAGTTCCTTAGAGCTCACAACCTAATGGGGGAGAAACTTGACAACAACCTGGAACAGCCAAGCTATAGACATGATAAATTGGACATAATCAAACTAGGGAAAGTGATGTGACATCCTCTTCAGGGTCAGGAAGAAGCTATTATCAGGTAGTTCCCAGACTAACTGGGAAGGAACTTGTTAACAAGCATCAATGTCCACCCCCTAACCTCTGGGTATCTTCCAATGACCTTTTTCAGATATTGATTAGTGTAGCTTTAGCCAGGTACATTCAATCCCATCTCCTGATCCCTTCCTCCCTGTCAACCAAAATGATGAGGCTAGTGGTAGTGAAGAGATGTGAGAATTGGGGTGGGGAATCCCCTCTAATCAGTGCTGGGCTAATGCAAAAGAATTCACAAACCCGAAAAGTCTGAGGCAAAAGGGAATTTTATTGGCGCCGAGAAGCCAGCTTTGCTAGGGAGACAGACTTCTTGGTGGCAAGGTCCTGTCAGGGAACTAACAAAAGTTAACACTGAGAAGAGAATATCTTCACAGTGGGCAAGAGTCCTGGCAGGCAGCTTTGCCGAGAAGAGAGCTTCCATGGCAAAGCATAATCCTGTTTTGGACTTCTGCAGATTCCGAGTTCGGAGTTATCTTTTATTAGTAGTCTGAGGCTCAGGTTTCAATCAATGCCACAGACCTAGATTTCCAGTTGAAAAGAGATTAATTATCATGGAGTTTTGAGCCACTCAATAGGAATATCAGGCTGACATCTCCAGATGAATGGGACCACTTAATTTGTGTCTGGGAAAGATATGCTTTTCCCAGCGGAGAGCTTGAGACCCCAATCATCCTCCTTTTACAGAATGAAGGAGACACAATTTCAGCCCCATCATTGGTTAATTGTGAATTCCCCTGGGGAACTTGCCTTTTTCCTTTCTAACTGTATGTCCTCCCAACTCTTATTTCCCATTCCTGGTGTCTATTGTATCCCTTCATTTTGTTGGTAACCCCTTCCCCTAAATAAATCTACCAGCTGTTAAAGGGAAGGGCCATTGGACATTTGTCACATGTTTATTTTGAATTGGGTATCCTTATCCCAGCCACATCAAAGATCTAGCCTTAGAGGGATTAACAAAGATTTCTTAAAGAAGAAGGAACTTTGTCTGAGATTAGAAGGAAGCCAGGAAAGGAAGTGAGATAAGAAAGGAGAGAGTTCCAGGCATAGGAGTGACCAGTGAAAATGCCCCAAGTTAGGAGATGAAATGTTCTTCCCTGAGCAGTGAGAACAACAGTAAGCTGGAAAACACATGAGGTCAGGGTGGAAGAGTAAGGTATAAGAAGACTGGAAGGGTAAAAAGGAACCAAGTGATAAAGGTCTTCAAAGGCCAAATAGAGGATTTCTTTATTTGAATTTTTTTTATTATAACTTTTTATTGACAGAACCCATGCCAGCGTAATTTTTTACAACATTATCTCTTGCATTCACTTCTGTTCCGACTTTTCCCTTCCCTCCCTCCACCCCCTCCCCCAGATGGCAAGCAGTCCTTTACATGTTAAATATGTCACAGGGTATCCTAGATACAATCTATGTGTGCAGAACCAAACGGTTCTCTTGTTGCACAGGAAGAATTGGATTCAGAAGGTATAAAAAATCCGGGAAGGAGAACAAAAATGCAAGCAGTTTACATTCATTTCCTAGTGTTCTTTCTTTGGGTGTAGCTGCTTCTGTCCATCCTTGATCAATTGGAACTGAGTTAGATCATCTCTTTGTCGAAGAAATCCACTTCCATCAGAATACATCCTCATACAGTATCGTTGTTGAAGTGTATAATAATCTCCTGGTTCTGCTCATTCAAATAGAGGATTTCTTAATGCAATAGGGATTGATTGATTTGCCTGTAGCTAAGTGTCTGAGGTCAAATTTGAACTCAGGTCCTCTTGGGCTGCTATTCTATCCACTGTGGCACCAAACTGCTTGGAGGAGGTTATTTTTGATCCTGATGGCAATAAGGAATCACTGGGATTGAATGATTAAGTGGGTGATATGATGAGATTTGTGCTTCAGGAAGATCAATTTGACAACGGAGCAGAAGATGGACTCTAGCAAGGAAAGACTTGTGGCAAGCAGATCTGCCGGCAGGTTACTGAAATAAATAGATGTATGAGGTGATGAGAGCTTGCATCATGTCAGAAGGGAGAAGGAGGCATATACTAGTGATGTTGAAAAGGAAAAAATGACAAGATGTCACAGTAGCTTACATATGGAAGAGGGGTGTGTGAAAGAGATGGAGGAGTTAGGGATCACATATAAGTTGCAAGCCTGGGTGTCTGGAAGGAGGGTGGGACTTTCCAAAACAAAGGGGAAGTGAGAAAGAGGGGAAGGTTTTGGGGGAAAGATCATGAGTTTCTCTTCCTAGGGCTAAGTATTGAATACATGGGACATCTCCATGATATTATCGAGTGAAATAGTATATAAGGAAAAGAGAGGAGGGTTCAAGATTGCCTTGGGCAGTGAGAACCCAGATGAGATTGTACAACCTAAATTTGTAGAGGACCCAGGCTCACTGGGTGATTTTTTTCAATATCATTTAATGGCATGTGTAGGAGTAAAAACAGCAAATGGTGGGAATCATCCAGGGTTGAGGCGTGGCAGGGCAAGATCTTTGATGGGATAAGGAGCCAAGGGACTTGAGATAAGAGGAAGATGAGGGGTTGAATTAGTTCACCCAGAAGTTTAAATGGGGAAAGAAGGAGTAGAACTAGGGCATGGACAATGACCTGGGAGAGGACTGAGGGGTCAAGGAGTCAGAGAGTGGACAAAGAAGAGATTCGCTCTATAGCTATATGAAAAAAAAATGTCTAAATCATTATTGATCAGAGAAGTGCAAATGAAAACAACTCTGAGGTACCACCTCACACTTCTCAGATTGGCTAAGATGACAGAAAAAGATAATGATAAATGTTGAAGGGAATGTGGGAAAAGTGGGACACTGATGCATTGTTGGTGGAGTTGTGAAATGATCCAACCATTCTGGAGAGCAATCTGGAACTATGCTCAAAGGGCTACAAGACTGCATACCCTTTGACCCAGCAGTGCCGTTACTGGGTCTGTATCCCAAGGAAATCATAAAGGAGGGAAAAGGCCCACATGTGCAAAATGTTTGCAGCAGTTCTTTTTGTGGTAGCAAAGAATTGGAAAATGAGTAGATGCCCATCAATTGGGGAATGACTGAACAAACTGTGGTAAATGAAGATAATCAAATATTATTGTATTTAAAAATAATGAACAAGCTGATTTTAGAAAGGCTTGTAAAGGTTTACATGAACTGAGGCTAAGCAAAACAAGCAGAACCAGGAATACAGTGTACACAGTAACAGTAAGAATGTGCGATGATCAATTATGAAAGATTTGGTTCTTCTCAACGATTCCAAGCAATCCCAATAGATTTTGTACAGAAAATGCATCTGCCTCCAGAAAAAGAACTAAGGAGACTGAGTATAAATCAACACATGTTATTTTCACTTCTTTTTTCTGTTTTTTTTTTCTCTCTCCCATATTTTTTGCTTTTTGCTCTGATTTTTCTCTCCCAATGTGATTCATAAAGCAATGTATGTTAAAAATAAATTTAAAAAAAGAACAAAAAGGACAAAATTTGAGGTTTTCCAAGCATATGGAATTATACACAAATGGAATTATGATAGATTATTATAAGAAAAAGGAATTTCAGAAACTGGAAGCTAGAAGACCAGGATCTTGCCTCTCTCAACTACATACAACAAAGAGCATTGAGGAATCAATCTTTACCAGTGAGGAGAATATTATACAAATGGTCCTTTGAGCCAAGGTGACACACAAATATGGAAGTGATGTTATTTTGGGGTGATGGTAAGGCAAGGATAAGACCATCTTTGTTTGTGGCTGAGATGGGATGGAAAAGCGGGTCTTCTAATTCATGAAATGAATAAGTTAATTATAGATTTCATTATCAATTATTAAATCGATTGATTGAAATTATTAAATTGAAGAATTGAGAGATTAGGTTGTGTTTGAAGGAGTATCAATATGCATGTTGAAGTTGTCCTTATAGAAATTGAATAGGAGAGAAAGATTATCATTTAAAGATTAACTCCTTGAGAAAAGAAGGAAAGTGTCTGACTGCCAGGATCTTAATTAAGTGGTAAAAAATGGATTCTAGGAACTTCAGAGAGGGATTAGTTACTGATTGATAGTAGTACAGAGAGACAGTTGGCATTGTGGAAAAGGGAGTATTCCAACTTTTTTACCTCATCCAGTGAGTGGAGGTTACAAGTGAAAGTACAACCAGTACTGGAAAGACTGACCCGAAAGGCTGTGTTATCGGGAGGAAGTCAGGTCTGTGAGAAGACAGAAGGAGCAGGAAAGGAAAAAATTAAGAGGAAAGCCAGTGTGTTGCCTATGGAGCAGAGCACGGGACAAGGTGTGGATAGACCAAGAGTTGACCATTGAGGGGTCTTGTTTGAGGCGGGTGTGAATAAGGGAACTATCGGCGAGGAAAGATCAACTATCCTAATAATTAATTAATTAATTAATAATTAAGAGAATTGGGCAGATCCCAGGTCTTAAATGAACTGGCCCAGATGAGCTCCATTCTCAGGTAAGGAAAGGACTGGAGAGTAGATGGCTGAGCCATTTGTCAGCGATATGTGAAAGATCTTGGTGAGTAGAAGAAATACTGCAGAGCTGTGGAAGGGCAAGTGTCCTGATTTTCAAAAACACTAGGTCTAGGTAGCTTGACTGATTCCTAGAAAAATCCTGGGATTCTAACCCATTGCCTAGCAACCCCAGATCCTGAGCAAACACTGACTAGGTTCATTCCTGAGAGCCATCACCCCAGTCACTTACCTCTTTGGCTCATTAGGACCTGACCCAGGGTCTGGCCTGGGAAATTCCCAAATAGCTTGTGTCTAGTGCCTGTTAGAGGTGATGGTGTCCCCGGTTGCCATGTAAACACTCAAGTTAGGAAGTGGGGAGTGTATAGGAGAGAGCTTTTATTTTTATACCTCCCTTCAGCAAATACACAGGCAACCTAAAAGAAGCGCTGGTGACTCACTCTAACTCCACACAATTCCACATAGACATTAAGCTTCGCACAGTCCTGGCACACAGTAGGCATTTAATAAATGTTTACCAATTGACTAATTAATGACCAAGAGGGACATCTATCCAAATTGGGGAAGGCGGAGAGAGATGGCTGAATTTAGACATCATCCCATTTGTACTTAATACCCCCTCCTCAATAATATCATTTACCCATAAAACTTGGAGACCTTGACAGTCAAGCTGGGCCATCCCTTTCCTCAGAACTGAGATCACAAGCCCTTAGGCTTGCTGATGCTGATGGCTTCTGGGCCAAACCCAAGTTTAGAAATAAAAGACTTGAGACAGCCCCACAGAGGCAGAGAGACCAAGATACTCAGATGTCAGCAGTTGTGTGAGGAGCCTTTGGTTGGTGACCAAGTTAATTTATAATCCTCAGGGAAGAGAATTTTTTATGTAACTACAGATATTCTGGGCTGTATGTGTCTGATCTTGCTGAAGCCCACTCCTAACCACGTCACCACCACCACTCCCTCTTTCCAGTGAATTGTTGTATTTCCTCATTATTTTTATATTTAACCGTAAAGTTCTCTGTTTCACACACATATAACCACATACATGTGTGAATGAATGGATGTTGTGTGTATGCATATTACATATATACACATTGTACATATGTGTGTATGTGTCCCTTTATAACCTGCCCTTTCCTCCTTTGTCCCTTCTTCTTCCATCTTTCCTCTTCCAAGCTCTCTCCGCCCCAGCTACGATGCTGACGCATGTTGCCGTTCCTCATATGTGGCACTTATTGGATGTCGAACACTCTCCCTCCTTGCCCCTGACTCCTCCTTCCTTGGCTTCCTGGGAGACTCAGCTCCAGCTCCACTTCAGGAGCCCTTTTGGACCCTCTTCCTGACCCCCAAGAGCCTGTTTTCTAGACGCTCTTCCCCAGCCTCCGATCTCCAGGCCTCTTTTCATGCTTTAGAAAGCCCAGAGTCTGTCTGTCTGATCCAGTCTTGAGGCAAAATGTGAACATCCTTTACAACAATTCTCAACTTATCAACACGATGGTTCATGTCTTTATTCCTGGGGAATTCTTAGATTCTCCCCGATCATAAATGACTCTAAAGGACTACGTCCTCACATTATAAATGAGAAGCCATTGACTAAATGGTGTAGAAAGTAAAACATATAGTATTAAAACTTCCAGGTAGATGAATTAGCTGCTCCTAAAGGGTCTGAAATCTGAATTTCCTGGGTGGGAGGTGGGGAGGGGGCTATAGCTTCTACTTTAAAATCTGTTTTCTCTTTTCCTCTCCTCTTCTCTTTTCTATTCTCCTCTCTTCTTTTCTTTTCTCCTCTCCCTCCCCTCTTCTCCTTTCCTCTTCTCTTCTCTTGTTCCCTCCCTTCCCCTCCTTTCCTATCCCCTCTTCTCTTCTCTTTTCTCCTCCTCTCCTCTATTCTTTTTCTCTTTTCTTCACTCCCCTCCTCTCCTCTCTTTTCTTCTCTTTCTACCTTTCTCTGTCTCCGTCTCTCCTTTCATTTAGAGGACATTTGTAGAGAAGGTCTATGAAACATCACTCTCCTCCCCGTCCTCCCCTTATCTGAGTCACAAAACAGAGTCAGAACCATCTCACCCCACGTCAGGTAGAGGCCTCCAATGGGGACAGTATTTACTTCCTACTAAATCATCACTGGGTGAGACTTGGGGCAGAATGAACAGCCAGATGGTGGCCACATGTTCCTGGTCCCTGGTCAGGCACTGTCTTCTCCCCAAGGGCCAGGCCTGCCACCCCTTTCCTCACAAACACACTGCAAGATCTACCCATCCTATCTCTCTCTGCCATGTCTGTAATGCTTCAAACCATCCCAAAACCCCTGGCACTTCTTTTTGTAACGCAGTGATCCGATGCAAGGAGCAATGCATGGAATGACTTTAATTTCTATGGACCCCTCTTCCCTTCGGAGGATACAGGAACGGTATAGGGGATTACATAAGAAAAGAAAGCCAAGCAGGTGATACCCATGTATCACGCCCCAGAACACGATATGTGTATCTGGCTATGACACATAACTCCGACAGGTGATTCTGTTTTAGGTTTGCATCAAAACTGAGTGTGCGGCCCGGTGATATGTGAGTCATTGCCCGTTTTTTCCCCCAAAGCTAAAACCCAACAAGCAGGCTGTGCCCTGAGCTTGGCATAACAACAATCCTTAGTATTCACCCCCTGCTAAACTCACAAAATTATTGTATTGCTTTGACCAGTACCAAGCATTCTTAGACAAACACTGGACAGGTACCCATGTTTTGGTCATGAAGGCCAACGGTGAATTAAATTTGTTTCATTTTTTGTTGTTATTCCTCATTATCAGCACTACAATTCATTTCATAACTATTGAGATCTTCCCCACACTGCCCCAAGTTCTCCTATTAGGGGAGGGCTCCAGCACACGTGTCTAATCTGCCTCCTTGCTTGCAGGTCACTTCCCTCATTTTGAAATTAAATTTCTGTTGGATTCTTGTCTCTCCCATCTCTAGCCTTCTCTGTAAGACTCCAGTCTTCTGCAGGTTAGAGGCTGCTTTGATCTAGTTGCTGTTAATTGGTGTCAGAAGTGGGATCATGGAACTGGGTCTCTGGACTCTTGGTATCTGTGGAAATGGTTTTGGTGCCACAAGAGATTTATTTCTCCAGAGTCCAACCCACTTCATCTGTTGATTCTACCACCCTTCTTCTTGCTCTAATCCTAAGCTCCACTTTTGTCAAACTTGCCATTCTTTGTGAAGAAAATTCCAGGTCGTTTGGTGACCTTGTTTATTTCAAATCACTCTAGTAAGAAAATCCTTTCTGAAATGTATGCCTTTGGAGGGAAAGGGACCCATGTGTGCCAAAATGTTTGTGGCAGGTCTCTTTGTAGGGGCAAGAAACTGGAAATTGAATGGATGCCCATCAGTTGGAGGATGACTGAATAAAATGTGGTATATGAATGTTATGGAATATTATTGTTCTGTAAGAAACGATCAGACATTTCTGATCATGAAGAGAAAAGATTGTTTAAACCAAAGAGACTCCTGTGACTTCCTTTCTCATTCCAGATCACATTCCCTAATATAGGTGTTGAAAAAAATGCTGGAAAAATGTAGGGAAACTTGGTTTACATTCTGGTTTTTGAAATTTATTAGCTGTGTACTCTTAGGCAAGTTATCATATCTCTGTTTGCCCCAATTTCCTGACCTGCAAAGAGAAAAATAGTAATGGTATCCATCTCCCAGGGCTGGTGTGAGGATGAAAATAATATGATTAAAAAGTGCTTTGCACAATAGGTGGTATATGCTAAGCACTACATTATAATTTTTTCTTTAACTGAGTGTAATTATTCCATATCTAATAACTCTAAAAGTGGTTTTAAAATGCTCAAGAAGATCAATGGTATTTATATATGATAATTTGGAAAAACAATTTACTGAACTGATGTTATCTGAAGTTTTGTTTCATGTCTTTAAAATTCTCTTTTTTTGCGTGAAACTTGGGACACCATTTCAATAGAAATGCAATTATGGTCTGGACCATAGTCCAGTCTGGACACTGTTACACAGGAACTGGGCTTTTAGAAATATGTAATAAAAATAGATATTTGAAATTGCTAAATATTTAATGAAGCATATTTTGTTATAAAGCAAATAATAATACCATATAATAGAAAATTTCACTTGAAATTCCTGGCTATTATGAAAGTGTACAGGAAGGTATAAAGACGTCGCTTCAACATATTAATTTTATTATCATATATATCAAATATATATTAATATTCATATTAATTTTGAGTCAACTATCAGATATTTGCTGTATGTTTAAAGTTCCAGAAAATGGGTAGTTTTAATGTATAAGTAAAGGATAAATGAAATATCAACTGTCAAGGAAACTTCAGTAAGATATCCAAGTCCTAAGTTATGGATAGTGAAATTTTGCTATTTAAGGTAAAAATCGCCAAGTAATTTACTATGGCTTTGAGCTTTTAGGGGATAGTTGTCTGATTGTCAAGAAGCCAATAGCAGAAAATGGCATTGCTGCAGTCTGGGAACTGCTAACAAGGGAAAAGTTTTGGGGATGACCATGGCATGGCCTAGATAGGATTTTCCTGACTCGATTTCCCCATTGTGCTATTTCTTTTCCAAAACAGAAAATTCCCCACGTGATTAATCCTGAGCCTTACTTTTGATACACTGACTACATGATTGGCTGTCATGTCCTGGCTCTTGCCCAGAATCACAGTTAAACAAGTTTTCCCCCTTGTTACATTGTTATAACTGTTCCTTCTTTTCCTTTTGTAGCAAAATTTTATGTCTTATGAGTACAATACTAAATCTATTAAATAATAGATGGAAATTGGAACACTTCTGAATTACTACAATAAGATGCAAGTCTGACCCTTTTAGAAATTTAACCTACATTTGTGTTCTAATTATAATATAGGGATGATATTCTTCTAAAGGGAAATGATTAGACCATGAAATTAGACAAAGATGTGATATAAAAAGTTTCGAAATCGTGAATTTTGAGAAAGCCACAGGATTAGACTGTTTTCTCTAAAAAAAAAAAAAATACATACAAATATATATGACAGGTTTCCAAAATTTATCTATCATGGAAATTCAGGCTTTGAGTATTTTATTAATAAGGTCTCAAAATTGGATTAAGGATTTTACACATAAATTGAATGGATAATGGTAAAGAAAATGAAATTATTTCCCCATTATTAAAGATACCTGATAATTTTTAAACATTTTTTAAATTTTTAATAGCTTTTTATTTACAAGTTATATGCATGGGTAATTTTTCAGCCTTGACAGTTGCCAAACCTTTTGTTCCAATTTTTCCCCTCCTTCCCCCCACCCCCTCCCCCAGATGGCAGGTTGACCAATATATGTTAAATATATTAAAATATAAATTAGATACACAATAAGTATACATGTCCAAACCATTATTTTGCTGTACAAAAAGAATCGGACTCTGAAATAGTGTACAATTAGCCTGTGAAGGAAATCAAAAATGCAGGTGGGCAAAAATATAGGGATTGGGAATTCATTGTAATGGGTCATAGTCATCTCCCAGAGTTCTTTCGCTGGGCGTAGCTGGTTCAATTCATTACTGCTCCATTGGAACTGATTTGGTTCATCTCATTGTTACAGATGGCCACATCCATCAGAATTGATCCTCATATAAAATTGTTGTTGAAGTATAGAATGATCTCCTGGTCCTGCTCATTTCACTCAGCACCAGTTCGTGTAAGTCTTTCCAGGCCTTTCTGAAATCATCCTGCTGGTCATTTCTTAAAGAACAATAATATTCCATAATATTCATATACCACAATTTAGTCAGCCATTCTCCAAATGATGGGCATCCTTTCAGTTTCCAGTTTCTGGCCCCTACAAACAGAGCTGCCACAAACATTCTTGCACATACAGGTGCCTTCCCCTTCTTTAAGATCCCTTTGGGATACAAGCCCAGTAGTAACACTGCTGGGTCAAAGGGGATGCGCAGTCTGATAACTTTTTGGGCACAGTTTCAAATTGCTCTCTAGAATGGTTGGATGTATTCACCATTCTACCAACAGCGTATCAGCATCCCTGTTTTCCCACATCCCCTCCAACAATCTGCATTATCTTTCCCTGTCATTCTAGCCAGTCAGACAGGTGTGTAGTGGAAATACCTGTTAATTTTAAAAGGCAGATTTCATTTTGCAGTTGGATCTTTATAAATTTAAAAAAAATTCTTATATTAGGTATATAGAAACAACAAATGGTACCTAAATTGAAATTCTCCAAAGGAAGAACCAAATTTAAATGATATTGCCAGCAGAATTATCTGGGAACCTCTAGATTTGGAATCAGAGAAGCTCTTTTAGCGCTGTCCTAAGAATAAACATACTGTCCATGAAAAGATATCGACATGACTACGTGAGCCATCTGGAATCAAAATAAGCTGAGTAAATGGATATTGAGAATGGGTTACTTCTGGAGACTCGATTTTAGTTATGTTTGAAATTTTCTTGGTTATCTTGGTGACATGTAATCTCAAAACTAGTCTCTTGTGAGCCCTCTAAGTAGTCTGATCTGTACTTGATTTAACATGATTATGCCATTATAAGAATTGTGAGAAAAACTTTATTGCATTGTTATTGCGCCGAGTAGCTGAGAAACTGGATTATTTCTGTGTGTTGATTAGTGACTCTTAACTAAGCACCTATATTATACCGACCAGAAACTCTGATTCAAAGATTGAAGCAAGTAGTTTTTGCTAAGGGCCCTGGCCAGGTCCTTCTGATTACTCCCGCAACTACCAAACTTGGGGGAGCATATTTCTGGATCATCTGAAGAAAGCCTTGTCTCATTAGTGCCGTAACCCCTCATTATCAGGGCCACAGCTCACTGCAAAGTCATGGGGAGGAGCCTGTGATCTCCCCTCTAGAGGCAGGTTGGAGGCTTGTTCCGTCCTATATCCATACTATACCCACGAAGGTTCGCCAGGATCGGTGCTGTTTAGTCATTCATGCACAGCTGACTTTTTGTAAATCTTTGCTCGTGGGTTTTCCTTGATAAAGATATTAGACTGTTCGTCATTTCTTCTCCAATGTGTTCCCATTTTGCAGATGAGGAAATGAGGCAAATAGGGGTTGTGACCTGCCCAATCACCTGCCCTAGGGTCTGAGACCAGATTAGAACTCATACCTTCCATCAGGATAGGGCGGTCAATACGCAGGGACTGCAGAAGTTCTGACTGAGAGGAGGGAGTGAACAGAAACATTAGAATCCGCCCCAGTACAAAGATGGGTCTGTCCGGTTCCGCTCGCCCTTCCTCCCCCGACACCACCTCTGGGCTAAAACTGCAAGATCGAGGATTCTTCATCTCTGGGTCCGGGGGCCCAGGCAGGGCAGGAGGAGTTGAATTCAAACCTGGCCTTAGGCACATTCACTGTGTGACACTAAGTCACTTACTGCCCCCCCCCTCCCCCCGCCAGAATCCAATGGCCTTTCCTCAGTGCAGAAGCCACCAGCTTCCGTCTGCGCTAAGCGCCCCTCCCCCTGGGGGTTCTCTCCTCCCAGCATTTTTGCGGCAGTCCGCCCAAGTCCGTGGGTAACAGGAGAGCTCTTGCCCGGCTTTCTTCCCGCCTCCCCCTGGCCTCATCCATCGCCTCGGTGCAGATGATTTTCCCGTCACCCACCGGGCTCTCATTTCTTTGCCGCCTGGACACATGTGATCCCCTCCCTGCACCCCGCCCCTGCCCCCGGGGTCTCCCAGTGTGACCCCCTCAGTCCCCTCCATTCCGGCCCCGTTTGTCCCATCTCCCCCCTGACTAAGGGGCTGGGCCTCCGCCCTCAAGCTCTGACGGGTCTCCTAGAATTCGCTGCGGACCATTCCGTTACTGCTCCCTTCTCAAGGACTCCTTCCCAAGCCTCGCTTTTCTCAGGCTCCTTGTCCCTCTCATTCAGAGGAGGGAGGCTGAGGCCGGGGGAGGCCACTGCTTTCTTGCGCTCCCTTCCTCTCCGAATTCCTCGACCCGACTCTTGTCTTCTCTCCCCCATTCTGTGAAGAAGAAGGCGCGCGCCGCTCATCCCAGCTCCCCCGGTCTTCTCCGGGAAATCGCCTCCCCATTTCTCGGATCTTGCCCAGCAGCAGCCTCCTCCCCCGCTGCCTCCGACTTTTCCCACTCCTGCGCAAACTCTCTTTCCTCCGCTTACCTCAATGACTGAAGGAACAACAGAGGAACTACAGTTCCCAGCGTGCTCCGCGCCCAGCGCGGCCCAGAATCCTCCGCCGCCGCAGTTTTTATCGGGTCCTTCCCCTGCCCCCTCCGAGCCACGTCCCCCCCGCCCCCGCCCGCCCCGGGCCTCGGGGGAGGCCCTCGGAGAAGAGCCTCAGCCTTCTATTGGCCACTGGCCGCCGGGGGGCCGGGCCGGGCCGGGGCGCCGGCCTCCCATTGGCCCGCGGCGCCGCAGACGGGCGCGGTACGGGGGCCGCGCGGTCCTTTTCGGCGTCCATCGGGGCCGGGTCGGCTTCTCCTGTCCGGGATGCAGCCGGGGACCGGCGGCGGCGCGGCGGCGGGGGGCGCCCGGAACCGTAAGTGGCGTACGTGGCCGCCGGGCCGGGCCGGGGGAGGGCGGCGGGCCCCGGGGGGGGGAGGGGGGGCGCGGGCCGGGGACGGCCGTTGGGGTCGGGTGGGCGCGAGGGCGGGGCTTGGAGGGTCGGGCGCCCGGCCCCGGAGCCCCTGGATCTCCTCCCCCGCGGCCCGCTCAGCCCGGGATGGGGGCAGGGGCCGCCGGCGCGGGGAGGCCCCGCCCGGCCTCAGCTTGTCCAGCCGGACGATGGGCTCGCCCTTGCAGGGCCCCAGCTACCCCCCTGCCTCAGTTTCCCCAGCAGGCGTGAAAAATGGGGAGGGGGAGCTGTCTGAAAAAGCAGAACAGTGGCAGCGCGCATTTATGTAGTGCCTGCTGTGTGCCAGGCCCCGCTGAGACTTGTGTCATCTCGAGGTAATGGCCAGCCTCGGAGCGGGTACTGTGGGCTTTGCAGTCTCATCCCATTTGATGAAGAGTGACATTTATGTAACACCCGTGGTATGCTGTGTGCTCCGTGCTAAGGCTATCCTCATCTGCTGAGATAGCCAGCACTTATGCAGCACCTGCTGTGTGCTCTGGCTGCCCAGGTCCCTCCGTGGTCCTCACCGTGACCTGCGAGGTGGCTCCTTTTATGTTCCCCATTTTGCAGATGAGGAAGCTCTCCTTGCTCAGGGTCCCCCAGCTGCAGTGGGGAGCCTGGGGGGGGGCCCATGGGCGGGGTGCTCGGGGCCTCCCCCCTAAGTCTGTGATGCTGATTCCCCTTGGCAGCCATGAAGAGGAGGGTGCCCGTGGCAGAGCCCGGCTTGGCTGACCCCCACCAGCTCTTCCATGACACTAGCTCGGCGCACGGGCCCGGGAGCTACCCGGCCCATCGGGCCCCGGGGGGCCTGGGCTACGCTTCCCCCTCCCAGCCGGCCTTCCTGGCCGACCCCGTGTCCAATATGGCTGTAGCCTACGGGAGCAGCCTGGCTGCCCACGGCAAGGAGCTGGTGGACAAGAACGTGAGTGGGCCCGGGCATGGGGGGCGGGGAGGGGCGCCGCTGCTGCCTGGGGCTCACCTTTCTCCCCTCCGGCCTCCCAGATTGACCGCTTCATCCCCGTCACCAAGCTGAAGTATTACTTTGCTGTGGACACCTTGTACGTGGGGAAGAAACTGGGGCTCCTGGTGTTTCCCTATCTGCACCAGGTGAGATGTCCGGGGGGCGATGGGGGCGGAGCCGGACCTGCGGGCCCGGGCTGGGGAGTCACTTCCTGTGTCTGCAGGACTGGGAGGTGCAGTACCAGCAGGACATGCCGGTGGCCCCGAGGTTTGACATCAACGCCCCAGATCTCTACATTCCAGGTACCTCCCAGCTGCCCCCCGCCCCCCTCCCCTGGGGACCCTGGGCAGGTGGGGGGCCCCCAGCAGGGTTCCCAGGCCCTCGGGGGTCACTGTGGGACGGGCTTCTCTCTCTGCAGCCATGGCTTTCATCACCTACATCCTGGTCGCCGGCCTAGCACTGGGGACCCAGGACAGGTGAGGATGCTGGGGGGTTGGGGGAGGGGAGGCGCCCCGAGCCGCCGCAAGCCCTGAGCCACGCCGCCCCTCAGGTTCTCCCCGGACCTCCTGGGCCTGCAGGCCAGCTCGGCCCTGGCCTGGCTCACGGTGGAGGTGCTGGCCATCCTGCTGAGCCTCTACCTGGTCACCGTCAACACGGACCTCACCACCATCGACCTGCTGGCCTTCTCGGGGTACAAGTATGTCGGGTGAGTGGGGCCCCCGCTTCCTTGAGGCCACCAGGGGTGGGGCTCGTGCCGGGGCCCGGCTCCGCAGGGAGACCCTGAGGTCCGGCCCGGCTCTGCCCCCAGGATGATCGGTGGGGTCGTGACGGGCCTGCTCTTTGGGAGGACCGGCTACTACTTGGTGCTCAGCTGGTGCTGTGTGGCCATCTTCGTCTTCATGGTGAGTGGGGGCTTGGGGTGTCCCGGGGGGGGGGAGGGGCGAGGGCCAGAACGGCCCCTTCCAGGAGAGACCTCTGAGGGTCCCCCGGGAGGCCCGTGGGCTGCAGCCCCATCCTCTCTCCAGATCCGGACCCTTCGACTGAAAATCCTCTCGGAAGTGGCGGCCGAAGGCGTACTAGTGCGGGGCGCGAGGAACCAGCTGCGCATGTACCTGACCATGGCCATCGCGGCTGCCCAGCCCCTCTTCATGTACTGGCTCACCTTTCACCTGGTCAGGTGAGGGGCCCTCGAGGCTCCCCGCTGCTCCAAGTGGGGATGGGGAGAACCAGGCGGGAAGCGGAGCCACGAGGGGCCCGGCGCTGGACGGCGCTGCCCGGCCCGC
The DNA here is from genome assembly GCF_902635505.1 of Sarcophilus harrisii. Taxonomy (NCBI): domain Eukaryota; kingdom Metazoa; phylum Chordata; class Mammalia; order Dasyuromorphia; family Dasyuridae; genus Sarcophilus; species Sarcophilus harrisii. Next base: position 589,957,459 of record NC_045428.1, read on the forward strand.
TGGCCACCTTGCCGAGTCCCCGGCCCTCTGACTGGAACCGGCCCCCACAGATTCATCTCCTTGCCTGTTGTGCTTGAGCCGAGTCCCTGTCCCCCCCACCCCACCCCCCTTCCCCCCAATCTCCATCCTCTAAGGTGCTTAGAGATCTCCGACTGCACAGCAAGCTCCGCGCCGGGGCTGCCGCCGTGGGCGTCTGTTACTGGGAGAAATAAACCCCCTGGGGGTGCTGCTGACTGGTGCTGCCTTTTATTGGGGGGTGGGTTTATTCCCCTCCAGGGTAGGGCTTAATGGGGACCCAGGCTGCCTTCAGGGGGCTGACGCCTTCTTCCCCTTCTTCCCCTTCTTCCCTTTTTCCTTCTTCTCTCGCTTTTCTTTGGCCGTCTTCATTTTCTTTGGTTTTTTCACCTTCTGGGGCTCTTGGCCAGGCCCCCGATGCTAGATAATAAGGAGTATGGAGGGAGGATTGAAGGGGCCTGGGCGGTGGGGGGAGGCCCTGGCCAGGCAGGCGGAGCTGGGGGCTCTTGCCCTCTCTCCCCCCAGGGCCAGCCTGAGGATGCCAGGGTCTGTTGGACAATCTGGTTCCCTATCTTTGGGGTGCCTTCCCTCTCATGTTCGGCTGTTGGGGGTCCTAGATGTCATGGGGGGAGTGGGGGGGGGGCCTTACCTTCACTTCCGTGTCAGAGTCGCTAGAGCTGCTGCTGCTGCTACTGCTGGAGTCCGAGGTCTGGGGCCTAGGCTGAGCACAAGAGTGTCGTCAGGGAGAGTTGGCCACGGGCAGCCTCTGCGGCCCAGCCCTCCCTGCCGTCCCTCTCTGGGCTTACCCGGGCGGGTTCCCCAGGCTTGGGGGGGCCCTGCGGCAGACCTCCCTTCTCAGTCTTCTTGGCATCGGCACCTAGGGCTGCCAGTGGGGAAGAGTGTCTGTCCCAGCCCCGGCCCGTGGCACAGGGACCCAGGGACCCCAGTGGGGAGCTCCCTACCCCTACACTGAGGCTCCAAGGAAGGGGGGGGCACCTGCTGCCGCTCCCATGGGGGGGACACTCCCTGGGCGTGTTCGGCCCAAGCTAGTCTGTTCTCCAGCCCCACCCCCACGTCCAACTGCTGCTGCCCTCCCCCCTTGCAAAGCCCACGGACCTGTATTAAGGGTTGGGGCCTTTGAGAAAGGCTGAGCAAGGTCACCCCAGCTAAGCCGGGCACTTCATCCTCGGGGAGCCGGAGAAAGGGCTTGCCTGTGTCCCCGAGGGGTGTGTTTGAGGAGGGGGCTGGCGTCCCCCTCTCCCCCTCCTCCTCCTCCGTTTTCTGGGGTCTGGGGGAAAGAACCCTGCCCAGAGAGCCCTTACCTGCAGAGAGATCAAACTCCATGGCTGAGGTGGAGGGTGGGTCTGAACAGGAAGAGGTGCACACATTGCCCTAGGCAGGGCGGGCCGGGGAGGGGCCCAATGGGCTCCAAGGCAGCTGAGGCCGGGGCGTGGGTGTGGGCAGGAGGCAAGCTCCTGGGGAAGGCCGGCCTGGGCTGGGATTAGGCCTCTGACTGGGGCCCAGACCACCTCTTGTGGCCCCGCCTCCTGGAAGCAGGGATGGGACGGGGGATGGGACAGGGAATCCCAGTGCCAGACAGGCTGGGAAGTCCTGCTCTGAAATCTGGGCTGGGACCCGCACAGTGAGGAGGTGGTGATGGGAAGGGTGCTGCCCAAAGACTGGAACTTCCCGTCCCCCCCACCCAGTTTTCTTCGGATCACAAGTATTGGAGTGACTGGAAGCCAGGCTTAGACCCTCACCTAAGCCTCCCTGGCCCTTGGGGTCCTACGCAGAGGGTGGGTGCGCTCCTGGGTCTCGTTTCCCAGGTGATCTGCCCCACTGCTCCAACACTAGGGCCCCGGGAACATAGTGTGCAGCCCAGCCTGGGAATCGCTTCTGGCTCGCTGCCCCCTCCCACGAGACTTCAACCCTCGGGCCAATATGAAGGTGCACCGGTGACCTTTGCCCCTCATGGTAAAGACTAGTTGGACCAGCAAAACCTCTGCTCTCACTCTCCGAAGGGCATCCCCCGTGACTGACCGCTAGGGGGCTGGCGGCGCTCCCTCTACAATCCCATGTGCCCCTTTTCCCCCCTGGGGTTCTGGGCTGGGTACTTCCAGGCATCTTACTGGCCCCAACTTCCAGGTGACCTACACCCTCCCCCCACGTCCAACCAGGAATACGGGGCGAGGCGTGGAGTCCCTGCAGACCCGTTTCTAGTTCAGATCTGGCTGCTTAATTGTCCCTTAAGGGGCTCGGTGTGGAGGTGACTCCTCCATGCTCATCTAGGAGAAAAGGCGGCTTGAGACCATACAGGCCCGGGACCTTAGACACAGAGGTTCTGGGCTGCCTGGAGCCCCGAGGGAAGGCTTTGTCCAGGTCGCCCCGGTGGGGCTGCCCCTGTAGAAGCGCCCCCCCCCCCCCCCCCAAGAACGGCACACAAGCACACTGGCGTCATGCTTCCCCCCCGGCTTTCACTGGGACTGGGGGGGGGTGATCCACGGGCCCACTTGAACCTCTGCTTTCAGAGCTACAGACACCCTCATTTACTGGATCAAACTGCTCAGAACCCCGGGAAATCCCGGCTGGGCCTCCTCGGCACCGGGCAGGGAAACGCTGGGAGGCTGTTAAATGGCCCCGACCACAGTCTAGGCCGTCTCTGGGGCTCCTATCTGCCAGGAGCCAGGCTCACTCTCCCTGCCACCACTAGGTGGCACTGGAGGTGTTTTTAGCAGATGCTGAGAAGCTGGCAGCCGGGCCCATCCTCACCAATGCCAAAGGCTCACTCTCCGCTCTGGGTTTTGGTCCAGCTCTATCTAGCTGGACTGTGCACATGGCACAAGGAATGGCTGCAAACCTTCCAGGCCTGGTTCAGCTTCAGAAACCACAGGAGAGGCAGGACCTCCTGATCCGGGGCCGCCAGGTTGTGTGGCAAGCCCAGGGCCCGGGGGACCCAGCACCCCTCACTGCCCGCTGAGACGAGAGCTGCTCCCGGGCTTGCTCCCAGAGGCGAAGGGTACAAAGTCTGCTTTCTACAACTCGGGACAATTCTCCATAGCACCCGCAGGACGGTCCCAACGGGGTGGGGAACACACACAAGGCAGCCTGGAGCCTAACCCCGTTTTATAGAGGTTACACGCTGAGCCCTGTGTCGACCGAGGCAGGATCTGACTCAGACCCAACACGCTGCTGCCCGTCTCGGTCGCAGACAAACCAGGGCCGGCCCGACCCCCAGTTCAAAGGCTGACCCAGTCCTCGCCTTGCTGCCCTACAGATCCTGGAGCACCGAGCCAGGGGGTGGCTCAGATCTTGTGGTTTGATCCGATATTGCTATCAAGTCAAACCTGTTTTGGGTAGGGAGGAGGAGGAAGAAATGAATACCCACAAGGAAGCAGGAAACAGACTCATCCAGTTGGATGAGTGTCAGCAGCAAACCTGATTGTGCTGGGTCCTTCTACAGGGGCTTTTCAGAATCAAAGGAGTTTTGTTTGAGGATCGACATGACCTTGACCATGTCACTGAGAACCTGGGGGAAGCAAGCTTGCGGAACAGAAAGAGTCCTGCCCTGGGGTTGGATCTGGGCCACCCCAACCCTGGAGTCCTGGGTCAGGTTGGCCAGGAAAAGGCCCCTCCCACCTTTAGGAACTTCAAAGGAGCAGCAGACTAGATGAAGTCTAAGATCAGCATGGCTGCCCAGAATGGAACCAAGATGGCGGGGCAGTTCTCCCAAATGGCATGGGGTCCACATCCCAGGGAGCTAGCTTGAAAACGGGCTCTTCCATAGAAAGAGAGATGATGTCTGCCTGCACCCCAGGGGCCCCGAAGCAAAAGCACTTTGTTAAGACTCGGGAGAAACTATACCCAGTGTTCAGGTAGGCTCCCCTGCACTGCTCTATGGGCCGGCAGAGCTAATCTAGGAAAAGTAGGAATATGGAGGGGGCTGTTTAGGAGATATATATTCAAGAAAGAGAGCAAGAACTGAAATGTCTTTTTAAAGAGAAGGCACTTTTATTAATCTTTTACTTTTCTTCCTCCACCCCTTTTCAGAATCCTAAAATACAAATCTGCTTTGGTTTCTTCAAAAATATTTCTAAACCAAAATGTCCTTCCCCCCACTCCCCAGCCCACTCCCCCCACCCTGCCCCAACCAAGTTAGAAAGTATATCACTTGCCTCTTGGAATTAAAAAAAGTCATACACAAATCACTTAAAAAACTATGAAGGAGGAAATAAAAACACCAAAAACGTGGCCTTTCTACAAGTGGCTTTCCCTTATTCCCCTCCCCTGACAATTTCTCCTATTTTTACGCTTCCCTGTGGGCGAGGGGCCCTTGTGGCAGCTTGCATGGAGAGGGATGCGCTGCCCACCGGGAGGGGTCCCGCAGCTTCCTCAAAGGGTGTAGGCGCTCTTCACCAGATACTCCTTGTCATCTATGGGGCTCCACACCGTGTTGAAGGCACTTGCCCGGTGCTTCCGAGCTATCTTGATAAAGATGATGACCATTGCTCCCAGAAGGACGGCTGCCATCACTGCGAGCAGCACCGCCAAGGCCACAGCTGGAGACAACAAAGACTTGAGGTACAAGGATCCAGGGGGAGGCGGCTGCCCTGGCACAAGGCCGCTTGGGCAGTGGCTCCCCTCAAACATGGAGCCTGTTGCCACCGAAGCCAGGCAGACACAGTGTTTGCAGCCCCAAAGAGTGAGAGGGCTGCCCAGTGTGAGAGACGGGGTTAGAAGCAGGAGCCCCCTCAGCCCCATTATCCTGATTCTGGGGGAACATCCTTTTCTAGGGTAAGACAAGGTAGTGACTGTGCAGACCCACTGTAAGGTGCAGCAGGGAAGCCCATGCTCAGGGCTCGCCTCAGAAACTCTGGGCTGCTGGCAGGCGGTAAGGACCCAGAAGCCAGCAGAAGGTGCTCCATGGCTGGCACCCTGGCCAGGGAAGCCTGCCCACCTGAGCCTTCCAAGCCTCTCAGTATGGGCTCACCCGAGATCCCTCAAGCACAAGGCCAGCCGGCTCATACATAACTTTTGCCCGTGTAAAGCTCCAACAGCCCAGGAGACCAGAGGCTCACTAACTTAATCAGACAAAAAGCTTCCCTGGAAAAACAAGCCCAGTCATTGATTCCAACTGCAGACCCAGACTCGCAGGCCCCAAAGGGAGCAAGCTCCCCAGACTCTGAGAAGGGCCTTGTACCTGGGATACCAAACTTGTAACTGTTAGTGGTAATGGGCCTCCACCCCCTCCATCCCCCCCCCTCCATCCCGCTTATTAGCCCCTTACAACTTTTTTATTTCCTTCATTCAGTGTCAGGTCTGCTGCTTTGAGCAAGATATTAACATCACTCATCTGGGCTTCAGACAGAGCTGCCCCTTTGGTGCAGGAGGAAAAGTAAAAGTGAAGCTTTTCTGGGTCTATTCAGTTAGGAGGAAGGAGACTGTGGCAACATGACCAAGTCCTCCAAAAGACTGAACCAAGAATGAGCAAGAGTGCAGAAGCAGGTCTCGGTGAGGAGGAGCCAGCTTTATTATATACAATCAGAAAGACGTTTTACCTTTGGTGGAATGTGACATGGCGGGGTGAGATGCTTTATGGGTACGCTTGCCTGAAAGGAGAACAAAGACAGGCTGGGAAGTCACCCCGAGAACAAACCGGATGCTGTTACCGACCACCTTTTCTCAAGCACTTGCTACCTCCTTAGTCGGGAGTGAACTCCTCTACTGAATTTTCCTTGAATCCCCTGAAGGTTTAGGACTGGTTCCTACCCCACTGCCAGGCCCCCTTCTAGTCCTCAGCCCACTTCCCATGCTCTCTCAGTCCAGAAGGGCCCCTGGCCACAGCGCTCTAGACTCACCAAAACATTTCCTCATGCAGTCTTCTAGGTTCATGTAGCTATTTTTATTGCCCCGACACCCTCCATAGATGAAATGCACACAGGTGTTCTTCTCAGAGTCAAAGTACCACCGTGGGAAGGCTGCCCGACAAGGGCCAGTGACGGCTTTGGCGGTGCAGTATTCTGGGAACAAACATCAAATTATCTATCAACGTGAGTTTTGCAAGTGATGCCCCATAATCCTGAGAAATATTACAACCTCTCCTTGCAAAGTTAGATCCTATCTGGCTGCCTCTCAAATCCCATTCTTATAAGATATGAAGAAAAACCATTACAAATGGTGTGTGTGGTCAGTATCAATATTTGTGACCTCACACAACCCCACTTCCCTTTACCCATACAGAGAAATCTTCATTAGACCCTTCCATTCCTTGACAAAAGAGCCTCACAAGTGAACTACAATGAAGGCATTCAAAGCATATTTTCCTGATGTACACATTAAATCAGTGGAAATCCTGTTAAATCCCATTTAAACACAGCCAGTTCTTAAGGTAAGATCTTGGCAGACCTCTCACTGGGAAGTTCTCAGTGCAGGTACAGCTTTCCCGGAATTTATGTAAATGAAGTGTCCATACAAAAATGAGCAACATGTTTAATCCTAAAAGTTACCTTCATAGTCGAAATCGTTACCAGGAAATTCTTCAGGATTTTGCTTTCGGGGAGCTAAAACCAACCAAAAAAATTTATATTTAACAAAACTGGTATCACAAAAAAAGTTTTACAAGTTAAACAGGTTCTGAATAGCAATTCTTAGCAAAACTTGGGCCTGAAAGGCCCTGAGGATCTGGCATTTATCACCAAAGAAAGGCAGCGAAGCACATCCTTTCCAGGAGTACTTCAACACACCTCTCTAGGATGACCTCACAAGACTTCTCTGAAGCTGGGAAAATAAGCTCTGGGGTCTCCTCTAGCCAGTCTATTACCACATGATTATTGTTATCACATTATTATCTATCAAGTCTATTATCACAACTTGCAAATCCCCTCCCCAAAATACAATCCGGTGGAACGCTTTATCAATAGTACCAAGGATAATTAAAACATTGATAAGTGACCTAGCGTTGGTGTTACAGGAAAGTACTTTTTCAGTATGGCAGGTAGCTCTGCCCTCCCATGGTGATATAGGGATTCAATCTCTCCACCTTCCTCAAGAAATTCATTCTACAGATTTAACACACACCCCACCCCCCAAAAAAATACTTGGAACAATGATTAACTTAAATCCATACATAGGTATATTAGCAGGAAAAACTCAGTGACTTAACATACTGTAGACCCCCCAATTTAAGGAATTCGTAATGTGAGACCTCCCTAGCAAAATCCTGACACAGAAAGGCTGGTTATACAATATTAACTCCGTGGAAACAGGTACAAAGAGAATTTTGTATCACTGTAGATTTCTAATCAACCAATAAAGAAAACGAACTCAACCCCAGCACAGTCACATCCCATCTAACACTGAACCCAGAGCTCTGGGGCTTACTAGCCTGGACTTACGCTTAGGCATAATTTCTTCACCTGTAAAATGGGGCTAACATGACTCATTGTGGGAGGAAAAGTTCGGTTCTCGGCAAAGCTGGAGCGCAAGGGCTAGCCTGGGTCATCACCAATCTGGCCATCTGTTCTCTCTCGGGAGTCAGCCCCAACTATGTCCCAGTAGGATTGGGGGGCGCGGGTCTTAGTTAAAATTGATTAATGACACGACTGCATTATTGCTGGGTCTGGGCGATGCGAAGAGGGCTATGTCTGACTCTCCTTCACACCGAGTCTCAAGTGCAGAGTGACAGCCCGGCATCTGTGCCCATATGAAGCTTCCTCAGTACACCGAGGACAGCTGTCCTCAGGAGGGCGCTGTGGTAGGGACTCTAGGCTAATCACATCCATCCCATCATAGGAACCCCAGGCTCCAGACTGGCACCACTCACCCCAGGCTCCAGTGGCTGGGTCCTTAAGCATACAAGAAGTATGGGACAGCTGCTGTCAGGGCTACAAAGCAACCTAGCACAAACAAAGCTTGAGATCAAGGACTGCAATAGGATTGAGTAGGAGCTGGGGCAGGGGCGGGGGCAGGAGCGACGAACAACACAGGTAGGGTAACCGTTCACATCCAAGGGCAACCGACTAGTTACCTTTACACTTTCTCAGCAACCATCACAAATGCCAGATTTTCTAGAGCTGAGCAGTGAAATCCTACCCATGACAACCTCCTCCAAGAAGCTTTCCCTGATCCATCCCTGTCCAAAATTACCTTCCTTCCATCTTCCTCCTGCCTCTCCTTCACTTAAATGTCATTCCGTATTCAAGTTTCAGAATGGCAGGGCCACAAGGGAGAGGGCGAGGACCTTGTTACACCCAAACCATCAGAGCTGGAAGTAAATTTATCTGGAAGGCAAAATCTGTCCTTTCTGAATGGGCTCGGAAGGTTTCTCTCTTACAACCCAGAGATGTGAAACGGTCTTTTACAATACTCTATCTGGATAGATGGTCGATTCTCTTTCCAGGTCAGCTTCACCCTAAGAACCTACCACTTGGACTAGGTTCATGTGCTCCATCCCTTCTGGCTGGGGCTTCGTTAGCAGAGTTCTCTATAGGGAACAAAAACTTGCTGCCATTAGAAACTGAGTCAAAGCAATTTAGCCATAATAAAGTTAATCTGTCATCTTCTCCCACTCTCACTAGCCCCCCGCCCCAGAGCAGATGCTCTCCTCTGAAGGAAAACTGTCTCACCTTAGATTCACCTTAGGAACCTAGGTGCCAATAGAGATCCAAACCAACTTGGAAGCTTTCGTTTAAAAAATGCTTTATTGGGAAAGCAAGCAGAAGCATTATGTAACGGAGAAAGCTCTGGACTTAGAAGAGACTTGGCTCTGCTAAGCACCAGCTGTTTGGGCCTGCTTCCCCTTTCATAGGAGGGGGATGTTACTTATGCTGTGCCCCAACATACCTAAAGGGGAACTACGCTTCTTAGAATGAGAAGGGAGATGGGTAATCTGGCTGGCTTCATCATTCAGGGCAGAGCTGACAAATCAGCACTGTGTGGGTGTAAGTGGGGATAATTTACACCAAATGGGTAGAACATTAGGTAGGTAAAGAGAAAGGAAGAGTAGAGAATCTGGGTGATGACAAATAACTGACATTTATAATGTGAGGCAGGCATTGGAGGGGGGGGGGGATTAGAATTATTCTCATTTCACACAGCAAGAAACTAAGGCACAGAGAAGGGTAGTGACTTGTCCACGTCACACAGCTAGTGTTAGAAGCATAATGGGACTTCTTCGATACAAGTCTGCCTCTAAATTAACTCCTTTGGCCTGCCCCGGCCAAGATCTAATTACAGCAGACTAGAACCTTCAGCTTAGAAGAGGGAGACTTACAGCAGCAAGGAAAGAGAATAACGTTTATTAAGGTTTTGTAGCAAAGAGGGAGGGAACAGAAAACTATTTTTAAAAGAAGCCAGATTCACAAAGCAGAGAAGTCTGGGAAGACCAAGAACAAACTGCAGGCCCTGCATAAGAGAATGACAATGTGCAGAATGACAATCAAACTACCCAAAAGTTAAATTTAAGGCAGGATACTGAGGATAGAGCAATACATGATCTTTAAGACAGACAAGTCCCTTCCTCCTTATTCTGTGAAGAACCTTTGGACAGACTCTGCTCTCAGAAGATCAGCAGCAGATGTGAACCCAAGAGGCCTGGCAGGCCTAGACAAATCCTAAAGACCTGAAGAGCCCGAATGCCCTCAGCGGGGCCCTCAGTATAGAGGGGAAGTGAGCTTTTCCCCTCTTTTTACCCGTCTTTGAGAAATGGCAGAACAATGCTCCAGAGCTTAGTCACACAATCGCTCTGATTCTTCCCAATTCTGTATCACCTGGTAAGCTCCTCAGTCTCCATGGAGTTCAATGATCAACTTTATGCAGATGGTTCCCAAGTGCACATATCCAACCCAGTCTTTCGGACACCTTGAACTACCTATCTTTAATTCCCAAAAAGTCTCTAATTTGATCTGTCCAAAACAAAACTATTTCTTCCCCCCCCCCAAACCATCCCCTCTTCTGAATTTCTCTATGACTGTCTGGGGAAGGAAAGGGAATAAACATTTATTAGGGTTATAAGTCAGACACTTAGCTAAGTGCTTTACAAATTATGATCTTCTCACAACAATCCTGGGAGACAGGTGCCATTATTAACCTCATTTTACATTTAAGGAAACTGAGGCAAAAAGTTGTCACTTGCTCAAGATCAAAAAGTGAGTGAGCATTTGACACCAGACTGGAACCCAGGTTTTCTGGATTCCAGGCTCAGTGTTCTATTGAGGGTAAAAACCAGAGCCTCCCAAGGCTTCTTCCTCATTGCCCCCTCTCAACCACTCTACATGGCCAATTCTCCCCTTTAGTTGCCAAAGGAATGTTCCTTAAGTATAGCTGACTGCATTCTCCTCCCTCCACCCTGTCACATTCCCTACAGGATCAACACAAGCGTCTCAGCTTGGGATCTAAAGCTCTTTTCACAAGCCAGCTCAGTCCTACCTTCCCCATCTCCCCCTGACCCTGCCTCACACTGGACGATCCAGCAGCATTAGTCTGAGGGACAGTTCCTCAAACACAGCTCTCTGTCCTCTGTGAGCAGCCTCCTCACCCCACCATCCCTTTTTAGTTTCTAACCCACCTGGCTCCAGGATCCCCTGAGCACAAACGCCTCTCCTGTTCAGACCTCCTTCCATCTTCTCAGAGCAGACCTATATACATCTAGTCACTTATGTTTTCTCCCTCTGTTGAGAAATACTCGGGACTTATTAGCACAATTCCTGGCAGCAGGTATGTGACTACTGTGTGTGGATGTTACTGTTCATGGCCTAATATTATCCAATGATAGTTGTAAAGCACTTATCTTAGGGTCCTAGCACACACTAGGCACTTACTTAATGTTCCTAATTAATCTTTTTAGAGAATTGTGGAAAACTGCAGTCCATAATGGATAAAAGGAGAGGCCAGAGAATTCCCAAATTAAGAAAAATCAAACTGCACTTATGTGCTTTTTCATGCCTAGACTGCTACAGGTTTTCTCATCCCCAACATACCCTTGGATCCATGTGAAAGAACAGGTCAGCCCCCTGCTCCCAATGGCAACCCCAACCAGTTGTTTGTCCCCTCCTCATCCCCCAGTGCTTGTTACTTGAACAGGCCATAAATCCAGAGGTCATAGCATTCAACCTCATCGTACAGAGGAGGAAGCCGAGACCCAGAAAGAAGTGCTTTTCCCAAGGTCAGACTGGTAGGGAGGTGGTACACAGATATTCTAATATGTTGACACTGCAGTATGCTGCACACGCAATTTGCTTAAGCGATTGCTGGGTGAGGAAGCTTTAGTTTCTCAACTTTAAAACACTTCTTCCAGATCATGGTGAAGGACTAGTAAAAATTCTAGGAAAACTTAGATTTTAGATATACATCTACTTAAAAATAAGTGCTACTACTACTGCCTTACCTTTGACTCCATTACATGCTTTGAGACAGTCTTTTCGAGTCAGGAAGTTGTTATAATTTCCACCACAACCTCCATAGAGAAATGAATGGCAAGCCTGAGCTGTAACATTATACCACCACCTCGGTATAGAAGCACGGCACCTACCTACCACCTTTGGGGAGCGACACAAGTCTGAAACACAAAAATTAAACCTACTTAATTTGGCATACTAATAGTCCTTTATGAAAGGGCAGCCAAGCAGCCCCTCCCCTATAGCTACTAGGAGGTAAACCTTTAACAGACAATTCAGGTAATATTTGAAAGCTGGCACAGAGTTGGGAAAACTCTGCAGATAAAGTCCCAAACTACAGGCAAGCCACAGTCTCTCACTAGAATCCAAAGTGGGGACCAGGCTGGCCTCCCTAGATCCTGGCACTAAAAGGGCCCCTGGACACAATTCAGTCTTCCACAGGCAGCTCGTTACGTTTTGGGGCCACTTTGACTGGTGGGAAATGTTCCTGGCACATTAAGCCAAAACCCATTTTTGCCAACTTCCCCACTCTATTCACACTCCCTGCTTCCTTCCCGCACTGCCCCCCCCCCCCCCCCCCCCCCCAAGTACAGAGCTCCAATCCCTCTTATATAGGACAAACCTTCAGTCATTTGAAGGATAGCTATATTATGTCTCCCAAAAGAACTGTTTTCTCAAGGCTAAACATCCATAATGTCTTCAGTTTCTTCACGGAGTAGGTTCTTTGGTCTCATTGGGTGGTTGGGAGGAAACGGCTTTATAAATGTCAAGCACAATATCTAAGCGAGCTATCCTTGTTCTTTTAAAAAACAAGACACTGACATTTTAACATTAATGATCTCCGCCTCGGTAAAACTTAGGAAAATATTGATCTTGTTAATAACAGTAAAGGTAAACAAACCAACCCAAGTACTTTCAGACACATAAGAAAGAAAAACTAAGTAGAACTAATAAACATCCTGTTCTTCTGGCTCCGTGGGAAGATAGTCTTGGAACATAGGAGATTTCCTTCCATCTCCAAAGTCTTCAACCTAGAGCAGCCCTTCAGGGCCTTCCCCTCCAATCCATTCTACCCACCTGCCACCACACTGAAGGGCCCTCCCCACCCAACTACTAGAATACTAAGCAATCATTATACGGCGTCCTTGCTCAAGGACCTCCACCTCCACAGCCTGCCCTGCAAATGTCAGGTTCTCTGCCTGGGTTAAGGGGGAGAAGAAATTTGACTTTATCCTAGTTTGGCTTTATTTTCTACAGCTTTCCAAAGTAAACTGGATCAAGTCATCAGCCACCCATTTTGGCCACTTCCTGAATGTGCTTCCCACTTCTTCACACACTCATAGTCTTTTCACCATTCCTAGGCCTTGCTCCAGTCAACTCTTCTTCATGTCAGCCTTCCAAGCCTCTACTGTGGTTCATACCCTTTTTCCCTTTCTTCAGTTTTTCATACTGCCAAGGGTGTGATTATATGTAATCATTTACTGCTCTCAATTTTTACATGCGCATTCTTCTTGTCTAATCAACTAGGCTATAAACTCCAAGATGGAGATTCTATTTGGAGATGGTCTCCTTTATCTTCCCCCAAGACACAATTATTACTAGATACAGAAGATACCCAGAAAGTATTTAAACAAAATGTTTAAGGTCCTATGTATAACCAAACCAAACATGTTTTCAATGATCCTTCCCAACAAGTTCATTACAGACTAAGCAATTACTGATAAGAACCCGTCTCTCCCTATTGACTAGAAGCACCTGCTTCACCTACAGAAGGTACCCAGTTACAGAGATCAAAAATCAATGAGAACCAAGCAGAATATATCAGAAACACTCACACTGGCTGTTCAAGTGTGAACCTAATTCAAACTGGGGGAGAACCAGCCTTCCTTTAAACCCTGAGATCTTAAGTTTTAAAATAAGCACACATTATATTTTAAGTACAGTCCCTATTGTATGTCAAAGAACATTTATTAAGCTCCCATTATGCAAAGTCCTGTTCTTAGCATCTGTTCCCTACCCTGGAAGTATGGAGGGAGGGGCAGGACAGGTGGGTCTTAGAGAATCTCCCTGACAAACTTTTATTTTACAGGTAAGGAAGCGGAGACCAAGAAAGGCTCAGTCAGCCCCAGGAGTAAGTGAAAAGCTAGGACTCGCACCAGTCAGCTGCCCCTCACCTCTCACAGTCGTCATCCTCTGACCCCAAGATAAATAAGCCTGGAAGGGAAAGAAGGTCTGTGAGAGGCAGAGATCAGCTAGTGACCCAGCCTGAATGGATCACAATTAGTGAAGGACTGAAAGTGAAATGAGGCTGGAAAGAGAAGTCTGAGCCACTCTACTGTGGGTCTTAAAAGCAATGCATTCTAAGGCATCGGAGAGTCAGACGCAGAGAGTAGGAGAGTGACAAGTTGTGTCTCAAGAAGACTTTGGAACGTTCATTATACCAGATGACATGGATAGAATGTTGAGGAGTCAGTGGAGTACGCTGGGGAACCAAAGTTCAAGTGCCAACTTCTGCTAATTGCACAACTATGGGCAAATCACCACCACTCTTGAGTTTTGTGTGTGTGTGTGGGTAAAATAGGAATTTATTTGTTGTTAAGCTCTGCGAGATGGGAAACACTAGTATTCTCATGACCCTTGAAGGCAGCCTCAGTGACTCAAATCTGCATGGGGAGGAGGTGGGGGGCCGGTGCCAGTGCCTATGTGAAGCTGGAGCAGGAGCTAGAGAGCATTATACTATATAGGAAATTTAGCCCAGGTGTTTTGAGGAAATGGAAAGAAATCTGTATTCCCCAAAACACCTGGGCTAAATTTCCTGTATAGTATAGTGCTCTCCAGCTCCTGTCCCTCAGCTTAGTCCTCCTACCCCTCATCAAAAATAATATGAAAAAAACAAACAAACAAAAAATAGTCAGAAAGACCATCAAGGCTGGATGATAAGGGGCCTGGCCTGAGACAGGAGGAAGACCTTTGCCCCGATCTACTCACCAAGGTCTGTGTCACAATCACTAATACCAGCCCCCAACAAGTTCTTTATGGTACAGTCCCTTTTCTTGATCCTCACATGCCCTTAAGTGTGACTCCTCCGTGCTTTGCACAGAGGTCTAAAGGAAGAACTATTTGTATGCTTCAGCTGAGTAAAAGAGCTGTACAACAAGGAGGCGAGTTAGTCCTCAAGACCCAAGCTTTCATGAGGATCCACTTTTCCATGGCAAATGCCAGAATCTAACTCGGCCATGAGGGGAGAAAGGAAGACAGCAGCCAGGTTAGAAGAGACAAGTCAGAGCCATCATAAACTGGAGTTCTTTGCGAGCAAAAACAGTTTTTCCTCTTGGAAGACTAAGTGTTGGGAAGGTCCAATGTTTCAAGTAAGCAAGGCTTCAAGATTAGCCAAGCCTTTTTTATACAGATTCATTCCTGAACCCACCCACACCCACTAACAACTCAGAATCCTACCACCCATAACCAAAACAACAGATTTTAACAGCCCAGGGAAGCTGAACAATCAATAATCACACCAATTTCTTCTGCTAATCGAAAGTGTGACTAAAAATGCAGTCTCAAGAGGACTACAGGATTCCCAACAAGATGGCACCTCTCCTCCAGCTTGTCAAAGATCCTCAACCAATTGGAAAAAACCTCAAAAAAACAGAAGTATGAAAAAGGAACCTTTCTGTGGTCACCCTGCCAGGAAAAGTCTGAGGCCACATGTCTGCTTTTAGGAACTAGGATTTAAAAACCAGGGGCTCCACTGGGGAGGCAGATGCAAAGCACGCACTACTGGCAGCAGCCATTTAAAGCATAAGCTATTAAGTAATTCTGAAACAGACTAGTCGCTGTTGACTGTATCTCACCAAACAAGTTCCACAGGTTCTGAAATCCGGAGAGCTTTTATGCAAAAAAACCTACCCCATGACAGTTGAAAGACTGGATATAACCTTAAAAGAAGGGCATTTAAGTTGTAGGTTTAACTTACCAGCCATACTCACTTGAAGACAGACTGACTAATCAATCACCTTCTAAAAATCCACTTCAGTTCTTATTTTACATAATTACCACCAGCAGAAGTGGCCCAGGGGCCTCTGCACCAGGCAATGAATCTACAACTTAAACTTCTTCATCCACCCCCACCCAACCTAAGGAAGGGAAGGGAAGGGCTGCAGATCTATCCATTTCTCCATTTATGTTTTAAGTGGGAATTTGCTTGTAGCTGGTCTTTTAACTTCTAAATTGATTTTTTTAAACAAGTTAGAAAAAAACAGAACCAAGACATAATCATGGCCTTAGCAAACACTTTCATTTCCTGCCCTTGATGCTCCAAAATTTAAGGCATTTGGACTTCAAGTCTATGTTTACAAAAGCAAGGGATGTCTACAAAAACATAGGCCTGAAGCACATCTTGCCACAGTTCTGAAACTGCTTCCAAACTGCTTTCTGCCCTTACAAAGCACTGTCATTGAAGTAACCCAGCTGAGACTTTTCCAAAGAACTCCCAAGTAGAGTTGGCCAGAAAAGTCCCCAAGCCTACTCAGAATATATGGCAGCTGTCCCAAAAGTTAACAGACTTGATACCAACACTGAATAATGCTGTTTTCAAGGGCACACACTTCAGACTTTTAGGGGATAGAGTATTCAATCAAGCACATTTTAATTTCAGTGGCTTGTACTAAGTTAACAAGTCACCCTGAAGTAAAGAAAACTACCATAATTCTTGGCTTTGAACTTTTTATTCCCCAATTTTTCCCCCTGGAGTTGCTAAAAAAACAGCACTTTGTAAACACTAACTTAAATTGACAAACTTTATTATTCTCGGCTAAAAAAATCTAAAGGTCTCTTTCAGCTTTAAATCAGGTAACCCTATTTTTCTGGAGCCATTGGGCAGAGGGGTCATTTAAATAAGCTGCAGGCCAGGCTGCTACTCATTTTACTCAGAATTCATTCTCTAGTGGAAAGACAACAATTGTTTTGCATTTACCACACATCACAGATGCAAATTCGGGGCATTGGGGAAAAAAAGCTTATTATGCTTGTGGTACTCCTTAATTCCTTGTTTCTTTCTGGGTATCTTTCCAGGCACCCTAGTGAACCAAAACATTTTCCATTCTTCACTCTTCCTCATGGCCCTACTCACAACTAGCTAATCAGTGACCAAATCTACACTCAACAACAACATTCCTTTCTATTCATTTGCAGGCAAAGCCATATACAATCTAGCTACAGGTGACCATGAGGGGGTGGGGGAAAGAGGAGATGGGGAAGCAATCTCCACAGTGACAAAAACTCAGCTCAGGGTCCTTATGCCTAAAGTACCAGCCTTTCCTAAACTTCCCTTCTAGGCTCAACTCACTTCCTATTGGCACTTCCTATAAGTCCCCTAATTGTCAGTGCGGTCTTCATCCTCAACTTATATTTACGTATCTCTAATATGTTCGTCGTAGTGTCCTAGAACGTGGTAAGCACTTAAATGCTTATGGAATGAATGAATCTATGGTGCACCTCACCAATCTATTCCTATGTAAATTTCATAAGCAAAGAACTGGTTTTCATTGTATTTCTATCCCAAAACCCTAGCAGCAGTCAATCAATCAATCAACTTTCATTAAGTTCTTACTTTGCTCAAGGATCTGGGCTAAGTGCTGGGGGATACGGGGGAAAAAAACCAAAAGAGGTCCTGCTTCTAAGGCCCTAATCTTTTAATAAATGAGAGACAGAGTGTGTGTGTGTGTGTGTGTGATATATAAACACCCAGGTCCAAATACAATATATATAGAGAGAGTAGAGAAAGTTAGTCTGAAAGTGGAAGGGTCAAAGTAAGAAAGGCCTCCCAAAGATTATGGGATTTGAACTTCTTCGAAAAAGGAAGCCAAGGAATAGCATAGCATCATTCAAATAGTAGGCTTTTAATAAATATTTGTAGAATCCTTAAAGTACTTTCTTACATTTATTTAGCACCCTAATTAAGGCCTGGTCCCTAGGAAAGAGATGGACACACCTAACTACAATAAATGGAGTACACCAGAATCACAGGTCAAAAGCATAGGGAGGAGGCAATTTAAAGGGTGGAAAGGATTTCAAAAGGCAAAAACAAACAAACTCAGCTGGGTGATAGGGAGATAGATTAACAAGAGGATGCTGGGAAAAGGAGAGGCCAGTTTGGCTGAACAGATGAGCTGATAAGTAGCAGTGTAAGATGCGGCTGGAGAAGTCGGCAGGAGGCGAAGATGTGATAGTGAGGGATTGGCAGTGTCTGTTAATGTAGATTCCCAAACAAGTCCTAATGGAGTGAAGTCTGTTTTATCAATAGAGCATCTCCAAAAAAGTTCTAAAGTCTGGCAATTCAGTCAATGTCCATTTTTTCATTCAGGGTTATGCTTAATTTTGCCAACTATGATATTTTCAGCTACAATCCAAGAAGCCTTTCCTAATCCCTCTTAATTCTAGTCACTTCCCTCTGTGAATTATTTCCTATTTATTCTGTCTATACTTTGTGTATATGTGTGTGTGTATATATATATATATATATGTTTGTATATTGTCTTTCCTATTAGGATTTTGAGATACTTTTCTTTTGCCTTCCTTGGTATTTTCAACATGTGGCATAGTGTCTAGCACATAGTAGGAGCTTAATAAATGCTTATTAACCGACTCCTTCCATGCTCAGGACTATGTGATCCATAACTTCTCTCTGCCTCTTTCCACATATCCAACCAGCTGTTTGTCACTTCTATGTCTAGAACTCCAGTGGAATTGGTGCCTTTCTCTAATCCATCCTCACTGATGACAAATTCATTTTCCTCAAGCCCCTTATCACCTATTCAGTAAAACTCAGTGGCTTTATTTTCTTGCCCTTTTGGCCCTTCAAGCTCTTTGCCAGCTGGCCCCAACCTACCTTTCCAGACTCAATATGCACATTGCATTCATCTTCCTGCACTCTACAACTCA
Source organism: Sarcophilus harrisii (assembly GCF_902635505.1). Taxonomy (NCBI): domain Eukaryota; kingdom Metazoa; phylum Chordata; class Mammalia; order Dasyuromorphia; family Dasyuridae; genus Sarcophilus; species Sarcophilus harrisii. The sequence continues at coordinate 589,975,806 of NC_045428.1, forward strand.
TCCCAACTGGCCTTGCTCCTGTTCCTCCAGTACAACACTGCTGCCCTCCCCCAATTTCCATCCCTCTGTTCTCTAAGTCTGCAATCTCTCTTTTCACCTCTGCCTCAGAAGTTTTGTTTTTTTCAAATGTCAGTAACTATAGGAAGCTTTTCTGCATTCCCCAGACACTGGTGTTTTCCCTATCAAAAAAAAATTATCTTCTATCTAGTTGGCAAATGTTTTCTAAGTATTTATATGTGTATCTGTTGTCCTCTCCAACAAAACTTTAAGCTCCATGAGGACAGGGATCATTTAATTTTTGCATTTATATTCTTCAATGCCAATTCAAGGCAGGTCCTGAATTTGCTGACTGATGCAAAGAAGGTGCTCTACTACCAGGGGCTATCAGGAAGCTAGTAAAAGCCATTCTTTGCTTTAAGAAACTTAATGGTCTAGTTGGGGAAGCAAAACTAGAAACACTTCAAAGAACAAACAATATGAGACAATATAATTAAGTCCTAAATCGTGTGGGTGCCTGTGGGAAATCCAAAAAGAGAGAGAAGGTAGGAGGCAGATCTGTGAACTGAACATATATGATGGTCATGAAGAGATGGTTGAGGTCACTGAGAACTTTTGGTTGATGAGAAGAAATGGGAAATCCAGTTAAAGCTAGATAATGGGCTGAAGGGTCCAGATAGCCATGTGGAAATTAAGATGGCAGCAGTAGAAAGGGAAGGTCAGCTATAATAAGAAAGCTGCCCTTATTTCTAAGTATGTAAGCACATAAAGTTCATATAAGATTCTTACAGAATAAATGAAAGATAAATCTTAGAGAAGCCTGTAAGAAGCTTGGGGGTGAGGAGGAGATCTAGAAGCTTCTCCTGCAGAAGCCAGATTTTACAAGGCACAGCCGAGAAGAGAGCCATAATAGTGTGTGGTACAGTATGAATTAGAAGGAAGATACCAATATGGAGGAACTCTTTCAAGTAGAAAGATTGGGCAAGGGGGATGGAAGAAAATCAATGCAACTTAAGTGACTAGTTAGATATGAGGCAAGAGACAAGACCCCATTCTTCCCAATAAGACTTTTATCCAACAACTAGATATTCTCCCCAGCAGCTTAACCAAGTAAAATAATTCTTCTGACAACAAATAAACCAACCTGATCATTAGGTATCTATCACTACACAAAGGTGATGCTGGGAACTGTGCAGAAAGAAAAGCATACTTTGCTTACTCAGATTTTAAATATTCTTCCCATAAAAGATCCTTAAAGCTCTCTGAACCTTCGCCTAGGAAGCTCACTGCTGCTGGAGCTGGACAATGACAAGCCGCCCTCATTTCCAATACAATTAATCACACCAAATTCCAAGGCTGTTATTTGTTTTATTCTATAGTCCTGTTTCAAGGTTAACTCGGAACCCACCAATTGAGCAAGTATATACTTCCCCTTCTAGATCTGGTAGTCATCATTATTATGGTGAGCAGGCAGTCTCAAATCTTTATGGGAATAAGAATAGCTTTTGTGATGACAAACCAAACTTGAATTATAAGGATCATCAATTCTTAGCAGAAGATGTAAACTATTTTACCAAAGTCAGAAAAATCTGCTAGTTTCCAAGGTTTATTTAAGAAAAAACCTTTATATCATCTCAACTATGAACAAGCAAACTAACTATACCCCTCTAGATCTATTCCTGAAATAAAAAATAAAAAAAACTTGCCATTCACTTTCTAACAGGCCCCAGCCCAAAAGCAAACTAAACTACTTGCCAAGAAACCCAGTTCCTTAAAAACAAAAATGAAACTTTATTTTGACTCATTAGAGCAATGCCAGACACTATTTGCTTGATTACATTTAAATTCACTAGAGTCCTAAAATATTAACGACAGAAAGTACCCTCATAAATGTGAGGACTAGAAGGGAGCTTAGACATTGGTCATCTTGGTCAATCTTCTGATAGCCCCAAAGTGATCTCCCAAGGTCATTATGAATGCTAACCCCCAGATTGCTTGGTACCTAATTCAGACTTGCCCTCACTAGATTATGCTATTCTCAATCCTATCATTGCTCTGATATTAAAATAATTATAAAAAATACATTACGCATTAATTTAAAATTATGTCAATTGTAAGAATTGTTTATTCCAGTAAACTCAGAATTTCCACAGTACAATAGATAGTACTGCAACACTTTAATAAACAGGCAGAACCCCCAGAGTGAAATGTAATCCTTATTCTGGACTTAAAAAAGCAATGCCACTCACAATCTAGATTTTCTGAGGCTCCAAGTGGAATCACCACTTGGAAAGCTGGCATTCACATCCCCAAGATGAGATGGCTTCCAGGGAACAGTCATTTTAGTTGGACACACTAGGCAATCTTCAATAGTCATGAATCATAAGTGATTCAACTCCTTATTTGGCCAAGCACACTCACTCCTTCACCTTCAGCCAGAGCCCTTGCTAAACAAAGGCTAAGGAATTGCTGATCAAATCGCCCTGAAACATAAGTACTTTCAATCCAGCCCATTCCAGGTTTACCAATTGTTCTACACCAACTACTACAGATCTTAGGGACCAGTAACAATACGAAGCACTTCTGTAAACTGGAAAGGAAAAAAGTTCTGCTTTCACCAAACTGAAGTGTTGCTCTAAAAATTAGGACCTGGTTAAGTCAGAAAGGAATGTTTCTGCTGGAGAAGAGCCAGACATCCATCCAGATACTTTTGGCACGTCTAAAATTATGCAAAAGAACTCTTTGTTCTGAGGACTTGTCTGAGTCTTTAAACTTTATGTCCCATCGCTGCAGACCCCCAATCAGTAAGAGACAATCTAAAAGTTTTTCAAAGTGGCAGGTGCAGCAACCTGAAAGTCCAGTTTCTCTGTGAAAGGGCTCCATTATGACCTCAAACATGACAATTAAGCTTCCTTCAGCATCAATCCAACATCAAACATACTGCAGTAATACAGGACAGCTAAGTTTTCAAACTAATCTCTCCTAAACATTCTTCCAAACCCAGCTGAAGCATAACAATTACCTGTACTCGGATCTAGTGATTCCAAAGACCACCAGACAAATTTAAAGAATGGTGTAACTTTTTGATGTGAAACATAGGTATACAGTAACAAACCAGGGAATTACACTGACATGTGAAGGAACAATGATCTAGACCCAGCAGCACTTCTCTTCTTCCCTCCTCCCCTATGAGGGCATTCTTCCTTGGGACCTCTCTTTGACCAACCAAGTAGAGGATAGGACTACATGGCCTATATGGTGCCTTCAAGTTCAAAGATTCTATTCCTTCCTTGTATCACTTTTACATAGATATAACCTGTTGAAAAGTTCAGGAAAAAAAAAAAAATCAAAAGAATCAGACTATAAAATCAATTAACAGTCCTTAAAAAAAGTATAGTCCTTGTTTTTCAGTTGATAAAGAAACTGAGGCACCCTGGTGAAGTGACGTGTAGAAAATGACAGGGCCAAGACTAAAGTCTGTAGATGGGAGGACCCGAGTTCAAATCTCTCCTCAGACACTTGGTACTTCCTAGCTGTGTGGCCTTGAGCAAGTCACTGAACTCCAAATGCCTCAGCAAAAAAAGTCCCTGGACTTTGTGGTAGCCTGTATGTGCCACTCACCTCATTCACAAAATTTTTTTTTTTTTTTTTTTTTTTTAAGTGGTTTTCACACCATCAATTGAGCCTCCAAGGCGGCCTTCAAAGTGTCCTGCTGTTTATAATGAATTACCCAAGAGGCTTATTTTCTTTTTGGTAATTGAATCCAATGGAAGGCCTCAGAGTAAAGTAAAAAGCACTAATGAGGTGCCTGGAGAGTGTTTATATTTTTAGTCTTGGCCCTACTACAGTACACTACAGTACCAGGTCTGGTACTGCATCCACTGAGCCACCCAGCTGCCCCAATACTCACTTATTTCTAACTTCTGTAAAGAGCTTCTTAGCCTCCGATTTGGAAAATGACAATTGTTTCTTGGTCAGAGGGCCTTTTGTTCATTATAATCAGACATTCCCTCACAATTTCCACTTTCCAACTTCCTTGTGGCCATAAATGGGGCCATTATAAATTTTTAAAATTTCAGTCTCTCCTTTCACTGGGGTGATTCAGGGCCCAATTCTTCTAGTTATCTCACGGCAGTCTCCTGCAGGATGTTTTGGAACTAGAAGGCGTACTCATTTTCCTTCAGACCTCCAGAAAAACTTTTCTCTCATCCTGGAAAACAACTCCCACCTTACTGGTTCAGACTATAACACCCTGAATTGTTCCAATAAATCTGACCTTAGATAAGAGGGGGCATGTGTTCCAACGGGCCTAGCAGTGAAAGGCTTTTTTTCAAAGGGCGGTAGGTGTGGCCACATGACCCGCTATTGTACAACTTTTCACCTCACAAGTCTGCTTACTCCAGGGGAGGGGGAAGAGCCTCTGCTGGTTCTCAGCCGGCGGCCCAAGCTTCGGCCTCCCCCATCTCCCAGGGCTCAAGCCAAGTCGGCCAAGCTCCCGCTGGGTTTGGGCCGCAGAACCCACCTAGGGAGTACGGGAAGAGCCCCGCCCTTCTCAGCCTCTCCGCGGTGCTCCCCAGCAGGTCGTTCAAAGCCAAGTTCCCCCGCCCGACCACCTGCTCCCAGACCCCACCCACACCGCTGCAGAACCTGGATTCCCCGGAGTCTCCTCCGCTACCGGGGGAATCACTCGCCGGCCACAGACCGGTCCCCACACTGGTCACCCCGACCGATAACCCCGACTAAGGCTGCTTTTCAGCTCTCACACCCATTCCCATCCGACTTCCACATGGTCCCCGGGGTGGGTGCTAGTGGTTCTCCCCGTTTTCCAGATGGAGAAACTGAGGCTAAGAGGGTAAATGACTAGTCCAGGGTCTTCCTTCCCAGGGGGTTAGCGCCTGCTTGGTTCCCAAGGACAGCCGCCCTAACCCTCCCCTGCGGGTCTTTGTCCCTTCCGGCCCACCGATCCCCCCCCCCCCCCCCCCCCCCCCCCCCCCCCCCCCCCCCCCCCCCCCCCCCCCCCCCCCCCCCCCCCCCCCCCCCCCCCCCCCCCCCCCCCCCCCCCCCCCCCCCCCCCCCCCCCCCCCCCCCCCCCCCCCCCCCCCCCCCCCCCCCCCCCCCCCCCCCCCCCCCCCCCCCCCCCCCCCCCTCCCCCTCCCCCCTCACCCTGCAGGCCGGCCTGTTCCTTGGCGCCACTGGCGCTGGCTGGGTGGTCGTCGAGGCCCCACGCCGCCCCGGCCAGGAGCAGAGCCCCCAGGAGGGCGAGCAGGGCCGAAGAGAGCGGCGCTCCCCGCAGGAGTTGCTGCCTCATCCTGGCCCCGGCTCGGACAGCCCCGCGCGAACCGCTGGCGACTACCGTTGAGGGGGAGGGGATGGGAGAGAGGGGCTCGCGCAGCCGCTGATTGGACGGTCTCCGCGGCCCGCGCACAGGTGGGGGCGGGGAGGTTCGGTGAGAGGGCTCGCGGCGCCCGGGGCCGTTGGCGGGGGTCCGGCTGTGGCTTCGGCGTCCGCTGGCGCAGGCTCTCTCCCCGCCGGGAACCGTCCGTCCGCGGCGCGCGCCTCCTCGCTTCTGGGCTCCTGCGCGCAAGTCGTCGCCGAACGGAGGTGCCGGAAGGCGGGGAAAGGGCGGGGCAGCGCGCACCTAGGCGAGGGCGGAGGCGCTGCGCGTGCGCACTCCGCTGACCTCGGAATTTTCCGCACCTGGACGCCTCTCTTCGCTCCTTTGCCCCTCCCTCCTAGAGGGAAAAAAGGGCGGGACTGCAGGCACCTGAGCGGGGGCGCATGCGCACGCCGCCAACTTCCGCGCCCTCCAGGCGCGGCCAACGCCGCTTTGTGGCCCTTTCTCTCGCCCTCCAGGAGGGAGAAAGGGCGGGGCCGCGCCCACCTGGGCGGGAGCTGCGCATGCGCACGCCTCTAACCCCGGAGCGCAGCTCACCTGGACGCCTTTGGCTCCTCCTCTCTCTACCGTAGACGAGGAAGGGGGCGGAGGCATATCACACACACACACACACACACACACACACACACACACACACACACACCCCCTATGCGCAGGCGCAGGCGCGCCCTCCCCGCCCCTCCTCCCCAGCCTGCACTTACTATGCTTTCTCCCTCATCCCCGGCGGCACCTGAGCCACGCCTTCGGGCTCGGAGGGGCGGAGCTTCTTGAATCCCCACCCCCCGCTCCCAGCTCCTCCTCTTCTTGCGGGGATCGCTGCTTCCGAGCCCCTCCTCTCTCTGGGGAACTTGGTCTTCGGAAGGGTTGGTGAAGTCGGGGACTGTCCCTGAAGTATAAACTCGATGTCTGGGGACCGGGAAAACTCGGAGCCCCTCCCTTAGCTCCTGGCTGGTCACGCTGCAGCCGTGTCTGGCTCCCGGGGGACCTTATAAATAACGTTCCTGAATGTATAACTGATACCACCTCGCTTGTCTTCTCCAGAGCTAGGGGAGGGGCCGGGCGGGAGGGAGAGAGCTTGAAACTCAGAAGTGTTTAAAAATTAATGCTAAAAATGTTTTTTAATGCAATTGGGAAACACTGAATGAAATAAATATGTTTTAAAAAGAAATGTTTGTGACCGATTAACAGGACCTCTAATTTCATCAGTGTAGGGATCTTCCAAGTAAGGAAACTTCCAGGGCAAGTCACCACCTGCTAGGCGTGTCCCAAGAGAGCCGAGGAGGCAGGGCCTTGCTAGGCTTACCTGGTTACACCTTCTGGACTTCAAAACGAAGCTCCGGTCACTAGATCCCTGTGCCTCATAAGAAAGTACTGTGGATTCTAGAGGTGAAAGCCCTGGGTTCTGATCCGAAGTTACTTATTCAGTCAACTTCCGATATTCCCATCTGTGAAATGGGGATAGTGCAGCCTGTCTATCCCGAAGAATTTGTTGCCAGTAGGGCTACATCAATCTTACTGAACATTTACAAAGGTGTTCTAGAAGTTTAAGTTCTAAGTCGTGGTTTAAGAAGGCCAAGTACCAAAATCAAAAGTGAGACAGTCCTTCCCTTCGAAGAGCTTACTAAAAATTTTGGAGGGAAAGGGGACATAGCCCAACCACCAAATATAAGTGCCGGCTATAAGTGATGGGGAGGAGGGCGCTGGGGGTATCGGGACAGGCTTCCGGAGGAAGGCCGCCCTCAGGTTGAGAGATCTTAACTCTTTGGGCGAGCCCTAGTTAACATTCTCCCATAAATCAGGACCATGGGTGCTTTAAGTCTTTTGATAGAAGCGGATAAAACGATTACTTTGTCTAGAGGCAGAGAACCTAACAGCCTGGCCCACTTCCTCCACCCCTCATCCGCCATAGGTCAGGGAAACCCCACTGGAGATAGGTCAACCCTGCCCTCTCAGGGCCCTGCCCATGTGGGAACAGCTGGCTCCAGCTGTGTTCAGAGCATCCGAACAGCATCCCCGCCTCCACCTCGCCGGGTGGAGGCCCAAGCTACCGGGTGGGGGTGAGATAGGGATCAATCCCTGGGCACTCCCATCACCCCTGCGATGGGAGGGAGAGAGGTTGGTTGTTCAGGCCGCCTCAGTGCCCAGCGAGGGCCCTGAAAGGAGGGTGAGTGGGAGAGCGAAGAGGATTGGGAGGCGGGGGCGGGCTCTCGAGTTCCTGGGTCCAGCTCCAGGCTTTTTCTCCCATCTCCTCCTCCTCCTCCCGGCCCCGCCTCCTTCCTCTCGCCCTCCCCCTCCTCTTTTAAGAGTGGCCCGCTGCTGCCTCGCTTGTCGATCATCCCTAGGGGGGCCACCGCAGGGGATGGCTGCTCAGCGGCTCGGCAAGCGGGTCCTGAGCAAGCTGCAGTCGCCCTCCCGGGCCGGGGGCAGCCCTGGCAATAGCCCCGGGGGTCTGCAGAAGCGACACGCCCGAGTTACGGTCAAGTACGACCGGCGGGAGCTCCAACGGCGGCTGGACGTGGAGAAATGGATAGACGGTCGTCTGGAGGAGCTGTACCAGGGCCGGGTGAGGCCGGAGCCCCCGGGGAGGGGGCGGGGTTTCGGATCAGGGGTGTGGAGCCCACTGGGATGGGGAGAGATGCGGGGCACCCCAAGGCCGGGGAGGCTGTCGTTTACCTTGCCTTCCCAGACGCTTTCTGACGGGCTCTTAAAAAGGGCCTTTACAACGTTAGAATGGACCTATTTGTGGATCTTCGAAGGTCAGAAGCGCAAGGACCTTTGAGAATATTTAACAGAACCTCGTCCCGCCCCGTCCCCCTCCCCCCCCCACATTTGGCAGATAAAGAAACTGAGGCTCAGGAATCCAAACTTGAACCAGAAGGAAGGGGTTGTCTTTCTCTCTTGACTGTCTGTTCGGGGCTGTCCCCTTCAGTGTTTCCTCCCTCGAGATTTGCTTTGGTCACTCTCCCTTATCTTCTCCATAGTCATTCCCCCATCATCCATCCATCCCCCATCCCAACAAGCCCCCATCCCATGACCCTCTGTGTGACCGGGAGCAGGGGAGGACCTTCGGAGGGACCAGAAATACTATGGATAAAGTGCACATATGGATAGGTAGCCACACATCCAGTGCCAACAGTAATGGTGGCAGTGTGGGCACTGGGTGACACAGACACATCTGGAGACCTGAACGCACTCACAGGCACCCTCCTCTAAGAAGTAGCTTCGGATTAACAGAGCAAAACACCCAAAGGCACAAGGAGGTACACACACAGGGGAATAGCCATGGCCCTGAAGGGATGCCCGAACCACACAAGTTCAGCCCAGCAGACCCCCCCACACCCCGATCTCTGATCAGAGGGGCCACTACAGTCGGCTTCCTGATTCTGGCCAGTCTCCCCAGCCAGCAGGAACCTATGTAAACAACACTTCTTTCTGCCTGGAGCAGGATGAGAATGTTTGGTGTTTAGGGGAAGGACTGGAAGATTTCCAGAAGGCAGAACTCTTGATCTCTCAGTCTGATGCAGGGGGAGGGAGGGAAGTAGAGCCAGGAGACAACTGATTTCCACCTCCCCCCCCTCCATCTCCCCTACCTCCTGATAGTCCTAGCCTCTCCCCCCCCCCGCCCCCCCCGCTTGCCCCGGCTCCTGTCTTCCTTTCCTGGGGCACAGCTGGGTCCTATCCCTGGAAGCTGGCAGGAAGCCAGACCGAAGCCTGGGCAGATAGCCCGAAGCCCAGTGCTAAGAACTGCCAGGTGCCCCCCAATCCTACTCTCTCCAGTAGGGTGATCGGAGACAACAAGGACCTCTCCTGGAGACAAACAGCATCATCTTGGGCTGGCTGAGAGGTGCCCGAATAACTTCGCGTCACCTCTTGAATTTTTAGGCTGAGTGCCCTCTCTTCCATTCCCACTCCCAGAGTCCCAAGGGAACCCAGGCATCCTGGAGCTGTGATCCACAGGAACAACCAGTTCCTTCCCCTCCCTTCCCCCCCTCCTTCCCCAGCCAGCTTTTCCAAATGAAAGGGGCAGAGTGGGCCCTGGCTGGGGACCCAGGAGACTTATCTCTCTCCACCCCCACCCCCAAACTCAAATCCGGGCCCTATCCCACGGACGAGCCTGCTTCCTGCGGCTCTGAGATTCACTTGGTTTTCCCCCCCCCATCTGCCTGGAACCCCTCCCTCCCCCCCACATTCTTATTTGGGGAAGTTCCAGGATTTGGGGACTTATTTAACCTCTTCCCACCCTTCCGGGATAAACCAGAGAATAATTAAATTATTTTATGACTTCAACCCTTCCCCAACAAAAACCAACTGGGGCAAAGGCTACTTCGCCAGGAAATCATTTTAAATTAAAACCCCGGGTCAAAAACACCACGGCAAAACCTCGGGGTATAAAACAGTTTTTCTGGGGGCCTCCCCCCTCATTTCCCAATTCATCCTTAGCCATTATCCCACCCTCCTGGAGGGAACTGGTCACTTCATCCCCCACCCAGGAAACCCTCCATTTCTGGGTCCCAAAATCCAGGGGAAAAAGAAAGGGGAAAACAAACCCCAAACCTAACACCCTACCTCCAGGGACATCCTATAATCAAAATTAAAAATTTAACCAAAAAAAGAAAACAAAAACCATCATTTCTTTCTCATTCTTATCCAAATTGCCCACCTAACTTTGGGCTTTAATAAATTAATTATTCAAGGGCAAGATGAAAACTTTAAATTTCCCAAAAGGACAAAAAAGGGAACCCCAAGGGGAAAACCCCAAAGACTTACCTTTTTCCCCCCTCTTTAAGAAAATTTTACATTTTACTTTCCCTTTAAACAACACCAAACCTTATTCCCTTCTCCATTCATATGGGCTTACGGGAGGAATTACCGGGTGGGGGAATTGTTTGGGATCTCATATATTTTTTTTTTTTGGGGTCCAGGGAAATCGGTCCAAAAACCCACAGATGCCCCCTTATTCTCCAGCAAAAAAATCAGGATCCATCCCCCCCCCCACTTTCCACTTCTCCTTTCCCCTTTCCCCTGGTCCCAATCACCAACCTCCCTCCCCACCCCTCTTTCCCTGCATCCCTTCCTCCCCTCCACCCCTTTACACCCACTCATCTTTGAGGTGGGTCAATTTCCTTCCCTCCTCCCCCCCCCTTCCTTTTCCTCCAGGTTTTACCAAAACTGGTCCTGAAACTTAGGCCCAAACAGCCCCCTTCCCGGGAGCCTTCAGAACTCAGATGGGGTGGTGAGTTCAGTCCAGGATCAAAAGCAGCCCCCCCGCCCTTTTCCCCCGTCCCCCAGAGATGGGGAATTCCTGTCTCCTTCCCACCTCCCTCTCCCCGACTATTTTTATAAATTTATTTTTTTTTTAAAAAAAAAAAGGTTCGGCCCTCCCCTATTTTTTTATCCTTCCCTCAACTTTCTCCCTGTTTTTTGTTCTTCCCTCACTTCCCTCCTTGGGGACGGATGGAAAAATCATAAACCCCCAGGAAAATTGAAACAGGTAGTGGTCCCTAGACCCCTCAATCCCCACCTCCCGCTCCGGCCCCACTCCTCTCTGTCTTCCCTTTCATCCCTCCTCCCTTTCCTTCTTGAAAGGATGATCTATCAAGTTACCCAGAATCATAGGGAAATTTGGAAAACCCCTCTGTTCCCCCTCTCTCCCCGGGTCTTCCAGTCCAACCTTCTCATTTATTTAATTGCTAAAAACTGGTGGGAGGGAAAACTTTTTCCCCTTTTCCTGTCCATAAACCAGGAAAATCTATCCTTGGAAAGGGCCCAACCCTGGGATCCCAATGGGAGGAAAACCCTCCCACGGAACAACATAAAACTCTAAGTACTTCCTCCCACCCCCCTAAGCCCTTCTCCCCTAAAAATCACAAATCACCTTCAATTTGGGGACAAAATCCCCCTGTTATCAAACGTGAGTTAAATGGGTCAGACTGGACAGGAAAAATAATATATCTGGATCAGGGGACACTTAAAAACAGAATGTGAATCTTGGACCGGAACCAGAACTTTCAAACATTCCCCCCTCTTTCCCCCTTTCTACCTTCTTCCCTCCCCTTTTTTTTAGAAAGGCAAAAGGGAAGGAAATAAAATTTGCCCAATACCAATAGCATTTCAAGTATTCAGAAAACCGCTCCTGAAAGGAAGGGAAAGGGAAGAAAAAAAAACCCCGAAATACCGACTGAAAAACTTATGAGGGATTGGGACATTGGGAAATGGGACAACCGGGGTACATGCAAAAACAAAAACTCAAAGGCCTTAAAGGGACCAACCCAATGAAAATAAATCTCCATTAATTATCAATTTTACGGACAACCCCAAAAATTCCCCAAATCCTTCACAGGTGTCAAAAATTTGGGCTCTTAAAGGGAAAAAATTAAATCTCCCATTTTAAAAGGGGTTGGTTGAAATTCATCAAAAACTAAAAGGGAATACACTCTACACTTTCAACGCAGCTATCTAATTCCATGGTCATATGGCATGGTTCTGGGAACCACTGTTCCATTATTAAATTTTGCAAATCCCCAGTCAGCAGCAGTGGCTTTCACCATGGTCTTAAGTGGGGTCTGTGGGGGTTCCTGAGGCCAGAATCTATTTGGCCAAGGAGTAACATGGGCTTGGGGGTCTCCTGAGGCAGATTAAAGCCAAGGCCAGGACCCACCCTACCCATGAAAGAAACCCCCGGTCAGGGGTCAAGTTACATTATATCAATTGTCAGGATGAAAGAAAGGCGGACCCGGGGAGGGGCGGCCTTTAACCTCACCTCCATCTAGTCCCTTGCCCCTAAACTTCCTTACCCCGGTTTTTCCACTTCCCTCAAGACCCTAACCCCATCCTTCACCGAAATGGAGATGGGGGGCAGTAGCAAAAGGGGATACAGAAAGGAGAAATACTGAAATGGGACTGTGTTAATCAGAATAGATGGAAATGGAAGGTGGGGATGAATGAATAAGTAGGGACAGGGAAGATGGTACAGTCTTGGGTAAGAACAACATCATCAAGGGCGTCAAGGAGGGAAGCCTGGGGGAGGCCTGGGACAGGGAAGAGGTTAGGGAAGGAGGCACATTACTTACTAGCTGGAAGAGCAGGGGTGATATTTCCCTATCTGGACCCCTTTCTTCCAAAATAAATCCCCGTGGCCTTGATATCCCCCCTGGTTTAGATCTCTGCTCCTTAATTTGGAGCCCATTGGAAGGCTCCTGGGCAGAGGAATGGATAGGTCTAGAATAAAGACCTGGGAGGTATGGAAATGCCCATTGGGAAGGGGGAAAGTAGGAAGGAACTTGAAAGGTGGCAGTGGAGGCTGGGGGAGGTGGGGAAGGCAAGGGCAACCATTGGGGACCCCTTGGGGTTGGGCCATTCCTTTGCTTGAACCATTGGGGCCCTTTGGGGTTGGGCCATTCCTTCCGAACCATTGGGAAGTTGGGATCCTGCTCCTTGAACCATTGGGCACCTTCTTATGGTTTCGGAAAGGGAGGAGGAGGGGTGGTGATGAGGTGGGGTGAACTTGGGCTCGGCGGGAGTTGAACTCTTTGTCTCCCCTGTGCACCCACATCCATCTTACAGCTCCTCCCCAGTGCAGGCTATTCAGGAGAACACAAAAGCTGGTCCCGAGGGAAATTTTTTAGGTCCCTCCGAACCCTTCCCAGCCCGGGAGACTGGAAGTGATTTCTCTTTTTCCTTCTCCCCAGGCCTTCCAAAAAAGTCTGGTAAATTTGGGGGTAGGAAAGCTGACCGTTTGGGGATTAGGGGATTTCTAAGTCAGGCCCTGATAGAAATTCTTCCTCCTCTTCAGGTCCCGCTTGGACCGCCCCTCAAGTTTCCCAAGGACTTTACCCAATATTCAAAACAATCAATTAATTCAAAAAAGGAAACTGGGGAAAGGAAAGTGAAAGGTCCCTGAGCAGAAAATCTTTACAAAGGGAACCAGCTCCCCCAACCCTCATTTTCCAACCACCCTCAAATTCCCCACCTGGGGTGGAAGGTGGGCTATCACCACTCTCATCCCTTCATCTTTTGGGAGAAGATTTTGCCCCAGAAACCCCAGAAAAAGCCCCCCTCCCTGTCGAACTGGGATGCCCCATTGGGTGGTTTCTCCCTACACAAATGGAACTCCTCCGGACCCTTTTTCCCCTCATTAGGAACAGGGGTCAGGTTCTTGTGATTTGATTTCCTTCCTTTCAGGCCCCTGGTTCAAGGCCAAAGGCGTATCTTCTCAGGCCCCATGCAAAGAATCAGAGAACCGTCCCCGACTCCGAGGATTTGGGGCCCCGCCGCGGGGAAATCCGGGGTGGGAAAGCGAACCCCTGCCCAAAAATTCGGGGAGCGAACAAAGGTAAAAATTTAACTGATCATCTTCTCAAGCAATAAGTTCATCGACCCGGCTAAATTCCAAAATGGAGTCAAAAGAAGGGGGAGGATAAAGTGTTTAGGGGCACTTATCTTCAAAGGCCAGTTTTTCAGCTACTCTTGTTGGCGCTAGCAGGGAACCTAAATGAATAAAGGGTTTGGGAGTTAGTGGCAGGTTTGGGGTCAGGGGGTCAAACGCCCCTGCAACCCCCTCTTGGGTAAGGATACAGTGGACGGGTCAAATAAAAGCTTTATTGAAAGAGCGTTGGAAAGAGGATTTTGGTTTGGAAGTAAGGAGATAGGTGAAGGTAGAGAGAAAGAGGGCACTGGACAGAGGGTCCAAAGGACAGAGGGTGCTCACCTGGCTGGCATGTTTGGGATCTCCGCAAAGAGGAGGTCCCAGAGTCTCCCTTTTATAATGGGAGATTTAGCTCGAGGGGCTTCTGGGTGTATCCCCAAAGTTGGCTCAGATCCAGTGGGGCTGGGACTGGTCCGGATCTTCTATTGAAATTCAAAGGAACCAGGTTTGTGAGTTAAAGGGTATTTACATTAACTAGGAGGTGGGAATCTAAAAGGTCCCCACTTTTTTCTTAGAAGGCATGATATGCTAATTTTGTGGTTTGGAGGGCGAGCTAGGGAGGGGTTAGGTTAGCCATCTTAAACTGGCCATAAAATGCAAACTAAAACAAGATAATCTAGGGGCAGAGATACAGAAGTTTTAGATCCACAACTTGGAGTCTGTTCCTAAAGTCGTTATTTCTTCACTTTTTACAATTACGTTAATCTCTCCTGGAGTTCTTGGCCAGATAAACCCCAGACTCCTGTATCCTCCCTCTTCCTTCCCCCCCCCCTGGGATTAACCTAATTTTGTGGAAAGTTTAGGGCTGAGGGACTTTATTTTTAAGACCCAGGGGTCTTTGAGATCTCACAGAGAAATTTTAAGATGGGGCTTCCCCCATCCCACCCCAATCTTACTTTCTTTATTCAACAGAATACACAAACTTAAGTCTTGGGAAATTTGTTTAGGTCAGATCTGGTCACCAACCCAAGGGAACCCTCCCCGGACCGGTTCTCCTCCCACTGGGGGCCATTGTAAAGGGTGTCAAGCTGGAGGCCTAGATCTTTCCCGGTCTGGTGGTTGGCCCCGTGGGAAATCCTATTGATGTGGGAAAGTTCCAATTTTTGATTAACCCCTAGCTAATTAAATTACCCTTTGACTCACAAATCCTGGTCCCTTTAATTCCAATAGAAAATCGGACCGTCCCAGCCCCACCGGATCTGAGCCAACTTTGGGGCACAAAAGCCTCGAGCTAAGCTCCACTTAAAAGGACCACAGGGAACCCCTCTTTGCAGAATTCCAAACATGGTCTTGTGAGGGACCCTTCCACTGGACCCCTGTCCAGTGCCCTCCATTCTCCTTCACCATCTCCTACTTCTAAACTCAATAATAAATCATTAATCTACCTCTGGGCAATAAATGCTTTTATTGGGAATCACGCTTCTAGACCTCATATCCCCCGATCCTTCCCAATCTAAGGGGTTTGAGGGGCTTTTTGACCCTGTACCCCAAACCTACTAGACCCCAAACCCCAATTTCATTTAAAAAATGTAGACCTCCTGTTTAATAACATTCGGTTCCATACCTCAACACTATCATGCAATCTGCCTAGGGCAAAGGATGTGGTTAGATAATCAATGGAAGGAAAACCTTGAAAGCCTGGCCCCAGAACATAGCCTTTACATTCCCAAACAGGAGGCCCCAATCAAAATCAATCTAATCCTCCTTAATAAATAAAATCAAATCTCAGCCTCTGTTTCCTCAATTGTAAAATGGGGATAATAATCCACAAAAGGATAGTCCACCTTTAAAACCCTCAACTCCAGTTAGTAAAGTTCCAAAAGGAACTCTGCCTCTGGTAGAAAGGTTATTTTGAGTCAAATAAAGGTAACCACCTTATTGTGGTGAAACCCCAAAGTATCTCTAAGAAATGCCTGTATTTTTGTTGTTTGCCCAGGTATTTTTAAAAAGTCACATCTGACCTTTTGCGATCCCATTTGGGGATTCTCTTCATGGAGATCCTGCAATGGTTTGCCATTTCCTTCTCCCATTCCTTTTATAGATGAAGAAACTGAGGCAAACAGGCTTAGTGACTTGCCCAGAGTCACACAGCTTAGTATTCTTAGTAGAAAGGTTAAGTCAGCCGTTCCCTGTCCTCTGGGGTTCCCACTTCCCCATCCCAATGCTCAGGGGGTCAGCTTCAGAGTTCCTTCTGAAAATGAGACCTAAGTTGTAAAGGACTTGCAGAGAAGGACTAGTTCAGGGCCAGCCCATGTGCTGTTCAACATTCAAAGCCCAATTTTTAAAATACACACACACACACACACACACACATTTTTAAAATTCCATTTTATTTTCAGTTCCAAATTCTCTCCCTCACCCCGTGAAAAAGCAAGAAAAAGAAAACTCATTACAAGTATAAAAGCACAGCACATTTTATAGCTCTTCTTTTGTATTTTGCAGATTTTTTTTTAAACAAATGGAAGGTTTGTGGCCACCCTGCCCCTAACAAATCCTTTTCCCAGCAGCATGGACTCAGCTTGTCCCTGCATCCCATTTTGCTCATTCTCTCAATATTTCAAAGTTTTTCATTATTATTCCATCTGTGATCTGTGATCACTGAACTTTGATGTTATTTTTGTGATTATTTTGGGAAGCCACGAACTGCTCCCACATAAAAGACGAACTTAATTGCTACATGTTGTCTGTGTTGTGGCTTCTCCCATTTCTCTCCCTTCTCCTCTGGCCTTCCTATTCCCTGATATTAAAATTAGGCCAGTTAAGAGCCCTCCAATGGCCCTGAAATGTTCAAGTGAACAATCAATACGGCAAAGTTCATTGTTTTATTTTAAAACAGCGTCAGTAGCCACCCCAAACTTCAGCACCTACCTCCCTAAGCAGGCAGGCTTTACCACTGGGACTTCCATGAGATTATGACTCACTGAAGGCTTAGATGATGGTTAGCTTTTCTTTTCTTTTTTAGGAACAAAGTATTTTAAAATTAAGGTATGTCTGTTGTTTTTTTAGATATGATACTATTGCATATTTCATAGACTACAGTATAGTGTAAATAGGGGGCAGCTAGAGGGTGCAGTGGATCGAGCACCAGCCCTGAAATCAGGAGGGCCTGAGTTCAAATGTGCCCCCAGACACTTAGCTGTGTGACCCTGGGCAAGTCACTTAACCCCAATTGCCTCAGCCAAAAAAAGATAGAATAAATATAATATATATGCCCTAGGAAACAAAGAAAACCCTTATGACTTGTTTTACTGTGATATTCACCTTATTGTGGTTAAACCCCAAATTTCTCCAAGAAATGCCTGTATTTTTGTCGTTAGCTCAGGTATTTTTAAAAAGTCACATCTGACCCTTTGCGATCTCACTTGGGGATTTTCTTCATGGAGATCCTGCAGTGGTTTGCCATTTCCTTTTCCAATTCCTTTTATAGATGAGGAAACTGAGTCACACAGCTTAGTATCTGAACTCAGATTTGCCTTTGGGAAGGAGAGCGTTCCTGACTCCAAAGCCACGCACCCACTGCGCCACCTAGCTGCTTGTATGTCATCGAGCAAAACAAATTTCTGCATTAGACATGCTCCCCCTCTCCCCCAAACCAAACCCCAAACCACAGACACAGAGAAAACAGTCTTTGATTCGCCTTCTGAGTCCACCAGCTCTCTCCAGAGATGATAGCGTGTCGCAACATGAGCCCGATGGAGTTTTAAAGGGTGTTTGTCAAATTTAGCAAACCTTCCAAAGTTGTTCATCTTTCTAATGTCGCTTTGTAGTCATCTTGGTTCCACTCACTCCATTTTGCACCAGGCCGCACAAAGCTGCCCAGTTTCTCTGGAAACTTTCCTGTCCTCATTTCGTACAACACAGTCGCCTTCCATCATCACAACCATATCCTCTCCAGCCATTCCCAATGGATTGTAGCCTCAGTTTCTAGTTCTTTGCCACCACAAAAAGAGCTGCTACAAATATGGGGTCTTTCCCCTCTCTCGGGCCACTTTGGGGATATCGAGTCAAGGGGCGTGCAGAGTTTCACGTCTTTGGGGGCAGAGTTTCAAATGGTCAAAGTCTGTGTCTAAAACAGGCTCTAGAATTGGCGCAGTTTGTGCAATGGGAGGCGGGAGCTTAGTCTTTAGTGAGTCTTTGCGGGGTTCCACAGGCCTTAGATTAATATCATTTGAGAGACAAGTAGGGCCTCGGTGTCCACTGGCTTCCTGTTTTGAACGTCTTTTAGGCAAAAACCTTCTAAATGTTGAGCCTCTGAGCAACTTGGGGAAACTTACTCTGCTACAAAGTTATCCTGGAGCCTTTGCCGAGCCTCTGAACAACTTGGGGAAACTTACTCGGCTACAAAGTTATCCTTGAGCCTTGGCTGAGCCTCTGAGCGTGAGCAACTTGGGGAAACTTCTTCTGCTACAAAGTTATCCTTGAGCCTTTTCTGGGCCCCAGCCGGAAACGGTGCTGTGCTGGGCAGGGCTGTGTTAGGGAAAGGAGCCAAAAGCGAAAGGATCTGGTCCAGGTCCTGCCCTGGGAGAGTTTCCAGGCTAAGAGATGAGGATCCATCCTTGGTATTTTTTTTTTTTTTTGCCCTGTTATACAGTCCCCATACAGCTTGTTATGTACACAGTAAGTCTTGTCAGATATTCACTACACATTTGGTTACATATGATGGACATCTAGTGTCTTGTAACAATTATATAACTGTAATGTCATCTTGCTGCCTCTATGTATCTTGTCCCAGCTGAGTGACTCAAGGAATAGAGCCCGGGCCTAGATTTTGGGAGACCTGAATTCAAAAAAGGCTTCATTTACTAACTGTCTAACTCTAGGCAAGTCACTCAACCTGCCTGTCTCAGTTTCCTCAACTGTAAAATGGGAATAATAGAGTAAAAAGAGATCATTATTGTAAAGTACTTGGCATAGTGCCTGATATTATAAGCACTAAATAAGTGCTTATCTCATCCCTTTATATTTCATCTTGCCACATGTACATGGTGTTTTTTTTTTTAAACACGTGTCTCATGATTCATCTTGCTTCATGAAACAGGTCTGTTCTGTCTGACCTGACCTGAGGTTACCCAGCACTCCACCATCTCAGATCTATGGAGCCACCAGAGAATAATAACGTCCAGCGCCAAGGATGGCGGCCACATGGTGCCATGTGACGACTTTGGAGAGGTGAGGGACTGGAGTGGCTCCCAGGAGTGGGGGCTGCTTTCTAGAGAGGGATTACTCCTCTGCCTCACGAGGAGCTCTAGTCCAGTTCCAGTACCAGACTCTACAAAGCTGTTAGTCCACACACACAGACAGACAGACAGACAGAGACAGAGGGACAGAGACAGAGACAGAGGGACAGACACAGAGAGACAGAGAGACAGAGGGACAGAGACACAGAGAGAGAGATAGAGAGAAAAATTAATTTGTATTCACTTAGCTCATTCCATGCTGTTTCCCTACATCCAAATGGAAACTCCTTGAGGTCACAGACTATTTCACTTTTTTCTGTGGTCCCTAGTGTCCGGCACATAATAGGCACTTAATAAATGCTTATTGAGGTGAATAGAACTGTCCAAGGATTCTGGCTCTTCCTTTGAGGTGAACGCTAACCCAGCCCAGATGGGGCCCTGGACAGTCACTTCTCTTTGCTGGCTGGCTGCCCTTTGTCCCCCTGGTCTATCATACTCACTGTTCCCAGAGCCAACACGACATATGCCACAAAAAGCTCTTCTTCCCTGTCTTTGGCAAAGGCTTTCTCAGCCACCTCCCCTTGAGTATCTCCCTCTTCCTCACCCCCCACATCCACCTCGGCAACATCTCTTCTATCCATCCCCTCTCTCTATTCTCAATGCCTCCTTTTTAGTGGCTCAGGCCACATGACCTCTCACCTGGAGGCTTTTCCTGGCCTCTGAACTGGTCTCCCTACTGCCGGGCTCCTCCTCTTGAATCCCTCCCGAACAGGATGTCCCGGTAGATGGATTTTCCTTAAGAACAGCTTGTTCAGGAACATTTAGTGGGTTCTGCTGCCCAGAGAATGCTCTAAGCCTCCCTCGCAGCCCTCCACCACCTGGCTCCAACTTGCGTTGTTGGCCTTGTCTCAGGCCTCTTGTTCTGAGCCCACAAGGATTCGGTCCAACCCAATGTTTCCCCATTGCCTAAACAAATTCTCTTTTCCGGCCTCCACAGTTTGGCCGGCCCCCTCCTTTATTCCTAGGATGTTCATACCCATCCTGTCCTGCGTGTTCTCTCCAGCCCAATGCTTCCTGAAATCCTCTTCCTGGTCTGGTTTGGCACAAAGAGCTCTGGGATTGAATCGCAGAAGTTGAAAACCTCAGGGTTCTTTGGGACCTTAAAAACTGTCATCCAGTTCATTCACTCATTGACCAAATGGGGGGCCTGGAGCCTAAAGAGTGGAAGGGGAGCTGACGGAGGCATACTTTCATGCTCTAAACAAGTCCAAGTGACCAGGCCAGGACAATACACACACACACACACACACACACACACACACACATACATACACAATGTATATTTTGATGTCTTGAAGTAGAAGGGAAATGCACCAGGCAGGAAGATAAGCAAACTGCTGCCCCTCTTTTCATAAAGGAAGGGATAGAAGATTCTACAAGCTGTCAATGGACCTTGATCCCTGAAAACAAATTCACAATGGACAAAGGAAGCTTTGTGAGTATTTAAAAAGGAGAATGGTACTTCCTTGGAATCAGCACAAGTCCTTAAAGAAGCCATAACTGTCTAATCTCATCTTCTCTTTTGACAAGACCACTAGACACAGACAGGTAAGTCAGAAAAAGAATGGGGAAATAATGTCCACAATGCCCTTGTATTCCAGGGAGGATCACAAGATTATGGGCTGAGAGCTGGGAGGGACCTTAGAGACCACTGAAGTCCCTCATTTTACAGGTGAGGAAACTAAGGCAGAGAAAGATCAAGTTATTTGCCTAAATCATACAACTCAAGTCTTACTGACTCCACTCCATGTTCAGTACTCTGCCATCATCATTATCAACAACAATATCATTTATATAGGCTAGGGGGCACTTTAGTGTATAGAGTGCTGAGCCTGGAGTCAGGAAGACTCATGTTCCTAAATTCAAATCCGGTCTCAGACACTCAGCTGTGTGATCCTGGACAAGTCATTCGCCCTCTCTCAGTTCCTCACCTGTAAAATGAGCTGGAGAAGAAAACAGTTAACTATTCCAGTATTTTTTGCCAAGAAAACCCTAAATGTGGTCACTAAGAGTGGGACAAGACCAAAAAAACAAATGAAAAAAGTTTGCAAAGTGCTTCCACTCCAATCCAATCAACATCTATTGAGTGCCCACTCTGTACTAGATACCGGGGACACAATTAATAAAAAGAAAGAGATCCATCATCAAAGCAGGGAAATGACACACAAAAGAAGTAGGAAGTCGGCAGGAATTGGGGCAAAAGAGGTACTGGGGCCCCTTGTCCCCTGAAGTTAAAACTAAGCAGATGGAAAGTGGAGGGAGCTAAGTCCAGTTTCCGCCCTCTATAAAGGAAGGCATGTGGCATTCCCACCCTCCAATCAGAGAAAGTTGAGGGAGTTTGTGTCACTCAGGGCTTGAATTAGCCACACATGCTGAGTTCAGAAGTGATGAGATCACCCTAGGAGGCGAGTCTTGTGTCGTGGAGCTGAAATCGGGCAGAGCAGCAGATGCAAAATGGACTGGTAATATATTAACAGTTAACACTGGCTATCTCATTTGATCCCACAACAGCCCCAAGAAGTAGGTGCTGTTGTTTCTATTTCCAGCAAGGAAACTAAGACTGAGAAAAGTGCTATAAACTGTCTTATCCTTCCAACAGTTAAGTCCAAGAACGTCCACTTTGCCACTTGGCTACCTCTAGATATGTGGCCAAATCTCTCCTGAAGATCTTCTGGACGAGGTTGGGACATGGAGACCAGGGGGCCTTTTCTTTTTACTGGACTGGGGACTCCAAGAGGGCAGGGACCAGTTATTACAGAAATTTAATACCCCTCTCAGTACACATAATAAGGACTTAGTAAAACTCTGATGGTTTGGACAACAGCACACGTAAGAGGATATGTGGCTGCTGACCTGACCCAAAGAGGGGTGAGGAACAGAAGAACCAATTTCTTTCCTTGCCCACTCTTTCCTGATCACATCAAATTCGCCCAAATATTAGTTATCTGTGAATGACTGTTATCTCTTTGAGTATGCTATATATAAGGGCAGAACTTGTGACTTCATCTTCAGGCCCAGAAATGGGCCCTGAACAGAACAGAGGAGCCAAAATGATTTCGTGGATATGCAAAGAGTGAATGTCAATCTGGAGGGAGGTCTCTAAGTGATGGCTGCCCAGAGCTGTCCTTGGTCCTGTGCTAACATTTTAAAAAATCAGTGATTTGGGTAAGTGATTAGGGAGTCCAGGCATGACTCATTTTATTGCTCTTCACAGATACTGTTTTTTTTTTTTTTTTTTTTTTTTACAAATTGCCACAGTCACCCCAACCTTCAAACCCTTCCATATCCTGACTAGTCAGCAGCTGATATCATTGCAAGACCTTCCAACGCTAAAAAAAAAAAAAAAAAAAAAAAAAATAATAATAATAATAATAATAATAATAACTCACTGAAGGCTTAGATCAGGGATCCTCAAACTTTTTAAATAGGGGGCCAGTTCACTGACCCTCACACTGTTGGAGGGCTGGACTATAGTAAAAACAAAACCTTTGTTTTGTGGGCCTTTAAATAAACTTCACAGCCCTGGGTGAGGGGGATAAATGTCCTCAGCTGCCTCATCTAGCCCGCGGGCCGTAGTTTGAGGACCCCTGGCTTAGATATTGGTTAACATTTTTAAACAGTAACACATTTTAAATTAATTAATGAATTAACTAATTAATGCTATTGTGTACTATATAGACTGCAATATAGTGTAAATATGACTTTTATATGTACTGGGAAACAAAAACTGAGTGTGAAGAAGGGAAGAAGGATCCCTCAGCAGGGATTTGGAAATGAAAATCTAGAACCAGGGTTAAGTCAGAGCTGAAGAAGTTGATAATCATTAGTATATATAATAAGTGACTTGTTTTGTTGCAATATTCCCCTTATTGTGGTGATCTGGAACTGAATCCACAATCTCACTGCTATATGCTTGAACATTAAATCTGCAGATGACATAAGACTGAGAGGGATAAGTTTATATCTCTATATAAAACAAGATGTTGACAAACTGAAATTGTGGATGAAGTTTAATGAGCTATGATTCAGTCAGGATAAATGGGGACAGGTGGGGTGAGGGGATGGGCAGATTTTAAGGAGACCCACAAAGAGATTAAACACAGGGAGAAATTCCTAGTTCAGTTCAACATTTGGGGACACTGTGACAATGTCAATCAATGAGGGTTTCTTAAACACCGACTATAAGAGAGGGCAGCTAGAGGCACCGTAGTGGAGAGAACACCAGGCCTGGAGTCAGAAAGTCTCTGGCCTCAGACACTTACTATGTCACTCTGGATAAGTCACTTCACTCCATTTGCTTCAGTTTCCTTGTCTGTAAAACGACTTGGAGAAGGAAATGGCAAACTACTCTAGTATCTCTGCCAAGAAAACAATTACAACTACTACTGCTAGTGCTCTGCTGCTACTACTGTCACTACTGCTGCTGCTACTGCTTATACTACTACATGAGAGGCCCTGTATTAGGTGCTGGGAATATAAAGAAATGTAAAAGGTAAATGACAATTTCTGTTCTCAGGGAGCTTGTAATTGGGAAAGAGAGCATGCAAGAAACTAAGTACAAACAAGCCAAACACAGGATAAATCAGAAATAATCCACAGAGAGAAGGTCCTGGAATTAAGTGGAATTGGAAAAGACTGCATGTAGAAGATGGAATTTTAACTGGCATTTGAAGGAAACCAGAGAATCTAGGAGGTGGAACAAGCCCGGAGAAGGCTCCAGAAATGGGAGACCAGCAGAGCAAATGCCCAGAGCTGAGAGACAGTGTCCTGCTTGTGCAACATAAAAGAGATCGGTCACTGATCTGAAGAGTAGATCGGGAGGAGGAAGGCGTAAGAAGACTGGAAAGATGAGGAGGCAGATTATAAAGAATTGTGAAAACCAATAGAGGAAGAGTTGTTTGATTCTAGAGATGACAGGGAATTTATTCTGGATAATGGAGTTTATTCTGCAGGGAGCAGAGTGACATGGTAGAATATTAGTCCCGTAGGAAAATCACCTTGGTAGTTGAAGGGTGGGAAGGAACTTGATGCAGGCCGAACTTTCAGGGGCTACTGCAACAGTCCAGGTATATGGTGATAAGAGCCTGCTCGAGAGTGCTAAGGAGAGGAGGCAGCCAGAGATATTGTAAAGGGCAGAAATTCAGAAAGTACCGAGTTTGGAGCTGTGTGGCTCTGGGCATGTAAATTCCATGTACTTTGGTTTTCTTATTTGTAAAAGGAGAATAGTAGCATGGACCACCCAGGGGCGGTATAAAAATAGGAAATAGCGTAGTATTTACAGTGTTTTGCAAACCTTTATATAAATGTTAATTATTATTTCACGACGTTTCAAGGTCACTTGGTCCCTGGAAATTCACACCCAACCTTTCTGCCTTTTCCCCACTTCCCCCAGAGTCCCAAACATACTCATGAAAAGGATAGTGACTAGTCAAGTTTTCTTTTCCTTGAGAGTAAGATACCAGGACCAGTTCTACCTGGATCGAGCAGCTTCTTTGCCTCTGAACCTGAACTCGAACATCAGGAGCTTTGGGGAGGGTGGGGTGGAAAGGGGAGACAGCATTGTCTGGTTTGTGTTTGGGAAGGACCTGTGCCACAAGGTGGCGCCGAGCTCCCGAGCTCCCCGAGGCCCTCCCTAAAAGAAGGCGGCCACAAAAGCAAGTTGTTAACACAACATTCCAGGGGACTTTCCAAGTGAGAACCGGGCCACAAGGGGGAGATAGCACACTATGCTCTGTTGGAATCGCGGGGGAGGGAGGGGGAAGCATGGAAAGTGGGGCACCAAGGACAGGGACAAGGAGCCACCTGAGACTGAGAGTTTTCCATTGGTGGCCATGAAGATCTGAGGCACGGAGGGGAAGGATTTTTTTTTTTTTGGGGGGGGGTTGCTTGTTTTTTTATTCGTTTTGTGATGGTGAAGTTCATCCTGTTCTCACTCAAGACCAGAGAGATTTTTAGGAGACTGAGTGACAGAGAGACAGAGAGAGACACACACACACAGAGGTAGGAGGAGAAGGTGGAAGAAAAGGAGGAGGAGGAGGAGGGAGGAAGGGGAAGAGGAGGAGGAAGAGGAAAAGGAAGAGGGCTGTCTGGCCTAGAAGTCAGTAAGTTCTCAGCCAAAGACCCAGGAGACCGAAAACATCTTTCTGAGTGAGGAAAGCAACTGAAAAAGAGGGCATGGGGAAAAGACAGAATAAAAAAAGTAAAGTATCAGAGGTTTCAGGATGGGATGAGGTTGTTCCTGCCTTTTTCTAGGTTTTTAACTCACCTTTCTACTCCTTACACTGATGATTATCTGGTTCTAGATTTTCATGTCCAAATCCCTGCTGAGGGATTCCTCTTCCTTTCTTCACACTCAACAGGCTCAGCTAACCAAATAGTGAACTGACAAGCACCAATTTTGTGCTTGACACCATACGAGGCACTAGATTTGCAAAGACAAAAATATGACAGCTCCCGCCCTCAAGGAGCTTATATTTGATGGAGGAAAACATGCACAGATATAATGATACTTAAACAAAGACACAAGCTAAAGACTGAGTAATTTCTGGTTGTGGAAGAGGCAGGGAGGCCCTAGCTCCTGAGGGATGAGACAAGGCCTCAGCTCACTTTTGGGGGTGCTAAAGGAGCTGGGCTCTGAGAACTAGCGTTTTCAAAAAGTAGAACATCATAAACAGGAGAAACAACTGGCACAAAGTCACACATGTGTGAGCATCAAGGCCAGAGCATCAGAGATGGCCAGTTGGAGAAGAGCAATAGTGTGCAGTAAGTCTGGAGAGGTAGGTTCAAATAAGGTTGGGAAGAGATTTAAAAGCCAGCAGTGATCTTAGAGGCAGTGGGGAGTCGTTCATTATTGAGCAAGTCAGTAGCATGGTGAGATCTGTACTTTTGTAATATCAAATTGGCTGTTGGAATAAAAGGGCCAAGAACCAGGATCACACCTTGGTTTGAAACGTTAATCCCTCCCTATTCTTTCCTCCTCTTCTCTTCCCAGGCTGATGGGAGCTCACCCGAAGGCCAAGACAACGGGAATAGGGTTCTAACAGTTGTTATCATTTGTTTCTGCGACCATGGTCCTGAACACGGGGCCCGCCATGGTATGTTAATCTAGTTGTCGACTGACTGAAAGAATGTGGAGTGTAACTGGGGAAACCTGACTTTCCCTTTCCCTTGCTTTATCTCCCTTTGTCATTTTTTCCTTATTTTTTTTTTCCAAAACCTGTTCCCAGTTCCATTCAAGAACTCAAAAAGAGAAGCGATGGAATGAAGGATTAGATTGGTTCCTGGGTTTGGGGAAGAATGTTGACTAGTGGGCAGAACTGCAAAGAATCAGATTTAGTTCTGAGGTTCAGAAAAGCTTCCTAGCAAGGAGAGTTGACCCACAGTGGAACGAGTGGCTTCAAGGATGCCTGAGTGGAATTCTCCTGCCCGAAGGGAGGAGATCCCTTGCCTGTGACCACAAGGCAATAATAAGTAATACTGAGGAAAGACGAGCCCTGTCTTCAAACAAACCTAGGACTGTAAGTGTAATGGCTTGTTTGGGAATGGCTCAAATCAGACTGGCTCTGGGTTTCAATCCCCAAATTGTATGATTTCTGAGGAAATCCCCTGAGCATTGAACGACCAGGGGCCTTTTGAGGGGAAGAAATAAAACCTGGATGAAAGATAAGATAGGGATGAAAAGTCCATATATAAGTTGGGGAGGTGGACACCCAAAGACACAGAGACAGGGAAACACTCCCTAAAACTAAACCCAAGGTCTGGTTTTAGGAGACCACCAAAATTTCCCAATGAGAGGGGTGGATCTCCCACAAAACTTAATTTAAATGCCTGCGTGGAGAGGTTTCTCTCAACTTTCCTTCCCCCAGTCCTTTCTGGGGATTCCACTTGTCCCTGGCAAAGGATTCAGGAGGAAATGAAAAGCGACCAGAATTTGGAGTTTGGAGTTCGAGTCTTGACTCAGTTACTTATTACCGTGGTTTTCCTCCGTCCCCCATCGGATCGGGGAAGGGGGGGCGGGGAGAATAACGCTGGTCCCAAGTCCCCTGTCCAACAGAGGACCCGGGCTTAACGATTCAGTACTGAGGACAGCTCCCAGGGCCGCCCCTGCCGGCGGTCCACCCCGTGGCCCCCGAAGTCAAAAAAGGCTAGATGCCAGCGGGAGGCAGGCCCGGTGCTTCCCTCCCCCTGAGACCCTCCCCTGGTGCGAACCCCACACTTTAGTTCTGGGTCTGCGGTGTTCCCTAAGGGAGGGGGGGGGGGGGAAGGGGGGGTCTCTCCAAGCGGATCAAATTTAGCGACATTCAAACCGCTTTCTTTGCCGAGGAAGGGCTGTGAATGAATAGGAAAGGGGGGGGGGGGGACGGGAAGGAGGTGTCCAGGGTCACCGGGAGGGAAAACGGATTGGTTTCGGGGGCTTCTGCCTTACTTTAACTCCCTTGCACTCCCTGGGCTGAGTCCAGATAAGACACTACCGTGCTCTGGGAGGGCCAGGGCCTGGGGAGGAAGTCTCCGACAGGAGGTCCTGGCAGGCGGGAGGGGTGGACTGGGGGGTCCTGGGGTGGTTTGGGGACACGGATCCCAAAATTTCCCTCTCCCACTAACCAGTCGGCCGGAAGGGGACGTGGTGTCTGTGGGGACTCCAGGAAAAGGATGGGCCTTCTCCGGCACCCCGCCGGACCCTGGCCCCAATCGGCGCCCTGGGGGAGTGGGCAACCCGCAGGGCAGCCGGGATTTGGAGTTCTCCCAGGTTGGCCCCCTCCCCACCCGGGTGTTTGGGAGAACTCCATCTCCCAACGTCCCCGGGGTGGGGATTGGAGACCCAGACCCTTTTTCCCTTGTGTTTTTCCCGATCCCTTCCCTTGGTTGGGCCGCCCCCTTTCGCCCTACCGGCAAGAAAAGGGGGGGTGGGCGGGGGGGGGGAGGAGGAGGGGCGGACGGGCGGCGGGGGGGGCGGGGGGCGGGGGGCGGGGCCCACGGCCCAGCGGGAGGGGCCCGGGGGAGCCGGGCCCGGGGGAGGGTGGGGGGGGGGGGGGAGCGGATGGAACCCATCAGAATCAAGCGGGGTTTCCCATTCCCCCTTTTCCCCCACCGGGCAGGGTGGGCAGGCGGGAGAAGGAACGCCCCGGATTTGTGTTTTGGTTTTTTTGGAGTTATGGGTGGGCCCTGGGCCCTTTCCCCCCCAAACCCGGGATTGATGGGGGGGATTAGGGAGGGGGGGGGATGGGCATTTGGCGCGAATGTTTCCCCCATTTTGGGGGTTTTTCCAAGTGAGGAATTTGCAGATCCCCGGTTGGGCTGGGGGGCGGCGGGGGCTTTTGGGGTGGGGTGGCCTGGTTTTGGGATCAATACCCGCCAGTTGAGGTGGGGGGGAAAATGGGAGGGTGGGCCCCCCCCCGTGGATTCGGTAGGGGGGGGGGCCCCTTCCCTGGTTTATGGTTGGAGGAAGGGGGTGCCCGGAGAGGGGAGAGGGGGGGTGGGCCCCGGGTGGGTTTCGGGGACGGGGGAAAGGGGGGAACCCCTTTCCCCGGTTTGCCCTTGCCCGGGGTTGAAAGGGGGAGGGCAAAGGGAAAGGGGGAGAGGGGCGGGGGGAGGGTTGGGGGTTTGGGCCGGAAGTTATTGTTTTTTATTTTTTTGGGAGGTGGAGGTAAAGGTGGGTGTGTGTGTGTGGTGTGGGGAGGGGGGCCGGGCCCAGAGGGTGTGTGGCTTTGGGTTTGCCGGGTGGTTGGGGGGTGGTTGTGGGGAGCCCGGGTGTGAATAGGCTTGGTGTGGGGTTTTGGAGGGTGAGTTGTGGGTGTATGTTTTGTGGGGCGTTTGTGGGTTCAAGTGATGTGGATGGTTTGGGGTTTGGGAGGGTTGTGTCCCTGGGTGGGGGGTGGGCCAAGGGACGGGTGTTTTGGGGTTTTTACAGCACCCCAAAAGTGCCCCGTAGGCCGAGAAAAGAGGTGTTTCCCGGTTTCATTGGCGGGCCTTCCTGTAATTTCCCCAAGGGGCCCCTTTTTAGGGGGAAGATTTGGTTGTGACAACCCTTCCCCTTTTGCCGCCCCCTTTTAATTTTTGGGTTTTACGTTGGTGGATTCGCCCCCCACCCGAGAAGGGAGGGCGGGGGGCGGACCCCGGGTTGGGGCCCGGGGGGGGGTGGGAGGGAAGATGGAGGTAAAGCCCAGTGGTTTGGTGGGGGGTCCGATTCGTGAGGGGGGGGTGGGGGCCGGGGGATTGGTGAGTGTGTGTGTTGGGAGGATTGGACCCCGGTTTGGGTATTATTGTTTTTTGTGTGGTGTGGTGTAGGAGATTGTGGCGTGATTTCGGGGGTGGGGCCGGAGGTTTTTCGAATTTGGGATTGGTTAATGGTATCCCAAAAAAAAAAACCCTACCCCTCCGATGGGATGGGCCTTGGTGGGTGGTTTCCATTGTGTTCCCTCGTTTATTTGGGTGGGTTTCTCCCGTTCGGCCAAAAGGAGGGGAGGAATTTTTTCTTTGGGGGTCGGGTGTGCCCTTTGACCCGAAGGTTGTGGAGGGAAAAATGGGATCCCAAAGCTGATCCCAAAATTTTTCCCTTTCGGATCCCAAGGGGGAGGTGGGGGGAGGGCGGCTGCTGATTTGGTGTCCTGGGAAGCGGAGGGGTCAGCTGGATTAGGGTATGGTGTGGGGAAGAGGGGAATTGGGGGAGGGACAGAGCCGGCGTTCCCCCTGGGGGTTTGGGGGGGATGCCTGGGGGGGGACCCCTGTAGTCGGGGGGAGGGGTGTGTTGAGGGGGGGAGGGAGGGCCTGCCCCTTCCGACTGGGGCCCCCAGGGAGATCCCGGCCCCAAGTTCCTCCTTTGGAAATTCCCGTTTATTTCGGCCACATTTTGGGGCCCGGCCCCTTCAGGGACAAATCCAGATGTTAAAAGTGTTTTAGCCCTTTCCCTTTACCCCCCAGGTGTTGCATAGTTTTGTTCCCGTCCCTAGTTTCTGGTCATAATTTCCCCGGGATAGGGGTGTTGTCCCGGAGCCCGTACCCGCGTTGTCCCAGGGCCGAAGGGGGGGTCCGGACGGATTAGGCCCGTGTCTTCCTGCCCCCCCCGAGCCGGGAATTTGGGCTTTGGCAGAAGGGCCCGGTCCCTCCTCCCCCGAGTCCCGGGGCTCCCGGGTTCCCGTTTGTTTTTAGGCCCACGTCCCGGGGTCTTGTACCTGGTTTTGGCCCTGGGCAGGTTTTAAAGGAGGATAGCAATTAAGGCCGGGCCGAGCGGAATGGCCGCCCTTCTCGACTCCAAAGAGGGGGGCCCAGAACAACTCTACATCTGGATGGAGAAGACCACCGCGGGCCGGGTGAGGGACGGGGCGGGGCCTCGCCGGGAGGGGGGGCGGGGCGGGGCCGGGGGGAAAGGGAGGGGAGGGACCCTTAACAGCCCCTGTCCCCAGGTCTGGCCCTGACAGACAACTTACCCCCGTTGCTGGAGGAAGAAACGGAGACCAAATCCTGGGAGGACCCCAGGCCGGCCCCTGCAGTAAAGATCGGCCGTGGGGCCCCAGCCCAGCCCCTCCCCCCAGTGTGGCTGGCCCAGCGTGAGCACCTGAGCCATGCTGAGGTTGGGGGCCCCAGGGCCCTGTTGGTGGGTATTGAGTCTGGGGGAGGGGTGGGGGGGCCTGAGGTCCTAGGCCCAATCTTAGCCAGAGCCAGGGAACTTTTAACAGGTCCACGATGGAGAGGAAAGAAGGCTTTGGACCAAGAACTCTGGGGTTTTCAAGATCATTAATGGTAGAGGGCCTTCTAGGGTGCAATCAGGGAGATCTGAATCCAATCCGCCCCGCCCTCGTGGGGAGACCTTAAGTTTCCTCCAAGAAAAAAGACCCCTTTATAGCCCATAGGGTTGTTTAAGTGGAGAAAGGTAAAAATTTAAAGAAAGAGGGAGATTTAGGGATGTTTTGTGGGGTAGGGAGGGTCGGGGTTTTGGTCGTGGATTTGGGGTTATTGGTGGGGGATTGATGGGTGTTTGGATAAGGTGGGTGGGGTGCGTGGTTTGGGATGGCGGTGGTTGGTTTTAAATGTAGATGGTGGTTCACAATTGGTGAAGGTGGTGGTTGGGTTTTAATTGTTGTGGGGGGGGTGATTGGTATTGATCGTGGTGTGTGGTGGTGGTGGAGGGGAAGGAGGGGAAAAAGGGAAGGGAGGAAAAGGAAGGGAGAGAGGAAAGAGGAGAAGGGGGTGGGGGGAGAGAGAAAAGAAGACGGAAAAACAGCAGGGGAGAGAAAGACAGGAGGCAGACACAAGAGAGAGAAAAAGACACACAAGATGAAGAAAGAAGGAGAGACAGACAGAGAAACAGGGAAAGATGAGATGGGAGACAGAGGGGAAGAGAAGAGATGGGAGAACAAAGATGGAGACATAGGGAGGAGAAAGAGGAGAGAAATCTTAGCCAACCTTGCTTTTGCCCTCCGCCCCTCTTCCTCCAGACTTGCCCCTGAAGAAGGAGGGGGGTCTCCCTAAGGGCCGGTCCTGGAGGCCCCTATGTGGAGAACAGGAGAAAAGAAAATAGAACTGAAGGAAGAAGAAACCATCATGGACTGTCAGGTGGGGTGGGGGGTAGAGACTAGGCCCCCCCTAAAGGGCAGGTGTCCTACAAATCCCTCCTCCCGGCTAGTTTTGGGTTACCACCCAGGATCTCCCCCAGCCTACACGCCCCAGGTCACCCTGATCATCTTCCCAAGATGTCCCTCTCCTGCTCCAAAAACATCCTCCATTGCCACCATCTGTAAGAGATCCACATCCCTGCCTTGCCTTCAGGCCTTCTCCTCCCAGGGGGTCTCCCACCCAGTTCCTTGTGTTTTGGGCTTTCCGGTCCTTTGGGTTAGCTGGCCCCCTTTCCTTTTCCCCTTGAAGCACCCTATTTGCAGCCCGGCCTTTCCAGGGATCTCTCCCCCTTTCATCCGGAGCCCTTTTTCCCCCTCACCCCCACTCACCCCTGCTTGGGGGAATTTCCCACCCCTCCTCCATCAGCCCCGGGTCCTTCCCTGAACACCGGTCTTTCCTCCCCCCGAAACAGAGATGTTAGAATTTGGCTTTGGGTCGAAATGCTTCCTGCCGGGGAACAAAGCCAAAACTGGGACCCTCCCTCCCCCCATCCCTTCCCACCCCCTCAAACCCCCCCAGTTTGCTTTTAGGGCCGTTTGTCTGAACCTTTTCCTGGGGACCAAGGAGCCCCACTGCCAGGGGCCTCCCCCCCCAGGTCCCTTACCCGCCTCCATTTCCCGCCCGGGTTTGGCCTTTTGTGGCCCGGGCCTGGGGCCCTGGGCCCAGCTTCTTCCCCCCAGGGGTGGGACCCGGGGTCAAGCTGGGAATTTAGCCAACTCGAATTTGGGAAACTGGACCGCTTAAGGCCCCAGCCTGCTTTTCGGGTTAGGGCTGGAAACACTCAGGCCCCAGGACCTCTCCCTTCCCCAGCCCCCCCAGGGGCTTTACCCCTTCCAGCCCTCTGTCCTGGGAGGCCTAGCCATTGTTCGCCTGGACCGCCTTTTCCCTCCCAGGCCCCAGTCCGTTGGGCCTTTGGTGTTTGGGAAGGGGAGTTCCCCCAGGTTTCCCCAGGCCAGACTGCCTCCAGCCCCCACTGCCCCCTCCCAGCCCGTCCCGTTTTCCTGGCAGGGGGTCCCGGAACGCCAAGCAGCCCCTTGGAGGGGGGTTCGGGAGGAGCCCGGAGGGTGGGGGGAAGGGGCCCCCCCTCCCCCCACTTGGGCTAAAACGGCCCGGGTGAGCCCACCACACCCCCCCAAGAGGGGAGGGGGGGCCCGGGCCCACACGCCCTCTTTTCGGGGGGCCAAACACGCTGGGGGCCGGTGGGGCAAGGCGAGGGGGCCGGGCAGGCTCGGGCCCCCAGGCAGGGGTGGGGGGGCCTGACAGCCCCTTTCCCCCATCCCCCCCCCCCCCACCGGGGAAAGTTATAAGAAGGGGGGTCTGGGAGTTTACCACTCACCCCCCCCCTGGCGGGGAGGGGGGAAGCGGGGCCCACGCCCCTGCCCCCCCGGGAAAACCCCCGCTGAGCCGGGGGGGCCCGGGGGGGTAGGAGGGCCCAGGGCTGGCCGGGCGGGGCCCCCCCTCCCCCCCTTGGGGGAGTGGCGGGTGGCCCCGGCCCAGCCTGGGGTTTCCCGGCCCGCCCCCCCGGCCCGGGGGGAAGTTTCCCGAATTTTTAGAGTAAGAACAGGGGGTTGGAGCCCACACCGTCCACTAGCCCCCCTTCCCCCCTTCCCTGGGCCGGGGGCCCGGGGAAGCCCCCGGCTTAGGCCCCAGCCCCAGGGGCGGGGAGCCCAGGGCCGCCCTGGGGGGGCGGGGCCGGGAGGAGGCGGCCCAGGGCCCCCGGGCCCAGGGGCGCCCGTGGCCCGGCTCCCCTCCCCCTCGGCCCGTGGGGTGGCTGGGGGGCTGGCCCAGCCCCGTCCTGCCGGCGGTTGCCCTGGGGAGGAAGGCGCCCAGGGTGGGGCTGGGCTAAGTCCCGCCTGAGCAAAAGAACGGCTTACCTAAGCCCAAAGAAAGACAGGAACCCGTTTGTTTCCCGGAAGAAAGAAAGGGCGAGACAGGGGAAAAAAGGGTGGAAGGACAGAAGGTGAGAGCAGAGACAGAAGAGTGGGGGTAAGGGGGGACCGGGACAAACTAAAGCCCCCAAGGGCCAACAGTAAAAGGAAAGAGCAAGGAAACAAAAGGACGTCGGGAGTAAAGAAAACGAGGCAAAAAGGGTGGGGACTGGGCGAAGGAAAAAAGAAAAGAAAGGGGCGAGATCCCAAAAGCCGGGGGTGAAACAAGAGCTGAAGCGAGAAAAGGACGGGCCAGGACTGGAAGTTAAATTGGGGATAAAGAGATGACCACAGACCGGCTGAAAAGAGACAGGTTAAACAGTCAGGATCAGAATATTTTGAGGAGAAAAAAGTACCCACAAGACAGAAAAAAAATGAGGCAACAGGAGTCAAAGAATTTAAAAAGGGCAACCCAAGGGACCGTGAGGGAGGGGTAGGAGAAGGGGGGAAAATTCCCAGGGGTTCCCGGCTTGGCCCCTTGTTCCCTATGTCTAATAAATTTTCCCCGAGGCACAGGTCCCCAATCCCTTTATTCTGTTCGTGGTTTAAAAACGGGGGTTGAGGACCCCTCTTCTAGGCGAGGAACTTCCCCTCCCCGGGCCCTTTTAGAGGGGTTGCCCCAAAGCTGGCCAGGTTCTTCAAAAGGGTTGTTAATGGGGGGGAACACGGCCCCGGGCACCCCCTTTAGTCTGGGGTTCGAGGGGCGGGGGCCCATTACCCTGGGTGTCCCTTTCCCCAGGAGTTCCCATAACTTGGCCCCAAACCACTTAACCCCCGACCCTTGGGGAAGGGGACCTCCAGGGGGGCTTCTGGTACTTTTTAAGGAACTGTTAGAATTTTCCCAAATTTGGAATTCTATCTCTTCCTGCCCTTTGTTTCACTATAAAATAGATAATAATAATAAAATTTGGGGTAGAACT
The DNA here is from genome assembly GCF_902635505.1 of Sarcophilus harrisii. Lineage (NCBI taxonomy): Eukaryota > Metazoa > Chordata > Mammalia > Dasyuromorphia > Dasyuridae > Sarcophilus > Sarcophilus harrisii. The sequence goes on from NC_045428.1 coordinate 590,010,317, forward strand.
TTCCAATTGTATAACACCCTTTTTATTCTCTATTTGGTTCTGAACCCTGGGAGGTGAGTGCTATTATCCCCATTTTGCAGGTAGGAAACTAAGGCAAAGGGGTGAAATGCTTGCCCAGGGTCACATGGGCCAGTAAGTTTTCGGATGTCTAGTCACCACTGGCTGCCTCTCATGGCATCTAGGGGTCCTCCCAGCTCTAAATGTCTGCTCTTCACATTTGCTGTTTCTATAAAGCTAGAGAACTTTAGAACTGGGGGGAGTTTTTAGAGCCTGAACCCCCTCATCCTACAGGAAAACAGGAGAACTACCCGATCTGGAAGTGACTTTGGGAACTGGTAGTCAGGTTGAACTCAGACTCATGACAAGGGCTCTTCCTCAAAGGGTGATTTAGTAGGGACAGGGAAGCCACCCCCATGCCTGGACACCTGGAGGAAGAACTGTCATGGGGAATCCCAGAATCATTGGCGTCTGGAAAGGGGCTTGGGGACGGCCCGATTATTTCACAGAGGTGTAAACTGAGGCAGGGAAAGTGATCATAGAGCTAGTAAGGGACTCAAAGCCAGGGCTTTAACTAACTCAGACTTAGGAAGGGGACCTCAGGGGCCTTCTGGTTTATCTTTTTTATTCCATAGATGAACTGAGAAATAAATAAATAAATATACACACATATATATAGTATAATATACCACCTATATATACTATACTAATCTATACACTATATACTATACTACATATAATATGATATTGTATATATGTAGTATAAATATATACACTATATGTATAGGTGAAGGAACTGATAAAAATAAATATACAATACACATATAGTATATAATACACCACATATACATAATACTATATACAGTCTGATATCTATAGTATAAAAATATAAACTATATATAAAGGAAATGATTATATACACACACACAACATATCTATAGTATAATATACCACAACACACAAATATATACACTATATATTATACTATATATAGATGTAGATATAGCACAAATCTATACACTATATAGGTAAAGGAACTGATTATATATATATATATATATATATAGTATAATATACCACACAATTATATTTAACTATAAATTAACCATACAATTAATACAAGTAAAACAACTGTAGAAATATATTTACATATATACATTATATACAATTAACATATATAGGAGTGAGGGAACTGATAAATACACATATATATAGTATAACAGCCCATATTCATATACACTACACTAATAGATAGGATATATTATGCCATACATATACAGCCTAACTACTATAGCATGATCCCTCCGGGTGTGGGTAAGGGACCCCTGCAGGGACTGCAGAGTGGGACGGGGCCTGGGACCTTTCCCCAGGGGGCCAAGGCCCCCAGGAGCGGGAAGCCGGTCCGCTCGGTGAGGAAGCCCCCTGGGGGGGTTGGGGGCGCCCCGTCCCGGGGACCCGTCCGGGGTTGGAGGGGGGGGCGGGGGTTAGAAGGGGCGGGGTTAGGCGGGGGGGGGGTTAGGAGGGCGGGGGCAGGGTTGGGGAGGAGGGGTTGGGAGGCGGGGCGGGGTTAGGCGGGAGGGCGGGGGGAGGGAGGGCGGGGGTTAGGAGGCAGGGGCGGGTTAGGCGGGGAGGGGCGGGGTTAGGCGGGGAGGGGCGGGGTTGGGGAGGGAGGGCGGGGTTAGGAGAGCGGGGGCGGGGCTGGCCGCCGCCTCCAGCTCCCGGGGACGCTGAGCCCACTCTGGACCCCCCTCCCTCCAGGTCACCCCTCCTGTTTACAATTCACGGTGAACATGACGGCAGCTGTGAGGACGTACCGCTGGCAGTGCATCGAGTGCAAGTCCTGCAGCTTGTGCGGCCCCGGAGGAACGAGTGGTGCCCCCGCCCCCGGGGGCCGGCCCGGCCGCCAGGGGGAGCCCCGGCGCCGTAGGCCTCAGGGCCTGGACCAGGGGCCCCGGGCCAGGCCGGCCGGGCCCCAGGCCCCAAGGCCCCGGGCCCAACCCCGGGCCTCCCTCCCCCCCCCCCCCCCAGGGGCCTGGGGCCCCCTCCCGCCTGCCCCCGCCGCCGGGTGCCAGCCGCATGGGTCTCGCCCCCCAGGACCAGCTGCTATTCTGTGACGACTGTGACCGTGGCTACCACATGTACTGCCTGAGCCCCCCCATGGCCGAGCCCCCGGAAGGTGAGCGCGGAGCGAGGGCGCGCAGGGGGCGGGGCCGAGACAGAGGGGCGGAGCCCTGGGAAGGGGGCGGGGAGGAGCCGGGGCGTGCCGGGGGCGTGGCGGAGCCGGGGAGAGGAGGAGTCGGGGACGTGGGGCGGGGCCTTGCCGTCTGCCTGACCCGAAGGCCTCCCCGCAGGAAGCTGGAGCTGTCACCTGTGTCTCCGGCACCTGAAGGAAAAGGCATCGGCCTACATCACCCTCACCTAGGCCCGGCCCCCCCTCGCCCCTTCCCTCGCCTGCCCATCCCCCCTCCCTGACTGAGCCCCACCCCCAGGCTGGGGCCCCCCAAGGGCCGGGTTCCCCTCCCCCGCCGAGGGGAGTATGTGCCAGCTCCAGCCCCCCTCCCCCCTGGGCGGGGAAGCTCGCCCTGCCCCCACTCCTGGACGGCGGGGGCTGGGGATGCTGCTCTCCTCAAAGCCATAACCTGCCTCCGGGCGGGCACTAGGGGGCGGGCGCCGGCTAGGGAGGGGAAGGGGCATGGATGGAGCCTTTTTCTAGAGAAAAAGACAAAAAGTTAAAAAAAAAAAAAAAAGACAAAGTAATATATACAGAGACCTATACACCTTGGTGGGCCTGGACGGTGGGCACCTCCCCCCAGTTTCCCACTGGGCACTGACCCGGACCAGCGCCCGCCGGCCCCCTCCCCTAATTCCCTGGGGAAGCTGGCGGCTCGGGCCCACCCCGGGGGCCCACCCCAGTAGCGGGCACCGTTTCCCACCTCGTGCTCTGGGAGGCAGGCGCCACGCTTGCCCCTTTTCGGCCTGCCCCCTGCCCCTTCCCGCGGTGCCCGCCGTGGGCGTTGCATGATGTGAACCATGGTTTTTCAAGTCCTGTTCCCCCTGCCCCTTCCTTGTGCCCGCTCCCCCATGCCCAATGCAAACTGTGGGCAGGGGCCGGGCAAGGTGGGCCCCGGAGCTCGCCAGAATGAGAAGCACAGAGTTTGCACCCGGACTGGTTTTTTTCTCCCCATCCCCATCCCCTCGCCAGGCAAGGACCAGACCCCTTGGCAAGGGGGGTCCCCTGAAACCCGATGCCCGTTGAGGGCGGTTGGCGAGGGGGGCAGCTGTTTCTTGTGGTCGTGTGTGTTTCATTGTTGGGGTATCCAAAAGACACTGGGTTTCCCGGGCAAGTGGGCAAGGCCGGGGAGAGGGGGGTCCTGGGGGGCCAGGGCGCCATGGGCTGGCCCTGGCTTCCTGGCACCATGGCCCCATCCCCCCAGCTCCCTGTACAGCCTGTGCCCCCCCTTGCCTGCCTCTCCTGTGGATCACCCTGTTCTGTGTATTAAACTGGGCCTGGCCCTGCTGCGCCCTGGCCCATGCCTCCTTCTGTGGGCACCTGGGGGGGGGACGATGGGAGGGGGCCTGGGGCCCTGTCCGGCTTTTGTCTGCTGCTCTTCCCTAACTCCTCCAGCGCCTCCTCGGTCTCTCTCCCAACAATCCCCCCCCCCCCGCCTCCCTCCAGGCTACGGCAGCACCTTCTCCAACCCCCCCTCCCCCGTGCCTCCCCCCCTTCTGGCAGCCCGTCACCCCTCCCCCATCCACCCCAGGAGTCATCCTCAGGCATCCCCTTCCCTGCCTTCTCCCGGTCTTTCCCCGTCACCCTGCCGGCCCCATTTCCCTCGCCTCTCCCCCTCCCCCTCTCCTTGTCTCCCCATCTTCCTCCAATCCTCATCTCTTCTCCCGGCTTCTCCTCGTCCCCCACCCCCTCCTGCCTTGCTGGGAAGAGAAGGGAAGGAACGGGGGGATGGGGTGAGAGAGACTGAAGCACCCCCCACCCCACCCCCCTCCTCACACACACACCCAACCAGCTGTGGTCGCCCTGGCAACGGGCAGCTGCTGCAGCAAGAGACAGACAGAGGGTGGGAAGTGGGAGAAGGGATGGGGGGGCAGGGAGAGCAGCAACCGCCCCAGGTCTGTCCAGGGTCCCCCCGCCCCGTCAGTATTCTAGCCCTAGTATTCTAGCCCTACTGTGTGCACCTCGCTGCTGCTGGGCAGGGCCAGACTGTGTGGAGACAGCAACCCATCCTCCACCTCCCCCCCAAGAGCCAAGGACGGGGAAGAAAGGAGGGGGAGGGGAGAGACAGGTTAGGAGCAGCCCAAGTGACCTGGTGGGAGAGACCGAGACAGGGGAGAGAGAGATGAGAGACACAGAGACAAAGAGATGAGAAGGAAGAAAGAGAAAGAAAAAAAACAAAAAGAAAAAAAACAAAAAAAAAAAAAAAAAAGAAAGAAAAAAAAATTTAAAAAAAAAATAAAAAAATAAAAAAAAACCCGAAAAAAAAAAGCAAGGAAAAAAAAAAAAAAAAAAAAAAAAAAAAAAAAAAAAAAGAAAAAAGAAGACGGGACAAAAAAAAAAACAAAAAGAAAAAAAACAAAAAAAACAGAAAAAAACAAGAAACCAACCCCAACCGAAACCCACAAAACAACCCTTTATCCCCCCCCCCAAACCCGGGCAACCCCGGGGCGCAGCCACGACCTCAAGCCAAATGCCAAAGAACTGGAAAAACAAGGAACAAAACACCCCTAGGGTTAAAACTCCCCAAACCCCTTCATTCCCCCCCCTCCAACTTTACACCCCGGGGAAACCCAATCCGGGGTGGTCCCACCCACCCCTCCGGGCCAGGCCCCCTTAGGGCCCCCCCCATATAAAATTCGGCCCAGAGGTTCCTTGGGGCCAGGGCCCCCCCTCGGAAATTCACCCTCAGACCCCCTGGCGGCCATGGGGCCCAACCCCACCGGGCAAAATGGGGGCCTCCACTTACCCCCCTTGAAACCCAAAGGGAAACGCCCCAAACCCGGGGCCAACCAAACTTGGGGGGAACCCCTTTTTGAAATTTCCCAGGACAGGGCCCTTCAAACCCCTTTCGGCAAAACCAATCCTTTTACCCTCCCCAAAACCCCTTAAACCACACAACCCCCCAAACCCAAATCCCGGAGGGCAGGATTACTAATTCTTAAAACCTTTGGCTTGGGGGGCACCACCGGGCCCAAACTCCCAGGGGAGGGCCTCCCCCTGGGGAAAACAAAACGGGCAAACCCCACCGCCAAACCCCCCCCTCCGGCCCCCCGGGCAACCCATCCCTCAAACCGCCCATCAACAGAAGAAAAACCATTTTAAAAATTTTTTTCTAAACCTAAAACAACCCAATCCAAACAGGGGTAACAAACAAAAAAAAAAAAAAACAACCCCCCCCATTTTAAAAAACCCAAACGGCCATCCTTTAAAAAAATTTCGCCCAACCGTTTAAACCTGGGCCAAAAAAAACAATTTATTTAAATCCCAAACCAGAAGCCAGCTCTGCCCCAAAAACTAAACCCGAAATTGGGGCAAAAAGCACAAGCCCTGGGGAACCAGCCCTTAAACCCCCCCCGGGAGGGGCCCCCCCGGGCCCCCAGGGGGGCAAAGGAAACTCGGTTTTCCATTTTCCCAACCAACAACTGCTGGTTAAATTACAGGAAAGGAAAAACCCCCTTCCCTTCCCCCTTTTGCCACATCCCAAAAACAATTTTTTGGGGGTCCCCCCCGCACCCCCCGCAGCAAAAAACCGGTCTGCCCCCTTCGTTTCCTGGGCCCAATTTCTTTCCCCCAAACTTCTAAAGGCCCCCACCTCTCCGACCCCCAAAAATTCCCCGCCCCATCCCCCCGCCCCACCTCAAAGGGGTTTAAAATTTCAAAAATCCCCTTTTGCCCCACAAATTACTTTTCGGGGGGCTTTCAAAAAAATAAAAAAAAAACCCCAAAAAAAAACCTCCCCAGCCCCAAAAAACCAACACCACCGCCCCCCCATTCCCTAAAACCCACTCCCCTGGGTCCAACCCCTTTCCCCGCCCAATCCCTCCCCAATTCTCAAAAAAAAACCCCCAACCCCCCCCCTTTAAAAAAGGGAAACGACATTTAAAAAAACCCCAAAAAACCCCACCCTTTCCCCCACTATTCATATTTTTCCAAGGGGGAAAAAAACCCCCCACCCCCCCCAAAACTTTGGGAAAGAAACCTTTCTCGTAAAAAAACCTCCAACAAAATTTGGCTCTCCCAATAAAGAACTTTCCCTACAATTGGGCCCCTCTTGGGTTTCTTTCTTTCCCTTTGGAAAAGGGCTTTTTCCAAACGAGGGGAAAGGGGAAACCCCCCACCCCAGGGGGCCAAAGGTTTCTGTAGTTGGGCCTGGCCAGGGGCGGCGGGGCGTTTTAGGAAAGACTGGATATGGGGAGGGCCCGGGGTCCTTGGTTGGGGTCCCTTTTCCGCCCCCAAAGGGGGCTCCCGGGCCCCTCCGGGGCCCCCGGGGGGGGGGGGGGGCCCCCCGGGGCCGGGGCGGGACCCCTAGGGCCCCCTGGGCCCCACAGGGGGGCCCTAAACCAGCCCGGGGAAAGGGGGGGCGGGGCCCGCAGTCCCCGGCTCCCTTTTTCCCCCCTGGGAAAGCCGGCCCCCCCAGCGATTTGGCGCCGGGCCCCGGGCCCGGTTTCTGCCCTGGGTACCCCTTGGGGCCCCTTGCCTGTTTCCCGCGAAAGGGAGGGGGGTGGGGGCGGGCGGGGAGGGGCCCCCCGGGGGGGTCCCCCCCTTCTCCCTTCCCCTCCTTGCACGCTACATACCTCCGCTGGCCTTCCCAGGGGCCAAGGGGCTTCCGGGGCGGGGGAGGTCGGGGAGGCCCCCAGGGGACCCCTCCGGGGCAGGGCTCCCGGGAGCCCCTTTAACGCCCGTCCATCGGCCCCCTCCAAGGGGGGTGCTCCCCCTTGGGGTTCCTGGGCTCCCCTGGTCCTGCCAGGAGGTCTCCCACTCCCCTGCCCACTTCCCCGTGCCCCTCCCCCTCAAAGCACCCTTTCCCGGGACCCCTTCCCTCGCTCCCCCCAGAGGGGCTTCCAAGGGCCGACAGGCCCAGGGGGGGGGGGGGCCCCGGGTTCCGGGGGCTTGGCCTGGGCCCCCAGGCCTGGCCCTCTCCCAAAATCAGCCCAAGGCGGGGGGCCCCTTCCTCTCCGCTTCCAACAAGCAGGGCCCGGGGGAGGGCCCTGGGCCTTTTGGGGGGGCTAGCCTCCCGGGAGGAGGGGCGGGAAAATCCCTGGGCCCCGGTTGGGCGCAGTCTCCTGCTGGAGCACTTCAGAATGCTCCCGACTAGCGTTCCCACCGATTTCTGTTTCCTCCCTAGGACCCGGCCTACCTCGTTAACAGCTTTTCAGGTCCCTTTGGAAGAGTTCTGGGGGGGGGGGGGGCTCTCTGCCTGGCTCTCTGCCACCCCGCCCCCCTCCAAGCTGCCAGGTCCTCCTCTCACCCTCCCCCAGAGCTCTCCAGATCCCTTCTGGCTTCTTGGCCACAGCCCTGGGCCGCCATCTCTCCTCACCCTCAGCCGGAACTTCCCGCTCACCCCTGGCATGAACTCACCAGCGCCCCCTGAGCCCACCGCCCTCCCCAGCGAATATCTGTCGCAGGGCCCCTTGATCCTCCAAGGCCCTGCCTGGCAGTTAAGGGGCCTCTCCCCTAGCCACCCCACCAGGCACGTACACCCCTGATCCCAAAGCGTCCCTCCTCTTACTGAGGCCGGAGGCGTCACGTTCTCTGCTCTAAGACCCCTGCTGGCTCCCTATTACACCCCCCCCCCAGAGCAGAGGTGCAGGGGAAGGGCTCCTCCAGGTCCCCAGGATCAAGTCCAAAGTGTCTTCAGAGCCTTTCAGAGGAAGGGTTCTCTTCCCCAGCCTCTTACACCTTCCTCCCTGGACCATGCAAGTCCGTGAGCCGGGACCCTCTCCCTCAGCTCAGGCTCTTCTGGCTGTGCCCCAGGCTTGGAACGTCTCCCTCCCCTGCCCCAGCCACTGACCTTCCCGGCCCCCTCTCAGTCTCCCTGACAATCGCCCTCAGGCAGCAAGCCTTCCCGGTTAAGGACCCCCCATTTCTCCTGGCTGAGCCTGCTTTGCGCACACTTGTTTGCACACTGTCTCCCATTGGTCCCTGGCTCTCTGGGGCCAGGAACTGGCTTTTGCTGCTTTCTGCGGCCTCTGTGCTCAGCACAGGGCCTGGCACACAGTTGGTGCTCAATAACTGCTCGGAAACCTGTAAGTCCTAAGCCCAGCCCCCATAGTCGCCTTTGGCCAGAAGCCTCCCCAAACTTCCAGGCCCCAGGCACAGAAGGGGCTTCTGAGAGCGACCCTGGCACTGAACGGCTGAATGCGGCCGTTGCCTGGTCCCGGGCCCGCCACAGAGGGAGGAAGCCCCTGGGACTCTGGGCCCTGATGTCTCAGAGGGCGGCTGTGGGTAGGAGCGGGGGCTGTCCTTCTCAGGCAGCAGCGGCGGCACTAAGGGAGCCCCCAACGTCTGGCAGGTCCCTCAAGCGCGATGCCTCTGCCGGGGATTGCTCCCGCCCCCCCCCCCCATCCTCGCTTCCCCACAGACACTGTACCCTCCCAAGGGAGAGCCAAAGCCAGCTGCACCTCCCTGCTGACATCTGTCTCCCTCCCCCAAACAGAGGCTTTAGTCCCTGCTTCCAGTCTCCTCTCTCCAACCTCCCCTATTCCAGCTGCCAAGATAGTTGTCTGTGTCGCTCACTCAAGAACTACCGGTGACTCCCTGCTGCCCCTAAAACCACCCGCCCGCCCCTCAGCTCCTCAAGGGAAGGTCCAGTTGACCCTTCAGCCCCTTCCTTGCCCCTTTGCCCAGCTGTGCCCTCTCAGAACCTCCATGCCCGCGCCCTTGGTTCTGGGGGGGTGTCCCCCGGCTCCCAGGCAGACCCCACAGATGGAAGGCCCTTGAGAGCAGGGCAGACGCCTTGGTTTGAGCTCTGCCTTCCCAGGGCCATGTGGGGAGGGTCAGAGAAGTCTCCCCTGGGCCCTGCACCTGGTTCTGACCAGCGCCTGTCTGTGCCAGCCAATGTGATGCCGCCCTGGGCAGGGACGCCTGGGGTCTTCCTGGGTATGGCTCCTGCTTAGGAACACAGCAGGCACTTCGTAAATGTGGCTTGGGGACGCTCATCCTGAACCTGAGGGGGTCTCACCTCATGGTGGGGGTCGTGCGGGGGGTAGTGGGCGTCCTCTCCAGGCTCGAGTGGACCGGGCTGTGTGCTGGTGCAAGGCCGGGGCTCAGGGCCGGGTCATTGAGAGAGAAGAGAGAGACAGCTCGCTGCACTGTGGGCGGAAGAGAGCTCCAGTCAGAGCTAGCCCAGAAGGGGGCGAGGGCCTGGGGTGCACGTCCCCCGGCTCCAGGGAGCTGCAATCCTGGCAGCCACTAACAGAGGTCCCGTGGTTAGAACGGGAGGGTCCCGAAAGCAGGGACGCTGTGGGGGCCGAGCACGGGGCCCGGCCCCCTATGGCCCCTGCAACACGAGCTCGAGGGTTGGCCATTGCCCTGGGCTGGGAAGCAGATGGAGCCGCTCCTTCCCGCTCCAGCACACACGGGAGAGCAGATCGGAACCGGCAGCTGGCTTCTCTGCCCCCAGGCCCACAGCAAGGCCTCAAGGGGTCCTCGGTTGTCCGGCTCCCTTCTTCCCCTGCTCCCACTTCTGGAGGGTGGAGAAAGGGCCGGGCCTGAAAGGCCTGGGGGGGGTGGGGCACGGCGGTGTCTCCAGGCCCAAGTGAGGCTACATCCCAATAAAGGAAGGCACAGACGGGGCTGCTCTTCTGCTCTCTAGAACCTCAGGAGCAAGGTGGGCAAGGGGGGAGGGGAGGGGTGTGGGGAGCTCCGGCTGCTGGCTCTGCCGCCTGGGGAAGCACTCGCCCGCCCCGCCCTGTCCGATGTACCTGCCAACGGCCCGGATTTCAAGCCTTGGCTGCCCGCCTCCTCCAAGGCCGAGGGTCCCAGGGCCGGGCGATCCCGCTCGGGCGCAGCGCGTCCCCCTCTGCTGCTCCTCCGGAGAGGAGGCTCTGGCCAGGCCCCACTCTCTGGTGCAGCTCTGGGAGGAGGCCCAGGGAGCGCCAGCTCTGACAGGTTGGGGCAGATCCCCCCTGGGGACTGTGCGCTCTGTCAGACCTGAACGGGCAGTTTCTAGAGGAGAACAGCGATCCAAGGCAAGCCCAGCAGACAGAAAATGCGCATCCCGAAACAGAACTTCGGGACAAAGGGAAGTCAACACATGCTAGGTCCAGTGCTTCTTTCTGTTTTGTTTTTCTCGCTCTCTTGTGGTTCTTCCCTTTTGATTTTTCCCTCCCAATGTGATTCATAAAGGAATGTGCATTAAAAATAAACAAACTAATTAATAAAAAAAAAAAGTAAACGGAGGGGGGCAGGGAGGGAGGAGAGGAGGCTCACTTCCTCCACATGTCCTGGTTGCTAAGCACTTCTGAGGCACTTATTAATCTGTTCGGACATTGTAACGATCTGTGTCCGCTTCTCACCGGCTTGTTAGTCGGAGCAGGAGCAAATGTAGGGACTTCGGCGAATCGGCTTTTCAAGGAGAAAAAGGTGACGATGCATTAAAGATGATCCCGGGGTAAGGGTGGAGCACATGCTCCATTAGCCAAAGTGATTTCACGCTATACTGAGAAAAGCCCGAAGCCGGAAGTAGGGAGCAGACCATCCAATCACGCTCTGTGTGGTCAGACCCGACGGGCAGCACTGCTTGTTTTTGGGCTTCACACTGTAGAAAGGACCTGGAAAGTGCCCACAAGAGGACAGCAGCCAGGATGGGGGAGAGAGGGCGACGGGCTCCAGTGGCGAGAAGGAAAAAACCGGTGCTGCTTGGCCCCAGGGGCAAGGACAGAGAGGAGCATCGGGGATGGAGTCGTATGTGGCACCAGAACAAATCCAAGTAAGCCAGAAGCGGGCGAGTTGCCTTGGGAAGAAGCAGTGCCTCCCCTGCAGGGCATGGATGCCGCCGGATGGGACCGATTCCAGGGACAGGATGGATTCAAAGGCCACTGAACGGAGATCCAGTGATTCTGTGGGACCACCTCGATCACTGTGACTTTTACCTGACAATCAATTTCCGATTTTCATGCCTTTGTCATCGTTGTTCTCCCTCTTTGCCTCTGAATAATGCATTGTGGGTGGAGTTGTGAACGGATCCAGACGTTCTGGAGAGCAGTTTGGCATAAAGGACAATCAAACTGTGCATCCCCTTTGGCCCAGCAGTGTCTCTCCTGGGCCTGTATCCCAAAGAGATCTTAAAGGAGGGAAAGGGACCCACGTGTGCATATTGTTTGTGGCGGCCCTCTTTGTGGTGGCCAGAAAGTGGACACTGAGGGGGTGCCCCTCAGCTGGGGAACGGCTGCATAAGTTATGTATGTCATGGGATATAGTTGTTCTGTAAGAAACAACGAGCAGACTGATTTCAGAAAGGCCTGGAAAGACTTACATGAACTAAGCAAATGTTGCAGAACCAGGAGATCATCGTACACAATAACAACAAGATTATGTGATTGACTGGAAAGGAGCCGGCTCTTTTCAACAACGCAACATGATTCAAGGCAATTCTGCTAGATTTGTTAACGGAAAGCGCCGTCTGCACCCAGAGAGAACTATGCAGACTGAAGGAGGAGCAAAGCACAGTATTTTCACTTCTTGTTTGTTTTCTTTCTTTTTCATGCTTTTTCCCTTTCAGTCTCATTTTTCTTGTACAAATATGGAAATATATTTAAAAGAACTGCATATATTTAATCTATGTCAGATTACTTTCTGTTTTGGAGAGGGAGGGGAAGGAAGGAAAAAATTTGGACACCAAGTCTTACAAAAATGAATACTGCAAACTAATTTTTACGTGTATTTGGAAAAAGAAAACACTACTGAGAAAAACAAATACCCCCTTCAGGTACTTCTTGTGGTTGTTGGAATTTCAGTCATAAGCCCACTTGGGGTTTTCTTGCCAGAGATACTAAAGTGGTTTGCCATTTCCTTCTCTGGCCCATTTTACAGATGAGAAAACTGAGGTAGAGAGGCTTCACTGACTGGCCCAGGGTCATACAGCCAGGAAGTGCCTGAGGCCATATTTGAAGCCAGAATTCCCGACTCAGAATCCTTCCCCGTGCCATCTAGCTGCCCTTACATACTTAATTTTTATTTCTCTGTGGTAGAATATAAACTCCTCAAGGGCAGGGCCCATCTGATGCTTGCTCTGCATCACTTAGGACCTGGGACGATGGTAGGGGTTTAATGAATGGTTGAATGGAGTGGGATTATTTTGGTCTCATCTCCATTTTCCCCTCAGAGCAACCGGCCTACAGGCAGTAAAGAAATATTTGCCACTGCAGATGTTAAGGAACGAATCAGGGAAGAAAACAAGGTCAGCTCCCTTCAGCTGCACCGTGACAGTGCCAGCTGCGGGGGGAGGCGGGCAGAGGTCTGCTCAGCGGCGTGGCCTTCTGGGTGGTTTGATCTCAGCCAGGGGGGTTCTGGGAAGCTGCAAGGGTCACGCTGATTTGGGACTGTGTAAATGCACTGTGGAGGAGTGCGGCTTTATGCAGACTGGGCCAGCTTCCCTTTTACTAGAAAGAAGGGCTGTTGGGGGAACACAATTAGTCCAAGCCACCTGAGGCATAAAAGGCTCAGTCTTTCAGAGGTGGGCTGGTGGTTGTGGCTGAGAGTCGTATTTCCCTGCAGGAACGCCTTTATGATCCAGAGTTGCTGACTCGTGGTAAATACTGGGGTGTGGTGGCAGGGACGGAGCCCCGTTTTCTCAGAGCATGTCACCTATTTAGCCAGGAATCGTATTCTTCAAAATCTGACCAATGAAGTGTTCTCTTATGATTTTGTGGTCCCTGGGTGTCTCGCTGCGTTCCAACCCTGACGCTGACTCACTGGACTGCCCCTTGTTAGGCCTGGTCCCTTAGAACAGAACCAGGAGAAGATGAGGCCTCGGGCCAGTGAGAAACAGCCCCTGAGGCACCAACACCCAGGCCACAGCTTGCCTGCTTGGGCCAGTGGGCTATGGCCCTTTAAGCTTTCCAGAGGCTGGCCCGTAGCCCTGGGAGATGGTGCTGCCGAGAAAGAAAGCCCACTGCTCACTGCCCCAAGGCAGCCCAGCTGTGGCTCGGCAGGTGTTGGCCTCCCTCTCGCACCTGCCCAGAACCCTCTTCATTCTCCACGCCAGCACGCGGTTTTGGAGCTGGGAACAGCTTGCGGGTCTGGAGAGGACGTGGCCGGGCTAGTTCACGCTGAGCGGGCGACCCTCCATGGCTCGGTGAGCCACCTCAGAGCCTCAGAGCTAAATTCACGCAGCCCCTTCCTTTGCCCCGATATCAATGGTCAGATGGACAGTGTTAATTTGGAGTTCAAATCCAGCCTCAGACACTGGCCACTAGCTGTGTGACCCAAATCACATCATCCATCTACCTCTTTCCTCAACTGTAAAATTTGGAGATAAAAACAGAAACTGCCCCGTACTCTCCCGGGGTTCTTGGGACGCTCACACAAGAGCTTATCTGTCAAGTGCTTAGCCCCGTGCCCGGCACCCAGCAGGTGCTGAATGAGTTTGTTTCCTTCCTGTAAAAGCGCAATGACACGCTGCTAACTTCCACAGAACTCTGACAGTGGGTGCCCAGCAGCTGCGGAGAGAGAATGAACCTTCCCCAGAGCTCCTGGACGGCGGGGAGCCCAGAGCCGGCCCCCTGAGGGGGGGAGGGGCTGTACCCACCGAGTCTGGAAGGGCAGGCTCCAGAACAGGAAGGGGACCGTGTCCAGGGCTCCCTGGCGGGCAATCCTGGTGAGAGCCGGGAACTTGCTGCTCGGCTTCTCCTGCCCTGCACAGGGAAGGGGAAGGGAAGAAAGGGAGGAGGTGGGATCTGCGGGAACTCACCTTCATAAGCCTTGGCAGCATTGACCAGACTGGACCACTCGAGGCCAGCAGCAGTGTCAGGGAGGGGCATCATCCCAGGGTCCAGGCGCCTCATTGGCCGGTCCCGCACGTCAGTCAAGGAGAGCTCCGAGGCTGAGATGGTGGCTGGGCAGACAGACAGGGGAGTCGGGATGGGGCCCTTCCTGGCTCCCGCGGCAGGTGCCCTCCCTCCCAGCCCCTCAGCCGCGGGTGGCTCAGCCCCCTGCACGCGGCAGGAGACGCCTCAGAGGCTCCGACGGCTGCCCCTGGCCCGGTGTTCCCGTGCTCCCACAAGGGCCATTGGAGCTGGAGGGTCCTTCATTAGCAGCTGATAGTTAGCAACAGGCAGGGCTCCCCTCCAAGCGAGCCACGTGGGCAAGAGAAGTGCCCTCATCAGGAGGAGAGCGCAGGCTGCGGCACAGGGGGGAGGAGCTGGGGCCCAGGGGGCAGGCGGGAGGCAGGTCCTCGTTAACTCTTCCTCTGCCGGGGCCTCCTCGTAGCTGCCGCCAGCCCAGCCCAGACACGCTCCCTCCCACAATCCCAACCTTTGAGGGGCCTTCCTCAATCCTCAACCTGCCTCGCGGTATGAGATTGAGGGCTTGGCCCACTCGCCTTCAGGCAGGCTGAGAGGGAGGCTGGGGGGGGGAGATCCATGCACCTCTGCAAGGAACACCCCGACACCCCCAGCAGGTACTGGGCACCCCGTGCCCATCATTCTGGACTCTCCCCCACCTCATTTGCCCAGTCTTGGCTACTTCTCTGTTATCTTGGATCAGATCATGGCAAAGAGAAATAACCCAATTTGGAGGAGCTGGGGATTCTTTGCTGGTTTTTATTCTCCAGAGATTCAGAATAGGCTCCCGGGGCCAGCAGAATTACTCAAGCCCTGCCCACCCCCCCAGTGCTCAGGGGTTTGGCAGAGGTCACGGCGGTCACACGGGACAAGAGCCAGTGGAGGCCCAAGTTCCCATGAGTCTCTTCTACGAGAATGGGGCGTGGGGGGTATGGCATGGGAAACAGAGGGGGAGGATAGAATTTCTTTTGGGCCAAAGCCTGAGCTTCATTGGGCCCCCTGCCAAGGCTCCTGCCAGGCCGGAGGACCAAGCTTCCTTTCCCAGCTAGCACGTTTCTGCCTCTGCCCCCAACCTTCCGGACCGGGCCTCCATGGGCCCGCAGGAGGGAGCCCGCCCGTCCCCCAGCCCCTTCCCCAAGGCCACCGGGTGCTTACATTTCTTCTCGGGGAAGCCGTTGCCCCCCGCCGGGTGCGGGTGCAGGTGCTGGTGCTGTCGGCGGGAGGGCAGGGTACTCGAGGGGTAGGTGCTCGTGAAGAGCACGTCGCTGGGTAGGCCGGGCTCGAAGCAGGCTGGGCTCGAGTACGAGGCCTCTCGCCGGCCGCTGCATAAACTCTCATCGGATAGCGTCCTTTGCAGCGCCTTCTGGGGGGACTGGAAGAGCCGAGGGCGGTAGTCAGACCCCCGGGGGCCGTGGCTGCCTCACGGAAGGCTGGCCCGGCGGGACCCGGCAACACAGACTGGACACCTGGGGTTCCCTTCCTCACTCTCTGCTTCCCATTCGGGGACAGTCCTGCTGGCGACTGTCTGCGGCCAATGTCGTGGGCAGGGCCAGCCCCCGGCAGAGCTCCCAGAGGCAGCGGGGGCCCCTCTCCTCCCACAGGGACACGGGCCCCTCTGTCCCTTCCCCAGAGTCCCCACCCTTCCTAGTTAAAAGAGACACTGAGCACAAGCCACAGTGACTCCCAAAGGGCTCAGGGCTGACCACGGCCTCCCTTCCTAGACCAGAGGCCAGGGATTAAGCCCAGCAGAGGACGCTCACCAGGCTCTGCCTCGCCTACAGAGGTGCCGGGTCGGGAAACCCCCAGGGGAAGAGTTCGGGGACTCACCGAAGAATCCCGCTCCTGCTCTGGAGTCAAAGGGTCCATGATGATGAGCTTCTTGAGGTCATCCTCAATGGTCGACTTGTAGTTCTTCCGGGGCGAGCGGAGATCCCGCAGCGACGCCCTCAGCCTGGGCTGCCCAAAGACATTCTTTGTGCTCATATCGATTTGCCTGAAACAATTGGGTGAGAGGGTCAGGAGATGTCCAGCCTCCTTCCCTCCTTCCCTCCCTCCCTGACCTCCCTTGGCTCCCTGCTTCTCTCTCTGGGGACCCCCTGGTAAACCAGGCCCTTTCGTCTGCCTGGCTGTGGTGGGACAGAACCCCCAGAAAGAAGCTAAAGAATAGCCGTTTCTCACAAGTGCCCGATGGCTCAGTGGATGGAGTGCTGGGCCTGGAGCTGGGAAGACCCGAGTCCAAATATAACCTCAGGCATTTGCTGTGTGACTCTGGGCAAGCCTGCCTCACTTTTCTGTATAGTGGGGATAATACTAACATCTTCTTCCAGGAGTTGTTGTGAATATTCTTTTTTTTTTTTTTTTTTTTGCTGAGGCAATTGGGGTTAAGTGACCTGCCTGGGGTCACACGGTCAGGAAATGCTAAGTGTCTGAGGTCAGATTTGAACTCGATCCTCCTGACTTCAGGGCTGGGGCTCTACCCACTGCCCCACCTGACGGCCCTGGTTGTTGTGAGTATTAAAAGCGGACTGTATTTGTACGTTGCTTTGTCAACTAGAAAGTGCGACAAAAACGCTGGCATCCGGAGACAGCAGAAAAGGCAAGCCCGTTTCGCGGCTGGCTTTTGGGATAGGAGAATGCTTACTGACCACATTCTCCCTGCAAAGCTGGGCAGCCACATGGGCTCGCCCCCTCCACCCCGCCATGGGGAAGCCAGAAGGAGTTAAGCCCGGGGAGCCTGGAGCCGGATGTTGGGCAGGACCCCCGAAGGCCCCCTCTCCTAACCCCCTGGCGGGCCCCACAGCCAGGGGCCTGCTGCCTTTCCTTGACAGGAAGTTAACTCGGAGACCCCTCGTGCAATGAGCGCCGGCCCGAGGGGACTGGACCCTAGTAGTGGGGGAAGGGGTCATGGTGGACAGCACTCATGGGCCCACGGTCCGGCCTGGAAACCCGAGTGGCCTCCTCTGAGGGAAGGGCTGGGCCAGCTTTCTCCCATGATAAAATGGGCCTCAGATAACGAGGCTGTGCCGGGTTCTCCAGCTGGAGGAAGTCAGGCTTTCAGAGCCCGGCCCGGCCGCTCGGCGGGAGCTCAGCACGACGGCGGGAGCAGACAAGGATCCGAGCCCCGCACGGACGCGGGGCCCCGCCTTTCCCAACCTTCCAGCGCTCCCAGGCACAGGGGGGATCCAGAAGGCGGCGGAGGGAGCGCGGCTCAAGCCTCAGGGCCAGGAGCCGCATTTCTCAATGGCCGTGAGGTTGGCGCCCCCACATGTGCCTCCTGAAGGGTGTGGGCCAAGGGCCTCCCCGCCAGGGGCCAGAGGACAAGAAGGGCTGCCTGGGGCTTCCCTGGCAGATCCTGCCCCGCTGAGCTGCGCTTCCCAGGATCCTCTGCCTGGGGTGAGGCAGGCGGACACGCCAGCCCCCGTCTCCTCCACAGGGACACCAACAGAGCCC
The DNA here is from genome assembly GCF_902635505.1 of Sarcophilus harrisii. Classification (NCBI taxonomy): domain Eukaryota; kingdom Metazoa; phylum Chordata; class Mammalia; order Dasyuromorphia; family Dasyuridae; genus Sarcophilus; species Sarcophilus harrisii. The sequence continues at coordinate 590,027,777 of NC_045428.1, forward strand.
ACGGGGCTGGAGGAGCCGCCGGGCAGACACAGGGGCCGCAGAGGGGGCACGGGTCATCTGGGCTAATGAGGCCTCGTCCCCACAGCGTGAGAGGGAATGCCTCTGGTTCTCACCGCAGAATGACAGTGCCAAAGACCCTGCCAGGGGCTGGATGGGGCCTCGTAGGGAGCATGAGGCGTCTCAGGGCTGCCCCAGGGCACGGAGCGCTGTACCCAAGTTCAAATCCAGCCTCAGACGCTTACTAGCTGGTGACCTTGGCTGACTCAGCCTGTCTGACTCAGTCTCCTCATCTATATAGTGGGGACAAGAACTGGACCACCTCCCAAATGCCACCATGACAGCGCAGGGCCCAGCACACAGTAGGCACTATGGAGACGCTCACCGCCCTTCTTTCCGGGGACCCTGCCCTGGAGCACCTGTTTTGTGCTTCCCTAGCTCTGGGCCCTCTTGCCTTCCGGCTACACCGGCACCCCGGGGCTGGATGGGGGTCTCCTCCCGGGGTCTCGGAGCACAGATGAGAGCAGTGGGCGGAGCTCCTGGGCAGAGGCGCACGCACGGGTGCAGAGGGAGACGGTGGAAACTGAAGGCCTTGTGACCCGCTGCCCGGTGCCCTGGCCTGGGCCCAGAGAGCGGGGCCAGGCTCCTGCATCTCCCCGGCAGGCTCTCACGGGCAGAGCTCGGCGCCACCCTCCCCGTACCCTCGGCAGTGAAGCCACGGGAACTGCTGGCACAGCCTCGCCACCGTCTGCGCCAGCTTCTCTGCACCCGGGGGTGGCCACGGGGCCAGGCAGGGGGGGGCGACAGCCTTCCAGGGCAGAGGGCGGGAGTGCCGCATGGGCCAGGATGGGTGATGACTGGCCCCTCCCCCGGGGGCGCCCTGGAGGGGCCAGAGGCTGCTTAGCCAGGGAAGAGAGGACCGAGGGGAGACAGGGCGTTTCTGGAGAACTCCCGGGGGGCTCAGTCTGTCTGCTGCCTGGACTACGGGAAAACCACCTCGCGCTAACAGGCAGACACCTTCCAATGGCACAAACGCGCCCAGGCCGATTTGTCTGTGCCCTCCGGCCCCAGGGCCGCATCTCCGACCCCGTCCTCCCGATGGCTGCTCTTGACTCCGGGCCTCGTTCGCAGTAACCTTCCTGGGGCCGGGCCTTTCCTAGGAGCTGCCCTCCAATGCCCAGACCCCAGGGGTTGTGAAGATTTATTCCTCTGGACCTGCCGAGGACACCAGGAGACCACCGAGGAACGGACCAATGGAGTAGGAAAACGCAGGGTCACTGAGGGGGCTGATGCAGCTTCTCTTTGGGGATCCCTTGTCCCGTCTGTCCAAGGGGGCACCAGGCTGGGAAGGGCCCAGGGGCTGTCCAGGTCAGCTTCTGGCCCCGTGTGGACAAGAGGCATTTTCTTCCACTCTGTCCTTCCTGTGCATGGTCAGGCTGACTCCTCTTTAGATGAATGAGCCCCTGGATCACGCCCAGACGGAGTGCCCGCATGTCAGCAGCCCCCCTGGCTCCGTGAAACCCGTTTCCATCCCAGCGGCAGCAGTGCCCTTTGGGGGCAGCTCTCCTCGGGTCACAGGCAGCGGGAGCCCCAGGCCCGGAGTCAGGAGGCCCCAGACACTTCCCCGCCGGGTGAGCCCCCTTGGGTTCTCTGGAGGAGACGGTGGTTGCTGCGGCCCCTTGGCCAGGAAAGCCCCCAACGAGACCGGAGAGTCGGACGTGGTTAAAAATGCCTGGATGATGACAAATCTCCCGCTTCAGGAAAATCGGAGCAGCTGGGAAGGTTATTTCTGTCTCAGCTCTTCCAAGGCTTCTTGCTCGTGGGGACGATTCTCAATTGCCTCAGGTGGGAAGTGGACACGCTGCCCAGGGCGGCCTTTTCCTGCCCCCAGGGGGGGGGGGGGGGCCCGGGGGGGGGGGCCCCCCCCCGGGGGGAAAAACCCCTTGGGCCTCCGGGAACAAACCCCAAGGGAAAACCCCCGGGGAAACCCCCGGGGGCCCAGGGGCCCCCCCGGGCCCCCTTTTCTTCCGGGGCCCCGGGGGAACCCCGGGGGGGTTTTTCCCCCCCTTGGCCCAAAAATTTTTTTTTTCCCGGCCCGGGGGGGCCCCCCGGGGGAAAAGGGAAAGGGGGTTAAGGGGGCCCCCCTTTTTCCCCATCCCTTGCCCCTTCCCCGGGGGCCCCTAAAGGGGAAGGCGGGCCCCCCCGGCCCGGGGGGCCCTTTTTCCCCCCCTTTCCGGGGGGGCCGGGTTTTTGGGGGGGGCCGGCCCGGGGGGGGTTAAAACCCCGGGGGCCCCCCCTTTTGGGGGGGGGGTTTTCGGGTTTTTCCCGGGGCCGGGCCCCGGGGGGGGCCCCCCCTTTGGGGGCCCCGGGTTTCCTTTACCCCCCGGGGGGGCCCCCTTGGGGAAAACCCCCCCAAAAGGGGGTTTAAAACCCCCAAACAATTTCCCTTCCCCCCCCCTTTTAAGGGCCCAAACCCCGGGCCTTGTTTCGGGGGGTTCCGGGCCCTGGGGGTTTTTCCCCCCCCGGGCCCTTTCTGGGCCCCCCCCTGGGTCCCCCCCGGCCCCCCCCCCCTTTCCCCGGGGCCTCCCCCCCCCCCCCCCTTTCCCCCCCTTCCCCGGCCCCCCCAAACCCCCCCAAAGCCCCCGGGGGCCCCCTTAAAGGGGCCCCCCTTTCTTCCGTCCCCCCCCCCCGGGGGGGGTTTTTCCCCCCCAAACCCCCTGCCAAAGGGGGCCCCCCCCGGGGCCCCCCTCCGGGGCCCGGCCCCGGGGCCCCAAACCCCCCCTTTTCCCCCCCTTTCCCCAACCTTGGGTTGGGGGCCCCCCCGGGAAACCCCCCTGCCCCTTGGCCCCCCCCCCCTTCCCCCCCGGGGGCCCCCCCCCAAAAGGGCCCTTAAGGTTTTTTCCCCCCCCCCCTCTTGGTTTGGGCCCCTTTGGGGGGGCCCCTCCTGGGGGGGCCTTTTTCCCCGGGGGGGGCCCCCCCCGGCCCCCCGGGGCCCCCCCGGGGGAACCCCCGGGGGGCCCCCCCCCCCCCCCCCCGGGGGCCCCCCCCCCCCTCCCTTTTTCCCGGGTGGGGAAGGGCCCCGGGGGCCCCTTTTTTCCTTCCCGGGGGGGGCCCCCGGGGGGGGAGGGGAAGGGGGCCCCCCGGGGGCCCCCCGGGGGGTGGGGGGCCGGGCCGGGGGGGCCCCCCCTTCTTCCTTCCCAAAGGGGGGGGGGCCCCCTGGGAGCCCGGGGGGAAAAAAAAATTGGGGAAAGGCCCCCGGGGGGGCGGCCCCCCTTCCTTTCCCCCCCTTTTGGGCCCCCCCCGCCCCCCCCCCGGGGGCCCCGGGGGGCTGGGGGGCCCCCGCCGGGGACCCCGGGCCCCCCCGGGGCCCCCCCCCTGGCCCGGGGGGCGGGGAACCCCCCCGGGGGGCCCCCCCTTCCCCGGGCCCCCCGGGGGGGGCCCCCCCCTTCCAAAGGGGGCCCCCCCCCCCCCCCCCCCCCCCCGGGCCCCCGGGCCCCCCGGGCCCCCCCCCCCCCCCCCCCCCCCCCCCCCCCCCCCCCCCCCCCCCCTTTTTCCCCCCCCTTTTTGTGGCCCCCCCCTTTTGGCCCCCCCCCCCCGGGGGGGCCCTTGGGGTTTTGCCCCCCCCCCCCGGGCCCCTTCCCCCCCCCGGGGCCCCCCGGGCCCTTTCCCCCCGGGGGGGGGGCCCCCCCCGGGCCCCACCCCCCGGGGGCCCCGGAGGGCCCCCTTCCCCAAAGGGCCCCGGGCGGGGGAAAACCCGGGCCCCGGGGCTGGGGCCCTTGGGGCGGGGCCCCCGGGGGGCCCCCCCCGGGGGGGCCCGGGAACCCCCGGGGGGGCCCCCCCCCCCGGGGCGGGCCCCGGGGGGGGGGGGGAAACCCCCCCCCCCGGGGGGGGCCCCCCGGCCCCCCGGGGGCCCCCGGGCCTTAAGGGGGGGGGCCCCTTCCCCCCCCCCGGCCCGGGCCCGGGGCCCCCCGGCCCCGGGGGGGGGGGGGCCCCCGGGGGCCCCCCCTTTTAAAAGGGGCCCTTCCCTTTGGGCCCCCTCCCCCCGGGGGGGGGGGAGGGGGGGGGCGGGGGCCCCAAAATTAGCCCCCCGGAAACCTTTTCCCCCCCCCCCCCCGGGGGGCACTTCCAGGGGGGGGGGGGCCCCCCCCAAACCCGGGGTTTTTCCCCCCCCCCCCCGGCCCCCGGGGGCCCCCGGGGGGCCTCGGGGCCCCCTTTGGGGGGGCCCCCGGGGCCAGGGGGGCCCCCGGGGCCCCCCCCCCCCCCCCGGCCCCCGGGGGGGGCCCAAGGGGCCCCGGGGCCCCTTCCCGGGGGCCCCCCTTGGGGGAGGCCCGGGGGGCCCCCGGGGCCCCCCCCCCCCGGGTTGGAGGGCCCTTCCCCGGCCCCCGGGGGTCCCCCCCTGGGGGGGGGGGGGGGGGGGGTGGGGGTTGGGCCCGGCCCCCCCAAAGGGGCCCTCCCGGGGCCCCCCAACCCAAACCCCCGGGGCCGGGCCGCGGGCCCCGGGGGCCCCCCTTGGGGGGCCCCCCCCCGGGGTAAAAAAAACCCAACCGGGGGGGGGAAAGGGGGGGGGGAAGGGGCCCCAAAGGGGGGGGGCCCGGGAAATTTTGGGGGGAAAAAAAACCCTTGGGCCCCAAAAAAGACAAGGGGCCCGGCCCCCCCAAAAATTTGGGGTTGGGAAAGGGGTTTGGGGAAATTTTCCCCCAAAAGGGGGGGGGTTCCCCCGGGGGCCCGGGAATTGGGGGAGGGGGAACCCCCCCCTCCCCCGGGGCCCCCCCCCCCTGCCCCTCCTCCCAAGGGTTCCCCCCCCCCCCTGGGCCCCCCCTTGGGTTCCCCCCGGGGGCCCCCCCCGGGGTGGGGGGAACCCCCCCTGCCCCCGGGGGGGGAAAAAGGGCCCGGTTCCCTTCCCGGGTTTCCCCCCTGGCCCTCCCGGGCCCCCTCTGGGGCCCCCCGGGGCCCCCGGGCCCCCCCGGGGGCCCGGGCCCCCCCTTTTTTCCCCCGGGCCCAAAGGGGCCAAGGGCCGGAATTTAAACCCCCGGCCCCCCTGGCCCCCCCCCCCTTTGGCCGGAAGGGGGCCCCCCCCCCCCCTTTCCCCCCCCCCCCCCCTTTTCCCCCCCCAAACCCGGGCCTTCCCCAACCCCCCCAAACCCCCTTCCCCCGCCCCCCCCCCCCCCCCCTTTTCCCCGGGCCCCCCCTTTCCCTCCCCCCCGGGCCCCCCCCCCTTTTTTTCCCCCCCCCTTTTTACCCCTGGTGGCCCGAACCCCCCCCCCCCGGGGGTTCCCCCCCCGGCCGGCCCCCCGGGTTTGGGGGGGCCCCCCAGAACCCGGGGAAAACCCCAAGGGCCAAAAAAATTTTCTTCCCCGGGGGGGCCCCCCAAAAGGGCCCGGGCCCCCCGGGGGGGGGCCCCCCCCGGCCCCGGGGGAAACCCCCCCTTTCCCCCCCACCCGGGGGGGCCCCCCCCCGGGGGGGGGGGAAAGGGGGGGAAAAAGGGGGGGGGGGCCCTTTTCCCACCCCCCGGCCCAGGGCCCCCCCAAGGGGGCCCCCCGGAGGGGGAGGGGGGCCCCCCCCGGGGCCCCGGGGGGAAAAGGGGGCCGGGTAGGGGCCCAACCCCGGGGGTGCCTTTCCCCCCCTTTTTGGGCCCGGGGGGGCCCCCCCCGGGTTCCCGGGGGCCGGGGCCCCCGGGCCCCCCGGGCCGGGCCCGGGGGGGGGGGGGGAACCCTCCCCCCAAAGGGTGGCCCGGCCCCGGCGGGCCCTTTGGGGGGCCCCCCGGGGGGGTTTTTTCCCCCCTTTTTTTCCCCCCCCCGGGGGGGGCCCCGGCCCCCCCCCCCCCCGGGCCGGGGGGCCCCCCGGGGGCCAAATTCCCTTTTGGGCCCTTTCCTTCCCCCCCCCTTTCCCGGAAAATTTTGGGGGGGGCCCAAAAAACCCCCGGGGGGGGGGGGGTAAAGGGGGGGAAAGGGGGGGGGGGGGGGGGGGCCGGGGGGGGGGGGGTTTTTTCCCCCGCCCCTTCCCCGAGGGGGGAAGGAAGCCGGGGGAAAAAAAAGGGGGTTTTTAAAGGGGGAAAAAGGGGGGGGGAAAAGGGGGGGGGGAACCCCGGGGAACCCGGGGGAAACGGGGGGCCCAAAAGGGCCGGGCCCCGGGGGGGGGGGAAAGGGGGGGGGGGAGGAAAAAGGGGGGCAAAAAGGGGGAAAAAAAAAAAAAAAAAGGGGGGGGGGGGAAAAAAAAGGCGGGGAAAAGGGGGGGGGCCCCCCCCCCCCTTTTTGCCCCAAAACCTTGGGGGGGGGGAAAAAAAAAGGGGGGGGGGAAAAAAAAACCGGGAAAAACCCCAAACCCTTCCCCCTTTAACCCTTGGGGTTTCCCTTCCCCGCTTCCCAAATTTAAAATTTTAAAAAAAGGGCCCCCAGAAAAAAAACCCCAAAAAGGGGGGGAGAGGGCCCGGGGGGGCCCAAAAAAAAACCCCAAGGAAAAAGGGGGGCCCGGCCCCTTGGCCCTCCCGGGACCCGGGCCCTTGGCCCAAAAGGGGGGGGGGCCCCCCCCCCGGGCTCCCGGCCTCCCCTCCTGCCCGTTTGGGCCGGTGGGGCTGTCACAGAGGAAGGGACTCCAAGGCCTTGGAGGTCCTTCTCTTGGAGCCCGAACAGGGCCCTGTGAAATTAACAGGGGCCCAACCCGGCTTTGGGGCTCAGGGGAAATGACCCACTCCAGCCCAGGGGCCTTTTTAAGGCTTGGATTCCAGGTCTGGCGCTGTGCCCTGGCTGGTCCCTGGGTGGGCAGCGTGCGGCCCTCACCCAGTCTCTGGCCCGGGCCTTCCCCGGCTGGCCCCCGCTCAGGTCAGCACCAGGGACAGCACCGGCTGGGAGGGGCTGGGGGGGATCAGGAGTTTGAATCCCACTCTGGTAATTAGCAAGCCTGGGGGCCCTCAGTTTGCTCATCCCTAGGACCAAAGGCTGCAGGGCCTCTGAGTCCCTTTGACCCCGGACCTTGGCCACGGGGCTGGGAGAGGGCCCGGCCTTCTGGGACAGGAGAGGGGGGTGCTCGTGTCCCTGCTGCCCAATGAGACGCAGCCAGAGGGAGAAGTGAGGAAGCTCCCCCCGAGGGCCTACGGGCCCCTTTCTCTCACCCCCTTTCATTTTGTGTGAGACGCGGGGGTGCTGAGGGGGCCTCCGAGCCCGGCGGGGCAGGGAGGGAGGTGCATTCAGACGTGGCGATGAGCCCCGGGGACCCTCGGGCAGAGGGAGGGGGCCGCCCGCAGCCTGGCTACTTTGACGTGGATCTGCAGCAGGCGCGAGGATGAGAAATAGAGCAGAGAAAGCGCGGGCAGAGGAGGGCCAGGCACTAACCCCTAAGCTGGAAGCCGACAGGCCCCCACAGGCTCTGCTCTCCCCAGAGCTGTGCCCCTCGAGCACCTCCCTTCTAACACTGGCTGCTCCCCGGGGCAAGGGGAAGGAACCAGGCTTCAAAGCGGGGATCATGGGCCCCCCAAAGGCCTTGGATGCCCGGCCTGCCGCCTGTGCTCCTGCCCCATTACTTCAGCCCGGGAATGGAGGCACCTGTCTCAGGAGCTGCTGGGCCCGTTTCACCCAGGGCCCAAGTCTCCAGCTTCCCCCATGGGACGACCCCGTCTTCACTGCCCCGAGGGCGAGGCAGCCCAGCCCAAGGCCCAGTGACTGCTCTTGGTCTCTGCACCCGCAGGACACTCCTCCAGAGGCAACCACGTCTCCCCCTCTGGCAGAGAAGCCCTGGCCGGTCCCCAGGGGTTCCCCAGGGCCCGAGACTGCTGGGGGGGCTGGCTTCCAACTCCAATGAGCCCCCAAACCCGGGGTGGGGTCCCTGTGGCTGCTGCCCACACTAGCAGGGCAGGTCTATACCCAGGTACCAGAGGGGGTCACGCCCCCCCCACTGACCCCCCAGGTACGCGGCTCAGAGCCCCTTTGGGCTCCCCGTCTGGAAGAAGCCAGGAGATGCCCAAGGAGCTGGGTTCAAGCAGGGGGTTGTTTGCCCCCCTCCTTTGTTCACCCGAGGAAGCACCAGGGAAGATCAGGAGTCCCCGAGGTGCAGGAGCTTACGAGTGGGCCGGGCTGTGGCTGGGGGGCCCCAGACAGAAGGGCGGAGGCCAGCCCAGCTGGGCCCCTCCCCTGCCAGACTTGGCGGCATGAAGGGGAGGGGCAGGATCTAGGCAGCCCCCCTGCAGAGCCAGGCCCAGAGCTCCGGGCCCGGAGTCCAAGGGGACAACAACCAGACCGCGGCCAGCCGGGAGGCAAAACAGGGGTCAAGGGTGGGCCCTCCCGGGTCCAGGCCCGTCCCACCCCCGGCAGCTCCTAAAGAGCCGGGGGGCGGCCGGGGGCTGCCGGAGGGTCCCCGGGGTGCCGGGCCCCATGGGCCTTAACCAGGGAGGAGGAACACCAAGGGAGGGAGGGGGGAGGGAGGAGGGAGGAGCAGCAGGGAAGGAGGGAAAGGCAGCCCCTCACCTGGCTTTGGTCTCTCCATGGTGCTCTCCTGGCTGGGGCCCCCGAGGAGGGTCGCCCACTGGGAGGCCCTTGGGCCGTGAGTGGGGGCTCAAGCGGCAGCAGAGGATGCTGGGAGGCTGCATACCTATGGAGGGAAGGGAGACTGCTTAGGAGCAAAAACGGCGGTTTTGCTGGCGGTTCTAACCATCGGCTCCGGGCAGAGGCTGGTGAGTGAGGGGATGTTGGGAGCTCCTGCCAAAGGAGGGCAGGGCCAGGGGGCACCCGGGGGGCGCTGCTCTGCCCCCTCCCGGCCTGGCCGCCAAGCCAATGCCCTTGTTTTAACCCACCCCCGGCCTCCCCGGCCCCCAGTGGGTGGGGCGGGGCCAAAGTCCGCCCAAACCAAGGGGTGGGGCAGGGGCGGGCCCCCCGAACCCCCCACGGGCTCAGGCCGGGTTCCTCCCCCGGCCCTTGAAACACTTGTCTCCATTTCCCCCCTTCCCCAGCGGAGGTCCATTTGCTGGGGGTTGGCCTCTGTGTGGGGGCCGGGGCCTTCCCTTCCCCAATGCCGGTCCTCCTATCCAAATCTGCCTGACCCTACCCATGTGAAACCTCAGGAAGTTCCTCTCCAGCCCCCGGCCCCGGCCCCCCCCCACTTGGCCCAACCCCAGGCCCCCCCCTTCCTCCCCCCTCCCCTTTCCCCTCGCCTCCCCCCTCCCAGGCCACACAGATGCACTCTCCTCCTTGGTCAGGCAGGCCGACCTCAGGCCACAGCCCCGCGCCCCGTCCCACCACCGCAAGGAGCTTGGTCCCGGGCCGCCTCCCGAACTCCCCAGGGCCTGGACGAGGAGGGAGGAGGGAGGAGGAGGAAGCAGCCCACCCCGGACAGGGGAGCAGACCAGGCCCCTCATCAGCCCGGGATCTGTTGGCCCGAGGCTGGATTCCCAGGGCCCGTGCCTTTACTGGGTGATGGGGCGGAAGCCAGAGTCTCCCTTGAATCCCTGCAAGCTCCCCCGACTGCCGGCGTGGGCGGGGCTGTGCCCTGTTGGGCGCCGGGCTGGCCCCCGCCCCTCCCGCGTCCTGGCGGGGCTGGGCGGGCCTACCTCTCCGGGGGATGGGCTTGGCGTGGGGGAAGGCGGCCCCCGAGCCTGGGTGGGCTCCCGAGGGGCTGGTCGATGGGCTGGGCTCTGTCCACCCCCGCTGGGGAGGCTGCGTAGGGAGTTTCTGGGCGGCCCGGGCCCTAAGGGTGAGGAGGGGGTGAGAAGGAGCTTGGGAAGGGCCCAGGGACCAGGGGCCCAACCCCCCCTCCTGCCTGGGGGGTGGGGACAACTCCCCCAGCCTCTGAAACCTCAATTTCCTATGTGTGAAATGGGGGAAATAGTCCTTGCCCCCTCCCCAAGACTGCGATAGGGGCGGAGGGACCGAAACTGTGAATGGGAGTGGGTGCGTACGAGCGTGTGTGTGGGTCAAGCAGGAGCAATCGCACACGTGCAGTGAGTGTGTAAGTGTACGGACCCGTGTGCACGGATCCGAGTCACTGTGCGTGGGGGGAGGGGCGGGGACGGAAGACCCCACCACGCGGACCCCCAAGATCTCAAGACAAGCCCGTGGCCGCCGGCAGTGGCGCCTCTAATGGGGCAGGGGCTGGACGGGCAGAAGAGGCCCCGGCCAATCCCAGAGCCGGGCGAGTTGGGACAACTTGCAGCCACGAGGCCGCCCCCAAACCCGGAGGGCCAGCTCGGGGGGCCGGGCCTGCCTACCCAGGTGAGCAAGCATGGGCTCTGGCCCCAGAGAGCACTCACCGTTTGCTGTGCAGCGGCTGGGCTTCTCGGTAAGGGACCCCTGGTGTGGGCTTGGGCGGCCGGCTGAGCGACTGGGCATGGCCTGTGCTCCCGGGGGCCGCCCATTTGGAAGCCTGCAAGGAGTTGTGGGAAGCGGGCCCGCTCCACTGCCAGGAAGAGCTGCTTCGGTACGGGGGCCGAGCCGCTGTGCTCTCCGGCTCTGCCTTCGGCTCCGAGGTATTCATGTCACAGGTCTCCGGCCACCCCTGGAGGAAAGGCCGGAGTTTTTCCTGCCGGGGCCAGCGTGCCGGGAGGGCCACCCACCATCCCACTTTTTGGAAAATCTCCCACCCCCCCCTTGGCCCCAAAAAGGCCCCTGTGCCAGCTCCCTAGTGTTCTGCCTGGCTTAGGCCTGGAGGCAGGGAGGATGCGCCGCTGCCACCCGCAGCCAGAGGCCTGGGCACCGCAGCCCCAGCGGGCGCTCTGCTTCGCCCTTCAGCCCAAGGCTGAGTCCTGCCATGCCCCAAAGGGGCCCTGCAGGGCCAGAGGGGCGCAGGTGCTGTGGCCCACCTTGCTCTCAGAAAGGAGGCCACACGGGCACAGGTGACCTACTTTGAAGGTGGTTAATAACACAGGCAGAACAGCCTAAAAATAGAGCAGGGGCGGGCCCACGCTTTGCTGGGAGCCCTCAGTGCCCACAGCCTGGCCCGGCAGAACGGCAGGACAAGATGGTACAACCGAGGTACCACCGCCCTTCTTGGCTCTGTTCCCTGGGACAGCTCCGGAGAGAACCTGCCCAGATTCTGAGGGGCAAGGGGACGGGCCCTCACAGCGTGGGACGGTGACAGGCGCCAGGCTCTGGGCTGCGTGCTCCGTTATTCTCTCCTGTGCTCCTCCTCAGGGAGGTGTGGTTGTGCTCCCCGCACACAGTTATGTGTCTGAGGCTGCATTGGAACTCGGGTCTTGCTGATTCCCGGCCCACTGCTCCATCGAGCGCCTCCGAGGCAGCGGGTCTGCTCAGTCCCGAGGGGCGGTCCCCAGCTACCGGCCGCTGGGGGGACCCGCTGCTCCGGCAGCTGTGACCCCAGGGCAGGAATCCACTGGGCTGATGGCGCCCTTCAGGGCCTGGTGATCCCAGGCCGGGGACCAGCCAGACCCCAGACTTCCCCTCCAGTCTCAAATGGTTCACCCTCCGTTCCCAGGGCAGCTTCAGGGCTGGGGATTCGGGAGCCAGTCCAAGAAGGGCAAAGTGAAGAACCCCCCGGGCCTCCAAGCCCCGAGCCCCCTGGTCTCCTCCCTCTGTGGCTCCTTCCTCTGGATCCTCAGCACCCTTGCCCCTCCTGGGGGCTTCTCCTGCCCCGACAATGGGGAGTATCAGGCAATCGCTCTCCCCCCACTCACAGCCGACGCGAGATTCCCAAACCTACAGCTGAGACGGCCTCCGGCCCAACAGCCGCATCCTCACATCTTGCAGAGGGTGACTTTCCCAGCACCCGCGGCCTGCCAAGTCTGCCCGGGGGCCTTGTGGGCAGAGAGGGGCCTGCCCCCCTCCCCACCCCGGTCGGGGCATCGCCCCTAGCTGAATGATGGGAGCTTGAAAGAGTGACCCCTGCTCTGTCCCCTGTAACGAGGGGCCAGCAGGGGGCAGCCCCTTTGCAGTGGCGAGCCCCAGAGAATGGGAGCTGCACCAGGAGCATGAACCGCAGCCATGGGAGAGGGCCCCAAGCAATGGTGCTGGGGGGAGGAGGAGCTGCTCAAATCCAGCTTGGGAAGCTTCACTGCCCCCAGCCTCAGTTTGCCCATCTGTAAAAGAAGCCCCTCCTTCACAGGGCCATCATGAGGATGACAGAACAACAAAGCGCCATCAAAATGCTAAGTGACCGTTGCTGGGGGCAGCGCGCCAGGTGCTGCAGCGGAAGGCCCAGCGGCCCAGTCGGGAAGCCCTGTGAGTGAATGTCACCTCAGACGCTTTGCTGCTGTGACCCTGGACGAGACACTCCCTGCCTGCCTCAGTTCCCCACCTGTCACCGGAGGAGGGAATGACAGCCAGGCCGGCATCGCTGCCAAGAAAGGCCCGGATGGGGCCACGGAGACTCAGAGGTGGCCGAGAAGGTTACTTCCTGCGCAAACCTGACTGGAAATGTCACTTCCCCGCCTCAGGCCTCGGTTTCTCCAATCTGTCCAGTGGGAGAGCTGGGAGGACAGGCTCTGAGAGCACTTCCTGCTGGGGGAGAGCTCTGCTCCGGCTCCGGCGTGCTTCCCTCCAGCTCATGGGGCACTGGAGCCAGGGGACAAAAGTCAGAGGGAAGTGTGCCGGTGTCTGCGCAGCAGAGGAGGGCCGAGGAGGGGTCCTGGATTCGCCGAGGCTCCTGATCCCAAGTGCCGGCTCTCCATGGGAACACACCATGGCCTTTCTCCAGACAAAGGCAGGAGATGGAACCTGAAACCTGCTGGCCCAGCCTGGGGCCCAGCCTGCCTCTGGCCAGGCGCGCCCACAGCTGGGGCTCCCTCTTGCCTCCTCCCTGGGGCCTGAGACCTGCTGCAGAAGCCTGGCCAGACGGGGTGCGAGCTCCAGAGAGCTCCCTGAGTACCCAGCCACCCCCAGCAGTCCTGCCCCTGGCTGGCAGAGGAGGTGGGGCTCCCGCGGGCGGCCTCCACTTTGGGAGAGGCAGGAGGTAAAGGCTCTCCCCAAGAATGGAAGCCCCGGGCGGCCTGTGCCCGGTCTCCTGTGCCCAGTGAGCTGTCCTCACCCAATCACAGGGCAGAGGAAAGGACAGGCCCAGAAGGGTTCAGGACCTCTGGCTCTGGGAGGGCTGGCACCAGCACCCCTGGCAGCGCCACGGGAACAGTACCACTAACAGTACCCGACACAGCCTTAAAGGAGACCAGCACAGCACTTCCCCTCGGCCGTGGCGCCCACAGAGGTTTGCTCCCCACCCCCTCTGCCACGTGAAGCCCTCGGCCCCTCTCTTTGGGGGCTCCTCCCTTGCCTCTTCCACGCGGCCTCTGCAGTCCCGGAGTCACTGGGGATTCCCCGGCACGGCAGTCTGAGAGCTCACGCACATACGTCCCCGTACTGGTTATGTCCCCCATGAGATGGGAACTTCCGAGGCCAGGGGCTGGCTCACTTCTTGAAACCTGGTGGGTCTTTCCTCCTGGCACAATAACGACTGTGCTGACTTGCTGGTCAGCAGCATTTAGTGAGTGCCTGCTGTATACTGAGAATTGTACCGGGGGGGGGGGGGGATTCATGGGCTGAGCACAGACTGGCGTGGAACGGTAGAGAGAGTGTAACTGCATGAGGAGCTCACTCGCCGGCAGTTAGCGGCCCCCTGGTCAGTACCCCCTGCCCAGGTTAAAGGCCGTATGTCTTCCTTCTGCCATGTTCAGTGACCCCCTCGAATGAGGGAAGAAAACCAGTCTAAGTCCTCTCTCTGGCGTGACGATCTTGGTCTGGGCCAGGAGCCCCCTTGGGGTGATCCGCAGCCCCTCAGGGTCCCGGCAGAGGCTCTGGAGTCGTTCTGGAGCAGGCTCCTCGTCCCCTCGGCACACAGAGCACCTGGGCCAGGCCTTCCTGCACGTGCTTTCTGCTTCGCCCTCCTGGGGTTTCAGAGCTTCCTGGGCCAGCTTTCTGTCTTTGCCAATTCACAGACGCCCTCCTGATCCTGTGTCCGAATCGTGCTGTCGGCCCAATCCCAGCTTTCCTCCCCTCCCCCCGAGGTGCCCCCCGCCCTGCCAGGACCATTCGCAGGATGGAATTTGTTCTCATTCCCGAGGGGCGCTGTTTGGCGCAGGATCTGCCAAAGCGAAGCCCCCGCCACTCCCGGGTAGAGCCGTGCCCACTGTCAGCTTCTTGGTTCTGTCCGTTTCCTCTTCTGGGTGGTCCAGGGCTCGCTCCCATGGCATCGTCTCCGTTGGGGGCTCCACTGACCCGCACCCACGGCACGCCGCCGCGCCATCCCTCCTTCCTGCCCCTCCCTGCCGGATTTCTCTGTCTTCCTGACGGACGTTGGGCCCTGGAGATGCCCCTCTCAGGGCCCAGGCACAGACCCCGCCCTCTTGGGGCTCCCACAACGCCCCCCGCAGTAGGGTCGTGGCTTCGACGTGCTCGTCAGCCAGCCTCTGAGGGCATCCGGGCAGAGGCGGCCGAGACCACGGGCTGCAGTGGGACACGGGCTCGGATCATCGCGGCAGGACCGGAGACGCTTTCTGGTGGCCAGCTGGCCCGGGGCCCGGTGGCGCTCCTCACGCTTTTTATCAACCCCCAAGGACTCCGGACAAAACCGCCAGGAAGCCCTGCCAGCCGCCCTCCGTCCCTGCTCTTGCCCTCTCGGGCAGCGACCTCCGGTTTCCGATGCCATTCTTGGACACGGCCCTGCCCTAAGTGGCCTTCTCCTTCCCTCCTGCCCCTGAAGGCCTCGGTCTCTTGGCGGAGACTCCCCGGTCCCCAGAGCCCGCTCTGGATCGCTGCTGGCAGCAGCCCCACTTGTGCCGCATGAGTCACCACGAGTGGGCAGGAGCCAGCAGCTCTGACAAGCCTGTGACAGATGGTCTGGGGAGGCAGCTCTCCTGCCCACCGGCACCATTGTGCAGGCTCCTCCTCTGGGTGGGGGGGCCTCCCCAACTGCCATCTTTCTTCCTCTTGCCCTTAAGGGAGGCTCCTCCACGGGAGACCCCTGGTGTTATATCCAGGGGTACGGATGGCTGGATGAATGGTTGCTTCCTCCCCCCGGCTCTGGGCCAGGGCCCTCCCGAGGCCGGGGTTTGTCCCTCCATGCGCTCCTTCTGGGCCCTCACCTGCTGCCGTCACACGGGGCTTTCCTTCGGCGCCTGGGGATATCTGCGGAGCCCAGGCCCGAGGTGCAGCCCGATCCCGCTCCGGGGCGTCCGAGTGTCAGGGTCCATTCCCTAAGACCTCAGACCCAGGGCTGGAAGCCCCAGGATGCCTGCTGTGATCTGGGCTCCAGGGCCCCTTCCCCGCACTAGTCCTGTGGGTGGCCTCGATGGGTCAGGAAGGGGGTCTGCACATGTCACTGAATGCATGCAAGGGCCTGAGAGGTCAAGGTGCAAAGAGCTCCCCCCACAGACCTCGACTTCCCTATCGGGCCTGATTCGGGAGGTGCTCAGGGAACAAGTACGAAAGGGGCTGCAGATGACCCGCACATCCAACCAACCCATTTAACAGATGAGGAAACTGAGACCAAAAGAGGGCTCACCTCGGCTCGGGCAATTATTACGTCTCTGCGGAGGAATCTAAGCTCAGGTCCTCCTGGCTCCAAAGCAGAGGGTCTGTCAGCCCGAGGCCGGGAGACTTCCCCAAGTCTGGGACTAATGCAAGAACTCAGCGCAGGGCACCTGCGGCCCCTCTCCCCCGGCCCCCCAGCCCGACCTCTGGCTGCGGCCTCACCTCCGAGGAGTCCCGTCCTCCAAGGGGGGGATGATGACCACCTTCACAGTGACTGAGGTCCGCAGCAGGTCAATCATCTGGTCGTGTGTCAGGGTGACCACGGCCACCTTGCAGATCTCTACCAGCCGGCTGCCCTGCCGGAGGCCCGCCTGCCAGGCGAAGCCGTAGTCCTCCACCTCGGCCACGGTGCCGTCGTACTTGACGTGGAAGCCCAGCTGGCCCAGCCCGTTCCTCCTCAGGGTCATGTCCACGGTTTCACAGCCACTGGTCATTACCTGGGAGGAACACGTGGGACAGGGTCTGAACACAGTCGTGGGCGTGCGAGATATACGTGTGGGGTGTGTATGTGTGTGATGGGCCCGGCTGCGTGTGTGTGTGCGTGTGGTGTGCCCGTCTGCACGCGTGTGTGGTGTGGTGCGTGTGTGTGCACATGTGGTGTGCCCGTCTGCTCACGTGTATGGCATGGTGCGTGTGATATGCCTGGCTGCGTGTGTGTGCACGTGTGGTGTGCCCGTCTGCACGCGTGTGTGGTGTGGTGTGCCCGTCTGCACGCGTGTGTGGTGTGGTGCATGTGTGTGCACATGTGGTGTGCCCGTCTGCTCACGTGTATGGCATGGTGCGTGTGATATGCCTGGCTGCGTGTGTGTGCGCATGTGGTGTGCCCGGCTGCTCGTGTGTGTGGTGTGGTGTGTGTGTGTGTGCACATGTGGTGTGCCCATTTGCTCATGTGTGTGTCATGGTGCGTGTGATATGCCTGGCTGCGTGTGTGTGCACGTGTGGTGTGCCCGTCTGCACGCGTGTGTGGTGTGGTGTGCCCGTCTGCACGCGTGTGTGGTGTGGTGCGTGTGTGTGCACATGTGGTGTGCCCGTCTGCTCACGTGTATGGCATGGTGCGTGTGATATGCCTGGCTGCGTGTGTGTGCGCATGTGGTGTGCCCGGCTGCTCGTGTGTGTGGTGTGGTGTGTGTGTGTGTGCACATGTGGTGTGCCCATTTGCTCATGTGTGTGTCATGGTGCGTGTGATATGCCTGGCTGCGTGTGTGTGCACTGTGGTGTCCGTCTGCAGTGTGATGGGCCCGCGGTGTGTGCGTGTGGTGTGCCCGTCTGCATGCGTGTGTGGTGTGGTGCGTGTGTGTGCACATGTGGTGTGCCCGGCTGCTCACATGTGTGGCATGGTGCGTGTGATATGCCTGGCTGCGTGTGTGTGCACGTGTGGTGTGCCCGTCTGCACGCGTGTGTGGTGTGGTGTGCCCGTCTGCATGCGTGTGTGGTGTGGTGCGTGTGTGTGTGCGTGTGATGGGCCCGTGTTCTCAGGGAACTTCTGACGGGGGCACCCAAAGTGTCGCACAGCCTCAGGGCCTCCTGTAGAGGGCTGGAGCTTGGGTTGGCTGGAGCACTTGGCCAACCACCGATTGGACAATACTCTATGGGCATGTGCTTGGGGAATGGCCCTTCCCACTGTCCTGTGCTGGTTCAGTGATTGGTGTATACAGAGGATTGTGGGAGGGATGAGGGGATGGAGTAAGACTGGCAGGGTCACTTGTTGCTGTGGATGAGGGAGAAGGAGGTCACAGAGATCCTGCTTCCTTCCCCTTCACTTCTACCCCTAAAGACCAAGAATAAAGACGGAGGACTTTTGCTTATCCTGACTCTGGCTGATCTTGGGGGCTAGTGCGGTTGTCACAGTTTCCCTAAACTCCCAGACGGGGATTCAGAGGGGAGCATTTGCCCATCCTGACCCTGTGGTTGCTTCCCCTCCCAGCATTTCTGGTGGTCTCCTGGTGTCAGGGTCCGGGAGCCCCCTCTTTTACAGGAACGCCCCCTGGCCCCCCTCATGCAGGATTCCTCCTTGGGGTTGGGCTGGGTCCTGGATGAAGACATGACCCCCCACCAGCCCGCATGGACCTGCCCCAGTGAGAGGCAGACAAGGGAGGAGCCGAGTCTCTGCTCCTGACCTGGACCCTGGGTCTTTCTGGGTTCTGGCTCAGTGGCGTGGGCAGGACTTCCTGGGGACCCTGCTTTACTCACACTGTGCAGCCTGAGTAAGTGCTGCAAGGAAAGGCCAAGGGACCCTGGGCAGGGAGGTCTGGAAGAGGGGGTTCCCTCTACTCAACCTGGGGGCAGGCCAAGAGGCGGTCCTCATGAGAGAGGGGAAGAGGAAATGCACCCCTACACTTCCGAGTGCTCCCACGCAGGGAGTCTGGTCCAGAGTCCCCACAGGGCCAGCCAGGGTCCTGAGGCGCCATCGTGGGTAGCCCTCGTGGCGGGACGTCGGCTGGCTAGCTTTGGGGCTCCCCGATCCCCGGCGGCCATCCCCCAAGGATCTCAGAGCCCTCACCTTGAGTCTCTGCACAATCTCCCTAATGTCCTCAGGGGACCCTTCTGAGGCACGTATGGAGATGTGGTCCCCTCGCCCATAGAAGATCTTGAGTGTGGAGGAGTCTGGGGTCCAGCCAATGACGTCCCCACAAAAGCAGTTAAAAACCACCTCCTTGGTGCGTAGATCCAGGAGGACGATGAACTCATTGGAAATCCCCAAAATACACTCGATCTCCACCCCTTGTGCAAAGTCCTGGGCTGCCACTCTCCAGGCGATGGCCCCTGTGCTGTGCTGCTCGGCGCCTGCCCGAGCCTTGGTCTTCTCCTTCTTCTTGGAGGTGAGGGAGATCAAGTTGAATTTCCCCGTGGAGTCAATGGGAGTGTTGGTCACGCAGTTCTCGGCCAGGTCCTTGAGGTACTCCTGCCTCGTCCGAGTGGCCATGGTGTGGAACTTGTCCGACTTGTGGGCGGCGTGCTCGGCGTTGATCACTTTCGCCAGTAAGAAGTCTCGGAAGACGTCGGATTTGCGGAATGTGACTCCGTTCGGGATGGGGGGCCCAAACGGAGGGGCATCTTTGGATCGGCTCACAGCCACGCTGGGGGAAGGAGAGAGACGACATTTAGCCCCATTTCACTGGGAAGACAAAGCAACCGTGGATTGTTAGAAAATGGCCATGGAAACTTAGGGGGGGCAAAGAGTGTGCCCATTGACAGGAACAGCTGAACAAATCAGGGTGCATTAATGTAATAGAATAATACTGCTTTGTGAGAAAGGATGGAGGGAATCAGAGAAACCTCAGAAGAACTGTATGAACTGATACAGAATGAAGTCAGAACCAGGGGAATCATTTTTGCAATTGCAAAGACAAAACTTATGTTTACTTCTTTTTTTTAAAATCTCTTCCATGGTTCTTCCCATCTACTATGATTTTTCTCTCCCAATAAGATTCATAAAACAATATGTATTAAAAATAAATAAAAAAGCAAAGACAAATAACTGAACAAAACCATGACCAACCATGATTTCTGAGAAACTGAAAAAGCTTGCTACCATCTCCCACCAAGAGCTGCTGGACTCAGGTAGATGGAGACATATTTCTGTTCATGGCTAAGTTTGTCTGCTCAAATTTATCTTTAAAGAGTGCTGGGTGTTTTGTTTGTTTGTTTGTTTTAATGGAAAGGAGATGGAAAATAGAGATTACCGTTCTGTAAATGGAAAAATTGTACCCAGAAAAAGAAAAGAAGCATGATTCAATAATGGCAGTGCAAACAAATATCTGAAAGGTGGCCAATGGCTGCTTTCCATCTCCGGGGCACAGACCAAGAGCAGATGGATGGAGGTCAGAGAGGACTAAAAATTTCCAGATGGTGAGACGCTCCCCAGAGCCAGTGACACTTTTCTCCAAGGGACATACAATTAGGACAGATTAGCATCTGTTCAGGATAGCTTGGGCTAGCTCACCCAGAGGCAGAAGAATGAAGGTCCTTCCAAAGGTCTCGTCCAGTCTAACGATTCTGACTGTGTGACATCCACCCCCAAGACAAAGAACATCAGAAGGCCACAAGTGGACACTACCTGACCCCCCCCCCCCCATCCGAATGCAGCACACTGGGAACTTAGGCGGCCCCCTCCTCCGGTACTTCTGGGCCATCTGGCTAGGCTTGGGGAGATTTTTGAAGGGTTTTCTCAAACCCACTTGAGACCAAAGGTCCTGTGCAGACTCACAGCACAGGCCAGAGGGGTGAGGTGGATAATGGTAACAGGAAACACCCTCCCTACTGCTGCTCTGGAGGCCTCTAGACCCCAACACTGGAAGCAGGCCTGTGTGGCCATGGGGTGAGGAGGGGCTGCTGACCCTACGTGAGGAATGGTTCAGGGAGGCCTTACTGAGGCCAGCCTCCAGTTGGAGCCTGCTGGAGCAGCCTAGGAGCCCAGCCAGTAATGCAGCAGCCGTGCCCCCCCAGGGAGCATGTGAAATCAGGTCCTTTCTCCCCTGCAGGCTCAGCTCCCTCACTGCTTCCTCCCCACTCCCTTTGGCTCCCTGGCTCCTAACTCTGACTTCTGTCGCAGCTCATCCCCTCCGTGGATGCAAGCTCCATAAGGGCAGGGACCATGTCCGTCTCCTTTATGAAAGCCTCTTGCTCCCAGTGCGGGTCTCACTGAGCGAAGAGTTCCGACTCTAGTCAAATCTTTTCAGCAGGAGGTTGGGGCTGCGCTCCACAGGCATCCCTTGTTCTTCCGCGGGAGGCAGGGAGCTCACATCCCAACCCGGGGAGTGGACCCTCTCCGGGTGGAAAGGGAGCTGGAACTCAGCTTGTTTAGGATCCTGCCCAGAGGTTAAGCGGGACCGTCCCTGACGCAGCTCCCCAAGCTCCCAATGCCCTGCTCCGGTTCACGGGGAGCAGGCCACAGGCGGACAGAGGCGGGCTTACCTGTAACAAACAGCATCAGTGCAAGGGTTGTGAACACGGACAATGATAAAGACGTGCTGGAAATGTGAACGGATATTCTGGGGGGTGAAGGGCAGGGCTCCAGGCTCTTGGAAGATGATGGTCACAATGTCATTTCCTATGTGTCTCTTTCTTAATAACTGAAAGGCAAACAAAAAGGGAATCAGGCCCACCCGGGCCAGACCCGACCAACGATGAAAACTTCCGGCAGCCAAATCCTAATGGTCAGTACGGCCCCGGGGCAACCTGTGGGGGAGAGCACAGACCCCGTCTCCTCCAGATGTTGGGGGGCAGAGAATGTGGGGGTGAGCACGGTCCCCTGGGTGACCCCGGACAAGGAACCTGAGGTGCTGGATCAGATGATCGTTAACACTCTGCAGGCCTGTACTCGGCCCCTCCTCCAGAGCCAAGCACAGCCCCCAGACAAAGCTGTTTGCTTAGTCAGGACATCCTGAATCATCAAATTCGATGAACCATAAATACCCAAGCCAAAGTAACATGGCGCTAGGCCGGCCAAGGCTTCCAGGGCGTGCCCCTCTCTCAGTGGGGACCCAACCTGATCTGGGACCTGGACTCCCTTTCCCATCGCCCCCCCCGGGCCCTCCAGGCGAAGCCAGTCCTGCCTCCAGCTCCCACTTTTCTCTAGGACCGGCCAACAGCCTTGCTCTGTGTCTGTGTGTGGGGCTTCATTCCCACGCCCCCCAAAGGCCAGATTTCCCAGAGCGCTGTCCCCACAGCAGCCCAGGGGCCCCAGTGTTCGCCTCAGCCATAGGCTCCTACTATAGTGAAGCTCTCAGTGGCCCCCAGAGTACCGGGGGACACAAAGATCCAGCAAGGTGGGGGTGAAGAGGGGGGCAGAGTGTGGAGCTGGATGCTTTCATTGCTCCCCAAAATACCTAACTAGAACTCAGTCTTTCCCAAAAGAATGTCAAAAATTGTTTTTGTGTATAATTGGGAAAAATGAAATATCACTAAAAAGTTCTTAAAACCCCCAGACAAGAGCTGGGTTTCCTTAGAGGAGGGGCTCTTCACTTTTGGTCCCCGGCCCCTCTGGCGGGCCCCTCCAGGATTACGCTTCTAAAGGCACAAAATAAAACACAAGAGGCTGCAAAGCAAACGAATCCTACTGAAACAGTGACCCAGAAGCCCCAGGCCCCAGGTCATCGAGGGTGGCCGCTGCTTCAGAGGGCTCTGAATCAACGAGGCGTGGGGAGTCAGGCTGGTGGGCTCAGGGTCCCAGTCTCTCCCTAGCCTTGGCGCCTGGCCAAGGCACGTTCTGCACAAGGCCCACAGGCCGAGACCACGGCCTCCAGAGGCACAGGAGGCCGTGGGGTGCAGCTAGGCAGCCCCTGCTCTTGGCTGCCCCGGGAGGAGGGAAGGCCACCAGCACTCGGCGTCCCCTCCTGCTCACTGTGTTCCAGGACCTGTGCTAGGAGCTGGGGCCCAGAGGCCTCAGGGGGAAGACAACTGGCCAGCGATCCCAAACCAACAAGCCCTGGAGGAGCCCGGGGGCGGTGCCAGAAGGGGAGTCAGGAGAGGCTTCCTGGAGGGGGCAGGGAAAGGGCCTGGGCTCAGCAGGGGAGGGCCTCGTTCAGGGTTTGGGGTCCTGGGGACGGAGACAAAGAGCTCTTAGTGCCAAACTGAGGACTTCAGATCTGGTCCTGGAGGGGCAGGGGCCCCTGGGTGGGGGGCTAGGGCTGGGGGGTTACACACTCAGATCCCTTTGGATTTGAGGGTGGAGGGTGACACTGAGGGCAGGTGCTGAAGGCCTGTCCCAGGTTGCAGGGAGAGGGCGCGTACTGCAGAGGTGGAGGCCTTGGTGACCGCTTTGCACAAGCTGGGGGAGATGGGGAGGAGTCCGGGATGCTCCTGGGCTGGAGCCTGCAGGACTGGGAGGGCGATGCCCTGACAATAATGGAGAACGAGGGGGAAGCGTTTGGGGGCATATCTGAGTGACAGCGAGCAGCTAAGGGTGGGGGGGGGGGTCTGTGCCTAAGGCCGAGGTCTCTGAGATAATAGCAGCTGGCATCCATACAGGGCCTCCTCCATGCCAGGTGCTTCACATTTATCATTTTCTCCTCATAACACTTGGGAGATGGGGGCTATCAGGAGTCCCGTGCAACAGTTGAGGCAACTGAGGCAGAGTGAAGTGACATGCTCAGGGTCCCACAGCTAGGAAGCATCTGAGGCTGGATTTGAATTCGGGTTCTCCTGACTCCAGGCCGGACGGCACCCTCTGGGTTGGCCCCAGGTCCCTGCCTGGCACCCGAATGGGGAAGCCCCACAAGTCACCTTCCCAAGGGTTGCTTTCATGCCCACACGCGGCACACAGCTCCCACAGAGCCGGAGGGGGTGAGGGCCCAGCCCGAGTCCTGCACTTTCTGAGCAGAGCAGGGGAGAGGGGGGCAGGGGGCTCCAACAGGGCCTTCACAGGCCGCTGGCCCGGGGATACTCACCTGCTGCCGATTGTTGGGGGTGTAGGGAAGCATGGTGGAGACGTGGAACATGAGCTCGTACTCCTGGTAAGTTGTGTACAAAGAGTGCGTTCCAGTGGAGTCGGCTGCAAAAGCGAGAACAAGGCCATCAGCGCCAGTCTGAGGCAGGCGCCGTCTGGGGTGCTGGAGACCAGAAGGGAGCTTCTCCCGAGGGTAGCCCAGGGTGGCCCATGCAAAGCTAGGGGACGGCAGCCTAGGGGAGCAAGGACACAGCGGGCATCCGGACAGCCTCTGCAAAGGCTCGGAGAGGGGAACCTGAGGCCAGTCTGGCTGGCCCGGTGGGCACGGGGGAGAAGCCAGGCTGGACTCAGGTGGTGAAAAGCTTCAAATGGGTCTGGGGTGGACCCCCCCCCCGAAGTATCCCTATGGAGCAGCTCGTGCAATATGGGAGAACCCTGGGGAGCCTCCTGTGGCTCCCGAGCAAAGCCATCAGCAGCTCGGGCAAGAACCCGGCCACATCCGCCGGCAGAAGCACCTCTAAGATCCCTGTAAGGGAGAGGCGAAGCTACAGGGACCCCCGAGTCCTCCCAAAACCGCTGAGCCTGGAGCAGATGGTGCAGATAGACCTCTGGGAGCTGAAGTACAGGTTTAATCCAGGCTCTGAGAGCTGCATCTTGTTCCCCCCAACCCCTCCTCGTCCCTGGAAAGCACCCCTTGGGAGCACGCCATCTCTGGAGTCTCCCAGAGTGGCCCCCATTCTCTGGGCTGCCGCCCTGGTGTATTTCAGTGGCTGAGGCTCACCATGGGAAGAGTGACCCTGAAGCCGGCAGGGCAGCAGTGCCCTCTCAGTATGCCCTAAGCGCCCCTCGCCCAGCCGCTCCCCAGTCTGTCCTGCCCAATTTCTGGGGCCCACCACTTACTTTTGACGTCCAGCTGTGCAGCGTAGCGGTTGAAGCCCTTGAGGCAGACTTTGTCCCCCAGCACCGAAAGGAACTCCTCGAAGGCCGGGCCAGCCTCCTCGTTATTGTACATCTCCTCCTCGGAGCTCTGGCCTGCCTTACAGTACAGGATGCCAACCTTGTGCTTCCGGCATAGCTGGAAAAAGGCAGGTGGATTTTAGGGCCACTGGGGAGGGATCCAGGGCCCGGCCAGACAGGAGAGGGAAGCAGGGCCAGGCTGCCCCGAATGTCGTTCCTCCTTCTGGCCCAAGGGGCGCGGAGGGTGAGGAGCTAGCCCTTGGGGTCCATTCCCCAGCCCCATTTGAGACCCCATCTCAGGCAGGAGGACTGGGGAGTTGGACTGAATTAGAGCAAAACGAAGATAGTTTGGATGCCTCTGGGAAGCTGGCCTCCTGGGATAAGCCCCAAGAGAAACCGCTAGAGGGACTGAGCCAGCCAGGTACTTGCAGAGACGGACAGCCATGCAGCCCCTTGGCCCCCGCAGCTCCGGCTGGGGCATCTCCCCACTGCACTTCCCTCTTGGGCCTTCCCCCCGCACAAAGAGCATCACTCCTCACAGAAAGCAACGGCCTCAAGGCAGAAGCCCCGGGGGAGCCCCTTGTCTTGCAGGCCAGAATCTGTCACCTCCCACACGTGCCCCTTCCCAGGGATGGCAGAACAGCGAGTGGGTGCCCGTGCGGAGCAGCTGTGGGAGAGAAGCAGCCCCAAGGCAGCTGTGGCCGGCCAGCACCCCCCACTCACCCCTGCTCATCAAGCATCAGCAGCTGCTCGGTCACTTTGGGAGTGTTCATGGCCAGGCGCAGGCAGTGGATGTTGAGTTCGGGAATGACATACTCCAGTGCGTCCTTCAAGGGCAGGCCCCGGCCCGTCCCGTGCTTGGTGGCCGTCGGGGTGGCGTCCTCCAGGATGGAGCCCCGGAGAGTCACAAGCTGCTCGGGGAGAAAGGAAAGGGTTCTCAGAAGCCTCGTTGCCCGGGACGTGGTCTAGGGGGCAGGAGACGAGGGGCTCCTGAAGGCCCAGCCCACGAGGGCCTCGCCGGCCACTAACGGTGGCCCTGGAGTCAGAGCTTCCCCACGGTCTCGTCTGCACATGCAGAAGCGTGTGGTCACCAGGGCTGGGCGGCCACACTCTTCCTGCCTTGCATCCCCTCAAGCCCTGAGCAGCCTGGATGAAGTTTGACCCCCCCCCAGGCGCCGCGGTCCGTACGCTCACTCTCCTGCCGCAGCTGGCCCGTGGGCCCAACCTGGGAGATCTCGGGGCCCTGGGGCCTAGTACCCCTCTAAGCCCAGAAGGAGGGCCCCCGATCAGGAGGCGGGAAGTTCCCAGCAGGACACAGTTTCCAGTAGCCTTGTGAGGCGGGGGTGATGGAAATCCAGGGCAGAGTGGCGACAGCCTGGGAGGAAGGACAGTGGGGCGAGAGCAGGGCTCGAGGAGGCTGGGAGGGAGCCATCCAGACAAGGCCTGGGAGACAGGCCACGTCCGGCTTGCAGGGCTTCAGAAACAGGTGCTGGGTGATCCCACTTTTGCTGTTACACCATTTTCAGTCCCGTCTGACCCCCGGGACCCCACCCATTGGGGACACGGAGAGGCTCGTTATTTCCTTCTTGAGCACTTTTCGGATGAGGAAGTTGAGGCCAGTAGGGTGAAAGGACTTGCCCGGGTCAGCCAGGTAGAAGGGGTCTGGAACATCCAGGCCAGGTCCGAGAGCCACTCACAGGGATGAACTTGGGGGGAGGGGGTGATCACGTGTTTTAGAACTCGGGAGGAGGGGAAAGCTGGGAACAGACTGAGGGGTGCCCTGGGTGCTGGGGTGGTTACAGACCCACAGGGTTGGAGGAAAGAGTGGAAGTAAAACCTCCTGGGGTTAAAAGCAGCGTGCGAGAGACAGCAAGTTTTCAGGCACGAAACTGAAGGCACAGAGAAGTGAGTCAGGATGGGGAGCTTCTCGTCCGGAGACTACATGGATGCATGGGAAATCCATGCACCCACTATGGCGGAGCACACAGTCAGGAGGCTGCCCCCATGGGCCGGCTCAGCCAGGGAGCTGCGGGCTCAGTCACCACGGCTGACAGCCCCTGGCAAGGTTCTCGAAGCTCTTGCCACAAGCATGCTCTCTGAGACACGTCGTGCCCGATTCACGCAGTTTTCTCCTCTCAGTCAAGGCTCCAGACTGGATCCTTCAGGGCCGTCCATCCGGATTTTGAAGAACCCTGGCTGTGATTCTCGTGTGGTCTTGGGAGGACAGAAGGTGCGGGCCAGCCGGGGGAGCACTGGAGGATCAGATGCTGGGGATTTGGGGCCAGCAGCGATGGCGGCAGAGGCCCGGTGAGGGGGGCCCTCAGTGAGGCAGGGTGGCTAAACTCCTCAGCCCCCTGGGGCTTCACGAAGCGGGTGGGCAGAGTTGGGCCCTCTCCCCTGGGCCGGCCTGATGTGGCAGATCTGGGTCGCCTCTTTGAGTGGGACAACAGGGCTGTGAATGCTTGAGAGGGGACGGTTGACCAGCAGGGATGGACCAACCTGGAGTGGGCCACGAGGCTGTGCGAGTGCGTGGCCCCCAACAAATGAGCCCAGAAATGGGGCCCTGGCCTCCCTCCCCTCCCCCATCAGACAGCTACTGTGGGTGAAAGGCCTGGGCAGCCGCTGAGCCTGGAGAGCCTTGTTGGGGTGTGAGCCTGGACAAGCCCCCAGGGTCCACCTGCCTCCCTTTCCTCATGGGACACAGAGTACAACAGCCGCATTTCTGGTTCTGGCGGGATCGAGCAAGAGGCCATGTGAGGAGGGCCCGGCCCGGCCTTGCTCCCTTCCCCACTCTTTGGCTCTTGGCTCTCCCTGCTCGGATTGTGTCACATGCTCCCACTCACCCAGCCTAGCGTGGAGGTTCCGGTCAGCCTGGTCTCGAGGCCATGGGGCCTGGAGGACCATGTGGGGCTTGGAGAAAGCTGCTTGAGAACCCAGGTGGGTATCCTGGCAGAGTCGGGCACTTGCAGGCAGAGCTGGGCACTTGCGGGCGGAGCCGGGCACTTGTGGGCGGAGCCGAGCACGAGGGGAGAGGAGGCGAGACTCCTGTCCGGAGGCCTCTCCCACCATCTGCTCCGAGGGAGTGAGGCCCGCTCGCTGACAGCCAGCCGGCCACTGCCAGGTACAGGCTCTGGGGCCTCCAAAGGCCCGCTCTGCCACAGGGGCAGACGTTGGGCGGCTCCCAGCCTTCATGGCTGCGGGAGCTGGACATCACTTCTTTCCTCATCTGTAGAATGGGTGCAAGGATGCTCTCCTCTGCGAGGCTCTTTTCAATAACAAGAGGATTCGGGCCAATTCCAACAAACTTGTGACGGAGAGAGCCATCTGCAGCCAGAGAGAGACTGGGACGGAGCGTGGGTCACAAGTGTTTTCTCCTTTCCTGTGCCTGTTTGCTTGTTTCTTTCTTTCTTATTTTCTCCCCTTTTAATCTGACTTTTCTCGGGCAGCGTGATAATTGTGGAAATACGTACAGCAGAACTGCCCCTGTTGAGCCCATGCTGGACTGCTTGCAGTCTAGGAGTGGGGTGGGGGAAAGGGGGATAGAAAATGTGGAAGCCAGGCTTTGGCAGGGGTGAAAGCTGAAAACCATCTTTGCACGTGTTTTGTAAATAAAAAGCTATTATTCAACACAAAAAATCCTACCCCCGCACACAAAGGGCCCTCCATTCCCTCCTTCGTGAGGTCAGTGCGAGCCTGGAGTGGCCCGTGAAGGGCAGCCACTGCCCACCACGCCTGCTTCAAAATGAGGCAGCTTCACGAGGAGGTGGGAGCCCCCTTGGCTCCCTCATCCAGCAACGTGGAGGGCGAGAACTGAAGCCTGGACCTCCCCCCCTGCAGCCACTGGCCTGACACACAGTGCTCCGACAGCCCCTGAGGCCTAGGGACCAGGGATAAAGCCAAAGGACTGGCAGGGGCGGGGGCGGCTGGGCCCAAGCGTTGGGCACCTTCCGGGTCTGCAAGGCCCACAGCTCCCACAAGGTTTTGTTAAAGGATCAAATTGTCACAGACCGTACAGAACCCGGCGCAGGCAAGATCTGGCCCGCGGGCCTTCAGCAGACTCCTCGTCTGGGGCTGGGAGAGAGGGAGCTGCATCTGCCATGCTCCCTCTGAAGACGGGCCTCCACGTGCCTTCTGCACCGGCCAGGACACCTCAGGTCCTGCCCCGGCTGGGGAGGCCACGGCCCCAGAGAGGCCGGAGGGGCTGCCCGCCTGCAGAAGAACCCCTGGTCCCTGAACCGGGTAATCCTCCCCAGAAACGGGGGGCCCCTCCTAGGACCCCTGATCCTTGGACTACTGGCCAGGACCCCTCAGCCCTCCCAAGGCCTGGCCCCAGAAGGCTGGGGCTGCCGAGAAGGCCCTGGCCAGGGACCCGCAGAGGGAGGGCAATTACCTCGCCTTCCAGAGAGGCGGTTTATCGCGGGCGTGGTCCCTGTGGTCCTCCACCCCCGCTTGATCTCCCAGCCTGTTTCGTCCCCCGGGAGTTGGCGTGCTCTGGGGACAAAGGTGACACCCTCAGGCCCCTGGGGCGCCTCAACACGCAAGGCTGGAAGGTGGGGTGTCTGCTATTCCGGAACCCGGGATGCTGGAGGCCCAGGCCCAACCCCGGGAACCCCCAAGTTCAGCTTCATGAAAAGCCCGGTTCTACGTCAACCGAGGGCAGAATGTCCTGTCTGTGTCCCAAGTGCCATACTGGGCACACAGTAGGTGTTTTATAGACTCAGAGTCTGGGCACAGACACAGATGGGAAACCTATGGGGGGAGGTGCATTCAGCTCCGAGGGCTCACCTGTCCTGATCATTATTAAATTTTTTTACGTTTCCTCCAAAGGGGAGCACCAAGGACAAAGGGTGGCCCCCCCCTTTCAGAAAGCACCGCTGACTTGGGGCTGGGGGTCCTCAGAGGAGGAGGCCCTGGAGCGGCGTCCTGTCCCCCAGTGCCCCCGAAGCTCACCTTTGCCGACAAAGTAGTCCTGGAGTAGCCCCGGTCCACATGCTCATTTGTGATTTCAGCCTGGCCTGGCCCTTCATCTCCCGGGCACTTCAAACCGGAGTCTGGCTTTAAAAAGGTACCAGCGGGTCGGCATGCCCCCCCCATGAGCCGGCAGAGGCAGGAGAAAGCTGAACCCCCCATCCCCGATTTTTAAAAATGCGGGCAGCTGAGGACGTTGCTTTGCTGTCCCCGGTTTCCAGGTTCTCCTTGTAATTCAAGTCCTCTGTGCTGGGGAAGGAGGGTCCGGCCCCAGGGTAGGCCCTGGCGCCCCAAAACCCCTTCGCCGACCTCGGTTTGCCCGCTGGGCCCCCGAGCGGTTGGCGGCACCTTCAGGTCAAACAGCATGCTCTCCGCAAAGTGGGCGTCTGGCGTCCGGGCCGCCGCCCTCCTGGCCGCCAGCCCCTATCGGCCCGCGACGCTTTCCCGGGCCTCCCTCGCTTCACCCGGAAGTGGGGTCCCCAGCCTTGGTGGCCTTCTTCCGGAGCTTGTCCTTCTCCTTGGGCTGCAGCAGGAAGTCCCCTTAGGCCCCGCGCGGCCCCTTGCAGGAGGGCCCGGAAAAGCGGGCAAAAACCCCGGGCCCGGGTGAGACTCGCCACCGACCCGTCCACGGGTCCCTTGCGGAACCTTGAGGAGTGGTTGCCCGAAATCCCTGCCCGCGATGGACGGTGCCCTCCCGGAAAAACAGCCCCCGTGGCGGGACCCCCTGGCCTCCGAGGGCTCTTGGCCGCATCACGGGGATTCGCTTTTCGGGTTCCCCGGAGGGGAAAACCCGGCCGGGGCGGGCCACCCTTTGGAACTCGGGCGCCTTGGACCTCCCTCGCGAAAGCGTAGCCCGGGCCTGCCAGGCCGCCAAGGGGCTGGCCACTGGGGGCGGCCGAAACCCCTGCCCCTTTCCCCACCGCCTGGGAGGGGCTGGCATTAGCCTGGTCCTTCAGAGCCTCTCGCTTTGGCGGCCAGTCGCCACCCCGCCCCCGGGCCCATCTTGGGCACGGGGGGGGCGCTAGGCGGGCGCCTGCTTCTCACTGGCCGGCGCGGGGCTGCCGTTTGGCCCAAAATCCAGAAAATAATCCCTCCGGGGGGCCCCGGGGAAGGGTGCCCCTTCCCCCCAACCCCATCCGCATTCTGAATGGGTGAAGGGTCGCTAATCCAAAAACCAAGCGGATTCTTGTCCCCTAAGGCCACATCTCTGAGGGCCCGGGAAACCGCTGCCTAACCCGGGCCAGCGCCGGAGCGGGGGAAGCGGGTCCGGAGGCCCAGGGCACCAATTGGGAGGGCTCGCCCCGCATCCCGCTCCTCACCCCGGTCAAGGCCCGAGACTCTCCGCAGGCGGGAACAGGGCCCGGGCCACCTGGAAGGGGAAACGCGTTAGTCAAACTGCACTGGGGAGGGGCCCTCTCCCAACCGGCAAACCCGCCACCCTTCCGCACTTTTTTGGCCCTCCGGATCCTCCCCTTCCAGTGCCAAACATTGAGGCACTCCCGCCTTGGCCGCCCAGAAAAATCCCCTGTCTCTCCCCCCCCCTCATTTCCCAACGTATCCCCTGCCCGCCCCGACCCCCCTATAGGAGGAGAAAAGGGCACTCAGGGACACGGCGGGTTCCCGGGCCCCTACTCCCAGGCGGGCGCTCCCCGGCCCACCCATCCGGGCTCCCAAGGAAAAAGGCGGGGTCTTCCCTTCCCTCCCCACCCCCTCCCCCCTGGCTCCGCACCCCCCAAGGGCCCCTCAGGAAAACCTCTCAATGGGAGGGAAGGTCTTATCACTGGGGCTTACCTTTCTCCCCCATAAGGCAAAACCCTTAGAATCCGGCCAAGGGCCCACACCCGCGGGAACCCCCCACCGGGGCAGCTCGGCGCCCGGCCCTCCCCCTCCTCCCAAGGGGCCTCCCTCGCCCCCGGGCCCACCCCCCCCCCTCTCCCTGGGCCTCTACTTCCATCTGGGGCCCAGGCTTCCCAGCCGCCCGTCCCGCCCTTCTAAACCAGGCGCACCCTTCCCCCCCCCTCTCCCGTCCCTTTCATGCCCTGTCTTCTCCCCTCAGAACAGAAGGTTCTCTCTGTTTCCCTGGTGCCGGGCAGACAGTAGGTGCCTAATAAATGCCTGTTTCCTCTGCCTTCTGCCTAGTTCCGTGCGGGTCCGTGGGAGCGCGGTGCCAGCCGCCGGGGGCGCTGTGGGAGGGAAGGTTTCATCACAGGGTCAGCGTGTCCGCTTGGGGCCGGACTCGGGAGAGGCCCCGTCTGTGTCCCTCACACTTATGCGCCCCCATGAGCCCCTGCGGCGCGGGGAGCTAATCTCCGCTGGTTTCCTGGCGCCCTCACCGGGGCCCCCACCCCCGCTTTGGAAACTCCACACACCCACCGAAGGGCCCCAAACCAAAAGGGAAGCCCAAAAACCCCCAGCCCCTCCCACCCCCCCGGCGCCCGCCTTGGGGGACAAAGCTTCGGCGGCCCGGGGGCGGGCCCGGGGGCGCCCCCCAGGGCAGGGGAAGAAAAAGACAGGAAAAGGCAGGGCTCCTAAAACCGAAAATCCCCAAAACCCTGCAATTTGGCCTTGAAAACCCAGTTTCACACCCCCGTCCCCCGGGAGGGCTAAGAGGGGGAGGGGGAAAAAGGGCAGGTGCCTGAAGGACCGCCTAAAACCTTTGGCGGCGCCCTTTAACCCAATCCCAAACTTTTTTTAAACAGAGGGGGACCCTCCACACCACCCAATTTCCAAAGGACCCTTACAACCACAACAAACCCTGGGACCAAGCCCGGCCAAACCCCAAAGGACACCTGGAACAATCGCTTCCCTCAGGGAAGCCGGCTGAAGGGAGGGACAGGGCGCTGGCCAGCCAAATCACGCAGGGCCATCTTGGGGCCGGACCTTTAAGCCTGGAGCCAGGGCCACGCTCCGCGGTGAAGCAGGGGCCGACCGGAGGTCAGGGGTCAGGGATCCCCCAGGTCCCGGAGCCGGGGAGCGCCAGGGAGAGTGGGGGAGGGGCGGAGCTCAGTCAGGCTATCACCCAGGGAAGGCAACGGGCGGGAGCCGCCCCCAGCCTCAGCTGCCTCAGCTGTGGAATGGGGGGATAAGGCCGGCCGGCCCTCCAGCCTCCCGGGACCGCACCAGGAATGACCCAGAAACGGGGGTCCCCAGGTGGGGACAGGCAGGACACCCGGGGAGGGTATCAGGAGTCCAAAACACCCCCTGATCAGGGAGAGAACAGAGGCCAAACAAGAGGTCGGCTTCCAGTCCAAAGGGCACCTGGGGCCCTGGCAGGGGCCCGCCCGGACCCTGCCAGCCCGAGGACCCCCTGAGCCTTCAGGACAGCCCGGAGAGGGGAGCCCGCCCGGGGTCACGGCACATCTCGGGCGCTGCCTCCAGGCACCCTCACCCCCCAAGGGAAGGACCCCACACCCACCAGGGCCGTCCGGGCGGGGGCACGGGGGCTCCCTGCCTCGAGCACCGATGGCGTGTGTGATCTCGCCTTTCCCCAGGACCCGAGTGAGCTCCTCTGCCTCCGTACCAGATCCCTGCCAGACCTAACACTGGATCTAACACGTACCGAGTCTCACTGCAATCCCCAGCCTATCTGTGGGCTAAGCTCTGTGACTCTGCAAGGCCACTTCACCCGCCTGGCCTCAGTTTCCCCATCTGTGAAAGGGGCTGGGGAAGGAAAGGCCACCCCTCCAGGAGCCCTGCCAAGAGAGCCCCAGCTGGGGTCACAGAGAGTCGACTGAAACGGCCGAACGCCCCCAGCTAGTCCTGTCTGCAGCCTGTCGTGTATCTGTCTGTCTTGTCTCCAGGCAGGCCGGGAGCCCCTTGAGGGCAGTCTGCCTTCTGCTTCTGTCTGCATCCCCAGATCTCAGCACAGGGCCTGGCACACAGCAGGTGCTTAATAAATATTTACTTACTGAGGAGATGCAGAAGGTGCTAAAACTGGGAGCCGCTTCTGGAAGAGCTCCTACAAACAAAGATTTGGAACAAAGACCCCAAAGCAGCTGACGCCTGTTCAGAACCCGGGTCCTTTCTATCTTCAAACGTGGCCTTCGGGGGCGGAGCCCTGGCTTTCGGGCCACAAACTCATAGGGAAGGCAGGCCCAGCAATGCCCCCGGTGGGGGGAGCCGGGCTGGAGAACCAGCAGCAGGGTGAGTGCAGCCATTCGGGCAGCAGGAGAAGTGGCCAACCCCTCCAGAGCCTCTGGCGCCTGAGGACATCTGTGGGGCCTGGAACAGCCCTGACTTCCTGCCCCTCCTCCCCTTTCTTTCTTGGGGTTCAGTGACTTGCCCAGAGTCGCACAGATTTGAATGTGGGTCCTGGGCCAGAGCCCCCGGCTGCCCTCTGTCTCCCAACCCCCCGAGCCTCCGATTCTCTGGGCCCAGGGGCCGACGGTTCACACTTACGGTTGGGTAGAGAGAAGGAGCCTGAGGGTGGGCAGCTCTGCAGGAAGGGCCCCAGCCTGGCTCTGCCTGCCTCCGCAGGCACACCCAGCAGCAACTGAGGGCCACCCAAGGGCAGGGCCCGCTTCTCAGGGAACCAGGGGGATCCCCCTCCCGGGGGCCTGAACCCTGGTCTCCCAAGTCCCGGATCAGGGCCCAACAATCAGTAACCACAACCGCAACGGACCGGAGCTTCCTCAATCATTAACACAGGAAAGTGCTGAGGCTGGCAAGGGTGCCCGGGCAGAGCCGAGTCTCCACTCTGCGGCCAACCTTCGTGGTGACCTTCAGGAGGGCACCTGAGGCCCAGAGGTGTGACCACCTGTGAGGTAATGGGGCAAAAGGGCTTTAACAAGTCTGAAAGTTGGATAAGCAGCAAGAACTTGCTTTAAGACACCTTCGGCAGCCCAGCCCTCATCAGAGCTGTTAACGACGGCACACGGGGTAAAGGTCGTCAGCGCCGGCTACCTGACCGCCGCCCCTGGGACCAGCACCAGGCAAGCCGACGCAGCCCTCACGCGGGAAAGCCAGGCCCGTGCTGGCTCTGTGAGATTCTGGCCCTTGTCCAAGCGCCCGCTGGGTGATTTCTGCCACCCATTTCATCCAGAAATCTTTCCAAAAAACCTAAAATTGCATCAATACCAAGTCAGAGACATCTGCAGAGCCCAGGAGGGCAGGAAGACCCTGGCTTCTCAAGTGATGGGCAAGGGGGCACCCAGGACGGACGGCCCCTCTGCCGCCGTTTGGTTACTGAGGCCTGAGGGAGTCCAAACCTGCAGACCAAGCAAATCAAATCTAATCCCTTTCCCATGAGAGCCTGTCAGCTATTTGACAGCAGCAACAATGTCAGGGCCTCAAGCCTTTCCCAGGCCGAATGTTCATTCATTTGACAAGAAAGAATTAAGCGCCTCCTATGCACAAGGCGGGCATCCAGATGGCAGCTGGCCTGGCATCAAAAAGGCCCTTTTCAAATCTGACCCCAACGCTTATGAGCTGTGATCCCAGGCAGTCCCTTCACCCTGCTTGCCTCAGTTTCCTTATCAGTAAAATAAGCTGGTACCTATGCCAAGAAACCCTCAAATGGGTCGCCAAGAGTGCCCTGTGGACAGACCCCCCCACACACACTGAGGCTGCACCGCCCTTGAGACACAAGCCTCACTAAGCTGCCCCCAGCCTCCTTCGCTGTCCTTTCCCACACCACGCAGCCAAGTTTCCCGAGAACCCCCCAATGGGAACACTTTCTACAGAATGAAACTGTGCCCACCTCCCCCCAAAGGCCTGCCCCGGGCTTCTCACTTTGCACAGGCTTTCCACTCACAGCCTCAAAGCGGCCCCCTTGACCTGGCTCCGTGGGGAGGGGAAGTGATCTGCCTGGGACCCCCATCTCAGACCCATTGAGGGCCTGTACCCTGGGCCCAAGAGGGGCCTTTGAGCCGGGCCCAAAAGGAGCAGGAGGAAGAGGGCCGAGCTGTACCGAGCCGAGATCCAGGATGCATCTGCCTGGGCCCCGAGCTCTGCTCTCCCTGGGAGGAGACACTTGAGACCCTCCAGAGTCATTCCCAGCGACCACAGTCCAGATCTCCCAGGGAAAGAATGTGCACGTCTGTGCTCAAATTCCCACTTTAAAATTTCTCTTAACAAGGGCATTGTTAACCCCCAGCTGGCTCCAGGCTGGAGGGGACAGAGGAGAGAAAAGGGGGGCTCAGAGCCACCCCAGCTGCTCTGGGGCAGCACCAAAGAAGGTCCCTGCAGATTCCTCTGGTCCCGGGGCCCCAGACCAGGAGCCAGGAGTCCCAGAGCTGCCCAAAGACGGGCGCCCTCTCTTTCAAGCCTTCCAGATGTCATTTGGTGAAAGCCTGAGAGGGCCAGAGCCCAGCCCCCGGCGATCCCCAGAGCAGGCGGCCTGGAGGGATGTCTAGGGAAGCAGCAGCAAATGAGGGCTTAACTCAAGCAGAGCTAAAGCGAAACAGAACCCTTTCATCTAGCACCCAAAACATAGGCAACTGACCAAAAACTGTTCTTCGACAGACAAGAACTAACCGTTCTCAGAAGAACCGGGCACTAGGAGCCCCACATGAAAGGATCCTCCAAATCACTAACAATACAGGAGGAAGGAGATCCAGGCTGGGGGGGGGGGGGGGGGGGGTCTGGACCCCGTGAGGCCCTTCTGGGCCCGGGGGTGAGCCGGGGGGGGGGGGGGGGGGCCCCGGGCCCAGCAATGCCCCCGGTGGGGGGAGCTGGGCTGGAGAACCAGCAGCAGGGTGAGCACAGCCATTCGGGCAGCAGAAGTGGCCAACCTCTCCAGAGCCTCTGCCCAAGGATTCCAGTGCCAAGTGGGGTGCCCAGGGAGGAGACTGGCTGCGCGGGGGCAGTCCCTGTCTTGGGGGAAGGGTGCGCCGACACTGACACAGGCTGTACGAGGCCACCCAGAACCGGCCGGGCCCAATGGCCAGCTATGCCCCGGACTACCGGAGATGGCCCCAGACCATGAGAGATGCTGGCCAGCCGCGAGCGCCCTCCTGACCAGGTGCCCAAGAATGAGGCTCAAGGGCCCCGAGCTGGCCAGGAGAAGTCCTCTGCAGCATCCCCCAGAGTAGACAAGGAGGGATCTTCGGCCACCCCAGGGCCCGGGCAGCTGGGGCCCCTCAGACAACGGCCCAGTCACCGCCCTTCCACATCACAAACACAAAGACACCAAAGTGTGGACTAGCTCATCCTTGGATGGGCTGTGCTCACAACTAGGGCCCCGCCGGGTTGGCCATCCTAACCCGTGGGGAGCCCTGGCCTACAGTCACCCTCTGTACCCCGAGGAACGCCTGTCCCGCGCAGGCAGCTCAAACCAACTCACTCTGACACCGGTGAAGGACCTACTGTCCTTTCCTTTTCATCTGTGAAGATAAAAATCCGATAAACTGAAATCAAAGCCAGAAGACAGGGCAACGCTCCTGGCGAGAACCGAGCACACAGGAGCCACGATTGCCAGCCTGCAGAGGAACCACCAGACCCCCTTCCGTGCCCAAAGGCCCGAGGAGCAGCCGCAGGAGACCTCTGACCCCGGCCCCGACCCTGGCTGACGACCGAGCTCCACGAGCCATCTGCACCAGAGAGCACAGGGGGACAACACAGCACCCTCACTCTTTGCTGTTCGCTCGCATTTTGTTTCCTTTCTCATTTTTTCCCATTTTTGATCTGCTCTTCCTTGTGCATCGTGTACCACAGGGGTAATTGTGGGAATAGGAATAGGAGGACTGCACCTGGTTAACAATACTGCATTTTGTGCTGGGTAGGGAAGGAGGTGGGAGAAGAGAGGGGGAAAAATCTGGAACACAAGGTTTGCAGGGGTGAATGGTGAAAATTATCCATGCATATATTTTGAAAATAAAAAGTTTTAATTAAAGCAAACAAATAAAGTGTAGGGCCTGGGGGCCCCGTTCTCTCCAGGAAGAGGTGCCACAAAAAGGCTCTGACAGGCCTGCTCGGCCCCGAAACCAGCCTGCAGAACAGAAGCAGACAAGCCCCACTGGGCTGTCCTGTCTGGGAACAGAAGCAAAGGCTGGGCCCTTGTTCTCTCCCAGTTCTGGGGATGGATAAAAGCTGAGCATCCAACGCAAATCCAGCCCGCTCTCCGTTCCGGGACACTGAAGGTGGAAAATCTTCCATCCGCTGGGCGGCTCTGGGTGTGTTGAGCAAGTGACTGTGTCCCCCGACGCTGGTGTGGCCCAAGGAGCAAAGGCCCCAAACGGGGTGGGGAGGGAGGGGGCCTCTGGCGGCACACATGGCAGGGAGACAGAGAAGGGCCCGACACCGCGGAGCAGAGCAGGGGAGCATGGGCTGCGGGCCCCACGGAGCAGCAACGCCGTGAGAGCTGCTGGAAGACACGGCGGACACAGAACGCGGCAGAGCAGTCAGGAACGCCGGCACCACGCACGTGACAGCCAGCTCAGACGAAGGGCAAGCAAGCGAAATTTAGCATCTGTGGTTATGACCAGGAGCGTCCCTAAGAGCAGCTACGGTGGCCCTCTGACCGAGGGAACAGCACGAGCATACACTGGATTATG
The DNA here is from genome assembly GCF_902635505.1 of Sarcophilus harrisii. Taxonomy (NCBI): domain Eukaryota; kingdom Metazoa; phylum Chordata; class Mammalia; order Dasyuromorphia; family Dasyuridae; genus Sarcophilus; species Sarcophilus harrisii. The sequence continues at coordinate 590,065,036 of NC_045428.1, forward strand.
CTTCTCTGTGTGTGTATGTCTCTCTCTCTCTCCTTCTCCCTCCCTTCTTCCCTCTCTCCCTCCTTCCCTCCCTCTCTCTCTCCCTTTCTCTTGTCTCTCTCTTTCTGTTGTCTCTCTGTCTCTCCTGGTCTCTCTGTCCCTCTGTCTCTCTGTCTCTGTCTCTTGTCTCTGTGTCTCTGTCTCTCTTGACCAGGGTACTCCTGGGTCACAGGAAACTGGAGGGGCAGATCCAGAAACACTCCTTAGAAAAACAAGAGGTCATCTCTTGCTAGGACTGAACAGCCTGCCTCAGACTGGGGGCCAGGGGAGGAAAGAAGCATTCATTAAAACACCTACTACTCCCCGAGTATTTTCTCGTTTGGTCCTCACAGTATCAGGTAGAAAACGACACGACTGTTCTCATTTTACAGCTGTGGAAACTGAGGCAGGCAGTGGGAGTGTGGCTTGCCTGCACTCCGGACTCCCACTCCCCTGCGCAGTCACCAGCTTGGGGCGAGAGACGGCCCCTGCTGCCCCTTCAGGGGAGACCGTGATCGCTGCGGCAGGCCCGCCCCAGGAACCCGACACCCTTTCCAAACCGAGACCCAGCGTCCCCGGGCCCGAGAGCCACGGGACCCACACAAGGTGGGGGTGGGGGCAGCCCCTCAGGGCCGCGTGCACACCTGTGTGCCGGGCTGGGGCCGAGGGAAGTCCGCAGCTGCCCCAACGCTTCCTTCTGGCTTTGGGGGACAAGGAAGCGGGAGCGCGGGTTTGCTCTCCCGGGAGGCGAGCAGCCCACCAGAAGCCTCGGCCTGGAGGGGACGCCGGCCGGCACGTGCAGGGAGTGGCGTGTCGGGGGCTGATTGTGTGACAGCCAGTGGGCGGCTCCAGGCACAGTGCCCTGGGTCCCGCTCCGGCGCTGGCCGCGATCTGGTTATTGCCGAGGGACTCACGAGAGGCGAGCCAGGACGTCTTGTCTTCACACAGAGGCCTTTTCACTGTGAGTCACAGGGTCTGGGAGGGGAAGAGCTCGGGTGGCGGCCGCCCTCATCTGTCCTCGCCCTGACTGGGGCTCGGAGCCGAGCCAGGAGAAAGTGGGGCAGGGGGTGGGGTGGGTGGGAGCAAAATCCCCGGCGAATGAGGAGATGTTCCCGCAGCGGGGGGCTCGGCAAGCCCTTCCCAGAGTCCTTGGGCACTCTCTGTCCTTCCTCACGGGGAGGCTAGTCCTTCCCGCTCTAGCTCCTCCCCTCAGCTCTTCTCGACTCCCGATCTCTGGGGCCAAGCGGAGCAAACATGGGCCGCGGCCTGGACTGCTGAAACGGCCAAAATGCCTGCCCCGGAGAAGCGACATAGACCCCTCTCTGAGAGCCCCCGAGGAGCTATCCGCTGATCTGGAAGCCCCCAAAGTGGAGCTCTCCAATTCCCCCTTCTTAGTGCACCCCTCAAGTCCCCGGCCGCCCCACTTTTCTTTCCTAGGTTCGGCCAGTGTGGCCACGTAGGAAGTCCCTGAGGTGGCCCAGAGCAAGACACATTGTGCTGTCCAACTACCAGCCCCAGGTTTGGACCCCCCCCCCCAACTGGCCCCACTGGAGCTGATGACATCTCACTGAAAAAGCCGAATCGGAAGGAACTGCCCCGGGATCCCCAGCAGCCACGGGCAGCCCCCAACTCACGGATGCTGTGTGAGTGAGGCCAGGGACGAGGCGGGCTGGGGGCCCAGGGAGGTCATGGCAGCAGTGCCAGGGAGGAGCCGTTAGACTGGAAAGCCCCCAGGTCACGCAGCAGAGGCTGTCTGCGGACACCAGGGCAGCCTGGGAGGGCAGCTCTGCCCCTGCCCCCAGGGCCTCTCTCTCTCAGACAGGGCCTGCTGACCCCTGGTTCCTGTCCTGGGGGAGCCGGCCGGGCCGGCTGCATCACAGAGCCTTGGGGAGCCCAGACAAGCCGCCCGTCAGCAGGCTTTGGGGGATTCTCCGGCAATCCTCTGACTCTCCGCTCCATGGAAGAGAGCAAATTGCAGTGTCAGGTTGCCCTGGGGAAAGAGCTAATCGGCTGAGCCCTGATGCTCTGAGAGGCGGCAGCCCCACGCGGACCCCGAGGGACCAAGATCTGGGGGTACGTGGGGACTAAGGGTCTGGCAGGAAGCACCCGCTCCCCCGGGAGCCAGCCCAGATCCAAGGGCCTGGTAGGAAGTACCCCCCCCCCCCGGGGCCAGACCCTGCAGCCCCCCATGTCTGGAGGCCACATTGCACGGGTGGAGGGGGGGGGGTTCCAGGGCAACATCAGCACTGATCCAGGCCCAACAAGAAACAGATGAGGGGCCCGGGGAGGTCTCCTCCACAAGAGCAGAGGAAGGCCTGGCGGCCCCCCAGACTTCTCCCAGCTGTCACGCAGAAGAGGGCCTCAGGGTAGCTCTGGAAGGCCGGGGAGCATGGCGAGAACCGAGAAGCTCAGGAGGTGGGGGAGTATGGCAAGAGCCTTCACCTTCTGGGTCTGTAAAATGGGTTCTCGGGCCCTTCCAGATCCAGGTCTCCAAGTCCCAAGGGGAGTGAGCAGTAATGGGACAAAAGAGTTAAGCTTGACCCAAAGAGCTTTCTCGTCAGCAGGGCGGGCCAGAACCAGCTCCCCTCACACTGGGAGGGACCCCTCCGCCAGGACGCCCCAGAGTGCCTCCCGGATGATTAGAACTGGAAGAGTGAGGGAGCCATGGAAGTCCTTGCTGCGAGATGAGGACCCCAAAGGTGAGGGGGCCCCCAGGCAGAAGCATGAGGCCAGATCAGAGGCCGGACTTTCCAGGCCAGCCCAGACCCCCACGGGCATCAGGACGCACTTGCAAACCCGCCGCTGTCCACCGGGGGCCGGGAGCAGCCAGGGGCCCTGCCAGAGCTGGGACGCAGATGAGGGCGGGGGCCTGGGGCAGTGGGCACAGTGACCCTCCCCCTCACCAACCCTCGCCCCCCACACCCCGTACCTCCGTGTGCACTGGAGACTGGCAGAGTCCTCGTGGTTCTGAAGGCTGCAGAGTCCGAGTCAGACCTGGAGAGAGAAGAGAGGAGAGCTTACTTCTGGGCGCCCCGGCTCGAGGGGCCGCATCCCTGGGAAGGCCCTGAGTGGTTGGAGGCCAGGACCGCGGCTCTTGTGACAGACCGCGTCGGGGGTGTCCCAGGGCCGCGGGAGGCCCCCCCGACTCCAGCAGGGCAGGCGCATCTCGTCGGAGCCATGGCTTCTATTAATGGAGTCTATAAATTCCTGCTCCGCGGAGCCACAATCAGACTCTTGTAAAGATTTAATAGCTGCCTCCAAACTGCACGGAAATTGCTTTTCCGCTGCTCAATTGCTTTCTTCCCCCCGAAGATGCACATGGGTGTTTAAAAACAGACCAGCAGACTTAGCTTCTCTGTTCTGGGAAGCAACTTCCTGCAGCTGTGCCCAAGCGGCGAGGGGCCAGAGAGAGGGGGCTGGTCCCCGCCTGGGGGAGGGTCCGGGAGACCTGGGAGCGAGGGCGGAGTTAGGGGTCAGCCTGGGGGCCCCCTCTCCCAGAGAAAGAGATACGAGTTCAAATTCTGCCCTCCAACTCCTTAGCAGAGTGATCCCTAGCAGGTAAGGTGTGGGTGTGAGCCTCAGTTTCCCTGCCTGTTAAATGAGGGAATCTTTGTAATTCGCCCCTCCCAGAGTTAAAGTATAAGTCTTCCAATGCTCCAGACATGGAAAAAGTCACCAGAGAAACAACCGCCCTGACAACAGAAGGGATGTGACCAGCCCAGATCCGGGAGGAGCCCATGGGGACTCTGCTAACAAATGGCTTGCTCCAGTGATCCTCACAACAAAACACAAGAAGATGTTACTCCCACTTGACAGACACGAAAACCGAGCCGCAGACCCCCAGCCAGGCCCTGGCTGACCAGCAGCTGGCAGAGCTCTCGGCCCCCCCCCCCCTCACCGAGCCTTTGGCTATTTTCCTGCCACTCGGTGCCCCTGACACGCCCCCCCCGGCCCCAGTGCCCTCGGCTCACCCTACCCCCCCACCCCTGCACCCCTCAGTGTTTCCTAGCTCACATCCCACCGGCGTCCAGAGGGCCGAGGGCAACCGCCTCAGGTGGGGGTCAGCATCTGGACCAGAGCAACCATGGGGACCTAGTGATGGGACGGCATGCTAGAGCCCCCTTCACTAACCCCCCTCGGGGCCCCAGGGACCCCCAAACCAAGCTGGAGGTTCCTACCATACGCAGCTGAGGCTCATAGAGACAGAGAGAACAAAAAAGGGGAAGGAGGCAGGGACTGGCCGTCCCCCTCATGTATCGTTGGTGGACCTGCGACCTGCCTCGGCCTCTTCAGGAAAGCCACTTGGAGCATCCCCATAGCCACTGCCCCCCAACCAGGGCCGGCCCCCCTGCTCCACAGCCCAAAAGGCCAAAGAGAAAACCGACCCACGGGTTTGCTTCTGGGCTGGCTGAGAATTAGAAGCGGGGGCGACACACCCAAACCCCAGCCTTTGTAACAGAGGGGGCTGCTGTCAGAAGGGACCGTCCAGCTGCGGGTTCCCCAGGACAGGGCAACAGGACAAATGGGGGAATCTTGTTTTGCTGGATCTATTGGGAGAGATTTTATTTTTCTTTCCAATGAGAGAGAAAATTGACTTCAGCTCCCTGGAAAAGAAATAAAGATTTAAAATCTTCCTAGGCACCGGCGTCTCTCCCACCTGCCACCCCGCAAACAGAAGTCCTCTACTACCAGGGAAAAGCTGGGTCAAAGTGGGTAGAACCAGGATGATCGATGATCCGGGAGGAGGTAAATGCAAAATCTAGTCATGAGGTCCCAGGGTGTGAAATAGGATAAGGAGGCTAAGGGTGGAGAGGAGGCAGAAGCAGGGAAGGCAACAAGCACTTACTCAGTAACTACACTGAACATTTTACAAACGTTATCTCAACTGATCCCTACAGCCCCGGGAGATAGATGCTATTATTTTTTTCCCCTTCAACAATTTTATTATTTATTTTTAACATTCTTTTCTTTTTAAATTTTGAATTTCAAGTTCTCTTCTAACTCTCTCCCACCCACTGGGAAGACAAGCAAAATAATGAAAAACATATTTCTATATTAGTCATCTCACAAAAAAAAAAAAAAAGCAGGAATAATGAAAGCACCTTCAACTTGCACTCAGCATTTACCAGTTGTCTGTCTCTCAGGCATTGGATGGCATTTTTTCTAGATGCTATTATTTATTTTACAACATTTTACAACTGAGGAAACTGAGGCAAACAGGTTAAGTGACTTGCCTGGGGTCACAAGGATTTGAATTGGAGTCTTTTGGACTCCAGACCCACTTTTCTCTCCACTACACCACCAGCTACCAAAGGGAGAGATGTCAGGTAAGAAGTGACAAGACTGAGCAAGAGACTGGAGATGTGGGCTAAGAATGTGGAATCAAGATGACATCTCGATCGTCAGCTTGAGTGACTTGAGTATGGTGGTACCACAGCCCCTGGACTGTAACCGGACCTTCTAGAGAAAGGGATCTTCTTTTAGAGAAAGAGACCTTCTTTTAGAGAAAGGCACCTTCTAGAGAAAGGGGACCTTCTAGAGAAAGGGCTCTTCTTTTGGAGAAAGGGACCTTTTAGAGAAAGGGGACCTTCTAGAGAAAGGGCTCTTCTTTTGGAGAAAGGGACCTTCTTTTAGAGAAAGGCACCTTCTAGAGAAAGGGACCTTCTTTTAGAGAAAGGGGACCTTCTAGAGAAAGGGCTCTTCTTTTAGAGAAAGGGACCTTCTAGAGAAAGAGAAGGGATGGGGGGGGGTGTTCTATTTCAGGCACAGTGAGTTTAAGATTTCTGGAGGACATGCATTTCAAAATGCCCTATACACAGTTGGCGATGCAGAACCACAGCCCAAGAGAGAGACTAGGAGATGGACACAGATTTGGGAGCCATCAATGATGGCTGAACCCTTGGGAGCCAATAAGAGATAGGAACTCCAGTCTTCACAAGTCTGGTCCTTTCCCCTCCTCCACGCAGCCTCTCAGAAAGCTTGCACTGAGAATCAACTGGGCTACACAATCTCAGAATATTCAAGGGCAAAAGTGGGAGGAGGCCCGCAAAGGGATGTGCCCCAGAATAAAGGCATCACTATTTTACAGCAACCTATTTTATCGCCACTGATGAAAGAGCTCTTATATTAAGATCCTGACCCTATAGTCTTTCTGTGCTAAAGAAAGCAGACTTGGTACTTAATTTTTTAAAAATAGTATTTTAATTTTCCAAAAATACATACAAAGAGAGTTTTCAATATTCACCCCTGCAAAAACTCTTGTTCCAAATTTTTCTCCCTCTCTCCCCTTCTTCCCCCTCCCTAAAACAGGAAGTAATCCAATATAGGTTAAAGACGTGTAGTTCTTCTAAATATACGTCCATATTCTAGACTTGGTACTTTAGAAGACAAAGTTGGGAAGGGTGGTCCAACCTGACTCAAGCAAATCCTCTCTTTCTACCATATGATCTTGAGATCGTGAGTGATCATCTGACGAGAAATCTTAGGGAAGGGAAAATGGGAAAAGAACTGAAACAATCCCAGACCAAAAATAAATGCCTCAGCATCAAAAAGCATATGAATAGTATAGAATTCTGGGGAAAAACCCAAAACAAAACTAGTGAAATAAGATCTCACTCACAATTCAACAAAGGGAAAACTGTAGAGTAGTGTGGCAGAAATTAGGAAAAGAGCAACATCTCACACCATTTAAGAGTACAAGCTACAAATGGATTCGTGACTTAAATGTAATGGATGACATCATAAACATATTGGAGGAGCAATAAGACATTATTTTTAGTTCCACGGTTAAAGGGACAATTTATGATCAAACAAGGAGAAACATTGGTTTCACAGAAGACAATTCTGATGACACAAAATTAGAAAGGTTTTGCACAAATTCAATGCAGCTAAAATTAGAATGGAAACATGACTTGGAGGATTTTAAAACTTTTTTCTATAAGTTTATCTGAAAAAAGATCACAAAAGTATATATATATATATATATATATATATATATATATGCAACTGAATAAAATTTATAAGAAAAAAGTCATCCTCGAATAAAAAATATAAAAGTATATATAAGAAATTGAATATTGTTTATAAGAACAAGAGCTATTCTCCAATAGATCTAAATGGTCAAAGGACATGTTTGCAGAGGAAGAAATCCAAGCTACTAAAAACCATGTGAAAAAATGCTCCAAATCACTAATAATTATAAACAATTTAAAAAATACAAACTAAAGCATCTCTGAGCTTCTCTCCCACCCACTACATGGGCAAAGACAACACAAAATGGAAAATGATATCTGTAGAAGGGGCTACAAAAAAGCAGGGACATTATTGTGAGTCGATTAAATGAGATACTGCATGGTACACAGTAGATGATTTATAAACGCTTATTCGTTTTCCCACCCCCATGAACTGGAACAGTCAATCTGGAAACCAATCTGGAAATATGTCCCCAAAATCACTTTATAAACTATGCATTCGCTTTGACCTAGTGATATAACTACTAAGCCTGTACTTCAAAGAGACTAAAGAAAAACAAAAAGAGTCCATATGTAAAATGTATACACACACACACACACACACACACACACACACACACACACACACACTTGCTCTTTCTGGGCTGACAAAGAACTGGAAACTAAGGGCTTCTATCCATTAAAGAATGGTTAAACAAATTCTGGCACTTCAGTAACAAGATATTACTGTGATAAATTATGAAATCTACATTTTCAAAAGAAACTGGGGAGATCTGGGAGAACTGATATAAAAAGAAGCAAACAGAACTTGGAGAACAATTTATACAGTAACACGAGACAAAGAGATACCGAGAGAACCAAGTACGGGAGGAAGCAAGCGTAGGGCTTTAGCCGGACACGCGGACAGTAAGTACTGGTGCACTGAGCCAACCAAGGACAGACTTAAGAGCTCTGATCTTAAAACCAATGACCAACCATGGCTCCAGCGGACGAGGACGGAGGGAGATGGTCCCGCTTCCCGACAGAACACAGCCGGTATAAGACTTTGGGAATCCTGGGTGCACATGTTGGCTACAGGGGCTTTGTGTGTGTGCATGTATGTCCGTGTACACTTGAGACAGGAGGGAAGAGGAGAAACATCATTGAAATATCTTTTTAAAAATTTTATCTTCTCCACCACCCTGGGAGATAGAGAGGGAATTAATTATAAAACACCTACTGTGTGCCGGGCTCCCGTGCTAAGGGCTTTATAAATATTATCTCACTTGATGCTCCTAATAACGCTTTAAAATGGCTGCTATTGTCATTCCCATTTTACAACCACCTAAGTGCTAAAGGTGACACAACTAGTAAGTATGGAGGATGAATTTGAATCCAAGCCTTCCTGACTCCAGATTCAGCAGTGGATCCCCTGTCCCATCTAGAGAGAGTTCTTAGAGACGGTGATACTCTGAGCCTAAAGGATCCCCTTGTTCCCCAAATCTATGGCTGCCCAAAGGTACCGGTAACACTGTGCGCGGGGTGCAGACTGACCTACAGCCAAGGCTGGGCCCCAAGAGCTCTGGAAAGGACATGGGCAGGAGACGCCATGGAAGGGCTGCAGTGCCAGGAGGACACAGACGCCATCAGGAAATCCCAGGGTGGCTCAAGCCCCGGCGTGCCAACTGTCTGCAAGCTTTTCGAGGGCAGAGGGCACGGCCTATCTGTTGTGGAAAAGCAAGTCAGACTCTCTGGGAGTCCCCCAGAGAAATGGGCACCAAGGCACCCATACATCTCAGAGCTGGAAGGGTGTGCATTGGAGATGCCCCTGACCCGAGATGGCCCATCAGCAGCTAGCATCCACTGGAAGTTCTCATGTTGGGGAGCTCACTATGGGGAGCTCACTGCGACCCCCCCCCCCCACTATGGGGAGCTTGCTGCGGCCCATGTCAGGCCAGCTCTCTGTGGGGAATGTTCTCTTGCACTGAGCTAACAGCTGCCTTTGTCCTCCCCTCCCATGACTCCTGGTAGTTCCCGCTGGCCCACGTGGGGGGCAGGACCCCCCCTTCCTCCAGAACTCTAGAAGGATGACCACAGGAGAAGGTTCTGGCTCCCACTGGCTCCTCGCCCCATTTTCAGCCCATGCAGCAAAACCAGGGCACTGCCTCCAGCCATGATCTCAGCTGTACACAGAGAGGAGTGTGGGGGGAGGGGGGACACACGGTTTTTCATGGAAGAAGCTTTGGGGGCCACAGGGGGCTGGGGGAGGGGAGTGGGCAGAGGCCTGAGAATGGCCCACGGAGCCCGCGGCAGGACCAGAGTTGGGAAGCTCTTCTCCTCCTTCCTTGTGACCGTGAGAGCCACGTCTGGGGCAGGATGGAGGCCATGCGAACAATGGCTGTGACGGACACCAGAGAGCAGGAGCGGCCACAGACCTCTGGCCTCTGCCAGGAAGGACATGCCGCAGGCAGATCACTGACCCCAGGAACCATTTCTCCACGAGATCCGAGCACGCACCGTCCACCACTGCAGACACGCACGGGAGGCCCCTGCAGCGCGGCATCAGCCATGGATGAGCCCGGCACCCCCAAAAGCGTCCGGGGCCAAGAAGCCCCCCGGGGATGGTCCCCTACCCCCCTAGGAAGCCCACTCCACTTCCAAGAGCCCCAATCCGTACCAGGGATTTCCAGCCACCAAGTCCAAGGTCCCTCTGTCAGCTCCACCCATGGCTCCTGAGTCTGGGCCCAAAAGGTTTTTCCTGAGGCAGTTGGGGTTCAGTGACTCGCCCAGGGTCACACACGCCAGGAAGTGCTAAGTGTCTGAGGCTGGATTTGAATTCAGGTCCCCCTGACATTAGGGCCCGCCCGCCTTCCTTCCCCTCGGCCCAGGCCTGGCAGCCAGTGTGGGTGATTGCCCATGAGAATGGGGCCCCATGCACTCGGGACACCGCCCGGCACATCTCCTCATCCCTTTCCCCTCCCTCCAACGTCAGACTCGGCCCTCCCGGCCCTCCATGGCATCGAGGGGGAAGCCGACCCCCAGAAGGCCCAGGGGAGCTCAGGGAGGACTGGAAAGGCCGAGGCCCCCGGGCTGCGCCCCCTCCCTGGCGGCTTCCCTCAGTGCTCCACCCCGGGCCCCCAGATCCCCCATGGGGCCTCCTGGGGCTCGGGCGCCCCTGCTCTGGGTGCTGAGCCGGCTCGTTCTGCATGGACTTTGCCTGGGAGCGGCGGCCCGCCCAGTCGAGGGCCATCCCCATTCACCAGGACAGGTCAGGCAGCTCTGTGTGTTTTCCACGTGAACGGAGCTCCCTAATCCCGGGCCCGGAGCCTCTGGGACGTGCCCAAGCTCTCAGGGAAGGGGGGGCCCGGCAGGAAGCCTGGATCCCACGGGAACAGGCCCCCCCCCGGGCCCGGAGCAGGGGCCTGCAGACGCTGAGGACCCTCCTTCACCGGGAGGCCTGGGGCCCCACGGCGCGCCCGCCGAGCTCCCCTTCTGAATCGGCCCAGCTCCACCCAGGCGGCTCAGAGCCGGGCTTGGGACGGTCCAGAAAGGGATTTCTCAGCGAGTGGAAGGTCAGTCGGGGCAAGGCCCAAGTGCTGCCACAACAGACGGGTCACCGTGTTATCTGGGGCCTCGGTTGCCCCATCTGTAAGATGGGGACGGCACGCCTGCCGTGGCTGCCTCCCGGGTGGCCAGCGGCTCCTGAGAGAGCGCTGCCCAGAACGATCCCTGGCCACCAGGTCTCCCCCACCTGCCCCCGACCCGCCATGCAGGGAGCTGGCCTGAAGCCCAGTAGGCCCGAGTGCTGACAAACTCCCGGCCCTGATCCCCACGGGAGTCCGGAGAAAGTGAGAGCCCTTCTCCCCAATGCCGAGGAAGTGAGCAAGAGGAAGCCGTCGGGGGAGGGACCCAGGAGCTGGTCCTGGGCGTGGAGTCAGAGACTGGGGTTTGGCTCCAAGCCGGGTGGTCCCCTCCCCCCTGCCTCACATCACGGAGAAAGAAACTGAGGTCCGGAGAAAGAAGGGACCGGGCCAGGGCAGATCCCGGGCCAGCCTAGCCTCTTCCCCCAGGCCGGGGCTTCCCAGCTGCTCCTCCCAGCACCTTCAGCCACCCCAGGCACCGGGAAACACCTGAATTTTAAGATGTTTCCATATGGAAGAAACCTCCCAGACAAAGCCCAGGACACGGAAGGCTTGCAGCTGTTCAGTCTCACAGCAACAACCAGGAAGTGAGCCTGCTGCCTCTCTCTGGGCAGAGCTGCCAGGGGCCAGAGCCATCGGGGGCCAGAGCCATCGGGGGCCAGAGCCGCCGGGGGCCCCCAGCCTGCCCCGTCACCACGACCGTGGAGAAGTCCTGCCTCAGCATCTTCCCTCCCTCCCTCCGTGGGCCCGGCCCAGGCCCTGGGTCCCCAGACCAAGAGCTCCAGCCTCGGGCCGCAGCCCCGTTGCTTGGGGGTAGCTGTGACTTTTGAGAGGCTTGGGAGAATTCAGTTCCACTTCTCAAGTCCCTCGTACGTGCCGGGCCCTCTGCTGGGGGTACAAAAAGAAGCAAAATCCGGACCGTGCACTCAGGGCGCTCCCCACCCCCGCAGAGCCCCGGGCCGGCCCCAGAACCCAAGAAGCGCCGTCCTGCCGCACCACAGGGCGCCCCCGCTGACCGAGAGCCCCCCGAGTTTGGTCCCAGAGTGTGCAGGGCAAGGCCTGGGCCCCAAACCAGGCCTCCTGATGGCCTTTGCCCCGCGCCCCATCTCTTCCCCTGGCTTCATGGGGATGGGCAGCAGAGCCAGGCAGGAAGGCCGGGTCACGGCCGGCTCCCGGGTCCTGGCCAGGACGGGGGCAGCTGGGGTTTGGAGCCTCCGGCTGGGCCGGGGTGTGGAAGTGACTAAGGGACAGACCGCAGGATGTGGCAGGGCTCCCAGAGCCAGGGCCGAGGCTTCCTGTGGGTGCCAGCAGACGTGCTCCCCAGAGTGAGAGCCGGGAGGCCCTGGGGGAGAGCCAGCCCGGCCCGGGAGGGAAGCCTCCGTGTGCAGGGGGATCCTGGCTCTGCTGCTTCCTAGTTAGAAGGCCTTGGGTGAATGACAGTCAAGTGAGCTGGAAGAGACCCCCGGTAACTGGCCCGTCTCCCTCCCTGAGGGGGAAAGGCGGGTGCCCAGCTGGGGCCCCACAGCACTGGGCCCAAGGCTGCCCTCCCACATGGGCCAAGGCCCCAGAGACCCCCCCCCCCAGGGTCCGTTTAGGAAGGAAGCGGCCCCAGCCCTCACGAACTTCAGGCAGCCTCCCAACAGGCGCTGGTTCGGGCCAAGGCCATCAGAGGAAGGCCCAGTGATCTCCTCTGCGGCCACTATTACTCACACCCCTCTGAACAAGCAGGTCAGCGGGGGGCAGGGCTGAGGATCCAGCTTCGTCGGGGCTCTCTCCGAGGCGGGAGAAGGGGGGGGCTGGCCTTGCAGTCGCTGGGCGATGAAGTCTCACCCACGGCCTCTGTTCTCCCCTTCAGCACTCTTGGAGAGAGCCCCCGACAAAAAAAGTAACTTGACAGAAGACCCCGGGGGGAAGGGGCCACCACCCTCTGTAGCACACAAAGCTTGAGGCTGAGCAGGAGGATCGGCCTCCGCCGTTGCACTGGGAGTGCCCAGAAGGGGGCCAGAGCCCGGCAGGGATGCCTCTGAACCCAGCGCTACCCACTGCCCCCCTCTGCCTCTCAAACAGCCACAGGCCGCTCCCATCAGGGTCAGGCAGGCCGGAGTCCACTATTTTCCCGATGATGTTTCAGAGCACAGCGAGGGGCCCGCGGTTCTGCCCCCGGCACCCAGCCGTCTGAAGGGGCAGGAATCAGGGCAGAGCCTGGCATGTCCTCTCGCTTCCCAAGGAAGAGGGGGGCTGAATGGAAGCCGGGACCGAGACTTACAGACAGGCAGTGGGGAAAGGGATTCCCCAGGGCCTGTGGTGGGCAACCAGCACCAGCCGGTGAGCCCAAACCTTGTGAAAACTATAACCCGGAGCCCCGGGCAGGAATCCTTGACCCACAGTCACAATTTCAAGCCAAGGCAAGGGCCCCTAAGGCCTCGCGCTAAGGGGTGGGCTACAGAGTCCGGCTTAGAGCAATCTCTACTCCCGAGAAGCTTTCCTTGTGGCAGGAAAACGGCTTAGACAAGGAGGACAAATGTGGGGGGGCTGCCCGGAGGAGGCTGAGCCGGCCTTCGAAGCGTGGGGGTAGAGCTGGGGAACAGAGCCAACGTGCGCCCAGGGACCGTGAGGAGCGAAGGGCACAGGAGAGGCCAACGAAGTCACTTTTCCTGACCATTTGTTGTGTCCCGAGCATGGACAGGCTGCTGCCAGGCTGGGTGCTGGGGAGCTGGCAGCCCCTCTCCCCATGAACCTGCGGTGGCTCCCGGGTACCCCCAGGCTCAGATCCAAAGCCTTCCTGCCCTGGCCCCTCCCACACTTTCCTGTCCCCCTTGTGCTCTTCACCCGAGCGGCCTTCCTTGAAGAAGGTCCCCCGCTGCTGGGTCTGCTTCTGCTCTGCCGGCCCCCAGACCCCAGCGCCCACAGGAAGCCTTTCCCCAGCTCTCCTCATCGGACCCTCTGCCGCACACACTTTCCCACTTCTCCTGAGCCAGCCCGCTGCACGTGGTCTCTCCCACTGGACTCCTTGAGCACAGGGATGTGTTGCCTTCCTGTGTATCCCTGGACTTGAGCACAGTACCTGGTATGCAGCAGGGGCTTAATAAATGCTGACTTGAGGGTGAGACAGAGAACTAGGGGAAAGCCCCCGCGCTCAATGGGAGGGGTCTGCCTGGGAGAATACGGGAGGGCTTCCTGCGGAGGGTGGCCTGGCCGAGGGGGCAGTAAGCAGCAGTGGCGCATTTGGTGGCACGATTTACGGGTGCTGGGCACGGGATGAGGCCTCGCCCACGCCACACTCAGGCATGCATCTGCCCAAGGTCTAGAGTAGGACTTCCTGGATGGGGGTCCAGGAGGGGGATGGGCTCTCTCCGGCCAGGGAGCCGCCTGCCGACCAGCTCAGGGAGCTCTGGGCCGAGCGGGGAGCTAAAGCAGAGCCTGAGAACGAGGCATGAAGGTCTGGGGCGCCACCAGAAGCAAAGGCTCGAGGGCTGTGGGCGAGCCAGCGAGGTGCTGGGAACAGGCTGGACTGCCTGGAACACAGAAACAGGAAATCACGGTAGAGGTACAGGGGAGGCTGGAAATGCAGGCTGGGGAGCTGGCGCCGACAAGGAGGAAATCCTGGAAGGGTTTCTGTGAACAGAACAGTGGCCCAGCGGGCCGGCCAGCGACATCCCTAGAGCAACTTGAAGCCGAGGGGAAGGGCAGGTGTGAGGTTCCTGCGCCCCAAGTCTCCGTGGTGGGCACACCTGCACGGCCAGCGGGGGAGGAGATGGGCGGGGGGGCATTTCCACTCTGGGAGGCTGGGAGGGAGGTGAGGGTCATGGCAAAGGCACCAAGGTCAGGCTAAGAAAGATGGGGGGAGGGGGGTGAAGAAGGGGCAGCCGGAAGGAGCTGGGTCACAGGGGGGCAGGGTCTGGACATGTACATTTAGGGACCATCTTCGGAGAGGAAACAGAAGCTACGGCAACAAATGGGGGCTGGGACAGAGACTGAAATGTTACCCAGAAGCACCAAAGGCACCCCAGAAGGTACAGTCTGAGAGGTGGGAGGAGAACCGGAACATTCACAGAAGGGGGAGGACAGAGAGTGGGGGGGGCGCGCAGCTGGGTTAAGTGCCCCAGGAGGGTCAAGGGTCAGCTGATTGACAACTGAGGAAGGCAGCAGAGGGGACAGAACTCCGGCCACAGCTGGGATAGGGGGCTGAGAATGGGGCTCAGGCAGGGGTCACCCCCAGAGCTGCCGAGCCGTCCATACCTATGTCCACAGAGCCACGTCCCCGTGACGCCCCCCAAGAAAGGCCGTGCAGACCCGATTACTGCCCTTTTAGCAGATGAGAGGAGATGTCAAGGGCTGGCTGAGTTGGCTGGTGCCCCCAGTGCCCCCGAGGCGGGTCTCCAGAGTTTAACGAGGGGCCTGGAGGGAGAAGGCCTGGGGTCCCAGGGAGAGCCGGCGGGGAGAAGCGGGGGTGCAGAGGGTCCTCAGCCTCCCAGCCAAACTCCTCCATCTTGTACTGTCCTGGGTCAGTAACAAAGAAAGAAGAAACCCCGGCCGGTGGGGCGGGATCTCTGCCTGGAGAAATGGAGTCTGTCAGGACGCAAAAGAGGCATGGCTCAAGCCCGTGTGGGACCTCTCAGGAGCAGCTGGGGGGAGGGCCGAGGCCACCTGGAGGTCCACGGGGCAAAGAGGCTGCCAGGACACTGACAGCAGCACAGACCACAGCCTTGTGGCATGTCAGAGGCTGCCGGCCCTTTAAGAGTAGGCAGAGAAAGGGGCTGGGGGGCTGGGGGGCAGGGGTCATGAGGCAGGTGGAGCAGGGGAAGGGGGCAGGGGGCATGCTCGGCTCCGCTACACGGCTCGAACAACCGCAGCCAGAGGCTGGAGACCCCACTCACGCTCGGACTGACCCCCTGCCCCAGAAGCCTGCGAGCCCCGACCGGGCTGGGGAAGCTCCACACCCTCCCAGGAGTGCTTCAAAAGCTAACAGAAAAGACACTGAGGCTCCTTTGAAGCTGAACCAGCAGGAGGTCAGGGGCTCAGCACAAAACATGAGGAATACGGTCAGCAGCAGCAGCAGCAGCAGAGCCGCGGGGGGAAGCAGGGAAGGGGAGGGAGGGAGGGGGGCGGCGGCAGGAGCGGGCGGCGCTGGCAGCGGCGGCCTCCCCGATGCGGGCACTGAAACTTGGGCTGCGCGCGCGGCGGCGGCGGGGGGAGACGCGGCGCGGAGCCGCATCGGGCCCAGCCGCGGGCGGCTCAGGCGGTCATGTGCCGCAGACTCCGGAGCGGCCGCGGTGTGAGTGTGCGTGTGCGCCCCCTCCCCGCCAGCCCCGCCAGAAACCCCGGCCCGGGGAGCCGCGGAGGGGGGCGGCCCGGGCCCGAACCGGCCGGACAAGGGGCTCTCTGCGCCCGCCCAGCGGGAGCAGGCCTGGCACCTGTGATGCGCTGCACCCACCTGCCTGCACGCGCACCCACGCCCCCCCCCCCCAGACCCACATCCCACCCGCGCTGGAGAGGCTGGGACCCACCAGCGGCTCCAAAGGCGGCCCCCAAGCTGGGCCGCCTCAGACCCCGCATGCTGCAGCCTGCGCCGGTGGGTCAGCCAGCCGGCTCAGAGCCCGGTGGCCCCGGTAGAACAGTTCCCGGGACTCCGGGGCCTGAGATGCAGGGCAGGGCTGAGGCCCCTAGGCAAGGGGCCTCTGAGCGCCCGCCGAAGGCGTGGGGGGCGGATCTCAAGCCCCAATAACCAGTACCAAACCACCAGGCATCTCATGCATAAGCCCGCTAACCCCACAGCAAGGGCCCCGGCAAGCCGGACCGCTGCCACGCCCTCTTTCACAATCCCCTCTCTCTACCGCCCTCCAACAGTGACCCACTCCCTGGGTCAAGAAGCTGCGGCGGCTGCCTGCTGCCTAGGACCCACCCTGGCCCTTCCCAGCCCTCATCCCCCTGGTGACCCAGCCGTCATCCTGGTGGTCGTTGTCGTCGTCGTCGTCGTCCTCCTCCTCCTCCTCCTCCTCCCCCCTGAGCACAAAGGGGTAGAAATTCCACACCTAAATGTCCCACAGCCTTCTTGCTACCCCCTGATTCTGTGCGCCGGCCCCCACAGACCCTTGGGAATCCCTGGGGTTGGGTGCCTCCATCCTGCCCCCTCTGGGAGCCCACGGAGTTTCTTGAGCAGAGTCGGGGTTAGCCCCGCTCAGGCCACACAGCTAGGAAAGGCCCGGGGCCACGGCCCAACTCCTGCCCGCCCCCTGGTTCCCCCTGGCGCCCCAGAGGCTTCCTTCCCAGCCCTGTTCAGATGCCACCTCCTGGAGGAAGCCTTGCCTGACCCCCCCAGCTCCCTCCCCAAGATGGCATCTCCGATGTCTCCTCACTTGCGGGCACGCTACTCCCCACCTCCCCCCTGCCCAGTGCCTGGCACAAGGAAGGAGACTCACAAATCCTCCCTGACCGCGGGTCCTCTTCGGCTCCTGCTCCTTGCCCCAGTGTCCCTTCAAAGCTCTGGCTGGGGCCTTGCCTCTCTCTTCTTCTCCAGCCTCCTCCATTTCTATAGGAGTATTTGGGACCTTTACACCCAGGATTCTCACACTGCATAAAAAGGCTATTTCTAGTGGGAGAATCTGAATTCAAACCCAGCCTCGGACACTTACCATGTCTTGGCTGTGTGACCCTGGGTAAGTCAGTTGACCCCCAAAGCCTCAGCAAAACAAAACAGAACAAAACAAAAGCTATTTCCTTTCTATCTTTGTCTATCACCCGGTAGGTGCTTAAGAAATGCTCATTGATCAATTGTGCTTTTTGCTCTGAGGAAAACGTTGCAATGATGAGACATGGGAGCTGCTCAAGAATTGCTGGGCAGCGACTGGGATTAGTAGGTCTCAAAAAATTAGTTGTTGCTTCTAAGCAAAATGCAATATACTTAGTCCTGCTATTTCAAACACCCCCCCCCCCAAAGGTCTCCCTAATCAGGCCAAGTGTACAAAGGCCCTTTGCAATAGAGGCTTACCTTCTGCCTCCGAGCCTTTGCCATGCAGGGGTGGGCCCCATCATCTCTGCCTTCATAGTCCCTTTCAAGTCCAGCTCAAGCCCCGATTCCTACATTAAGCCTCCCTTTCCTGCTTCCAGGGCCACTTCCTGCCCCATTCCCTCATGTTTATAGATTTTGTTATGAATGTTAATATTCTTTTTTTGAACTTGTCATGGGAGAATATTCGTACAGGACAGAGAGTTGTGGGGCTGTGAGCTTCTTTTTTACCATCATCACCTGCAACAACAATTGAATGCGGGGGACAGAATAAAGGGGGGTAAAAAGCCACGTGTGTCTCTTGAAGGTTGACACTTTATGGGCTTTTAAGGTCTGTAAGATGCTTACTGTTCAGTGTGTCGACGGAGCTCCCCAACACACCTAATCCAGATATTATTATTTCCATTTCAAAGATGAAGCAACTGAGGCCGAGAAGACCTGCTTATGGGTCCAGTTGGGAAATGTCACGGTAGGATTCAAATGCACACAACTACTTCAAAGCCAACGTTCTTGCAGCGACCTAGTTATTAAACATGAGCGCTGCACTGAAATTTCTCTTTTTATTCGTTTTTTATTCATTTTTACTCTATTTTTCTAGCGGACTGATTTCTAACCCCTTCCCTCTGTATGACACCCTTAAAACAGATGATTAGCTTCTAGTCCTTTTTCCATTTTTCATTTAAATAATTTCATTTTAAAAATGGAAATCCCAGCTTATTTTCCCCAGTTACATATAGTTTTCTGCCGAATATCATGCATTCTTACATAAGCACATGTGGTCTCCCCTTTTGTCTTTCAACTAGCACAGAGCACAGTCTTTGGAACACAGTGTTTTCGGTCATTGTTCAGTCCCGTCTGACTCTCCACAATCCCATTTGGGGTGGAATAGTTTGCCATTTCCTTCTGCAGCTCATTTTACAGAGAAGGAAACTGGGGTAAAGAGGATCAGGTGGCTAGTAGCCGGGCTGTTAGACGTCTGTCCCCGAATTTGCACTCAGGATGATGAGCCTGCTCTCTCTCCACAGCCTAGGACAGCCATGGCAACACAGGAGGTATCTGCTGATTGAATAATTGATAACATCAGTCCCTGCTGGGCCTGAGGAAAAAAGATGAACAAGCTGGCGGTGTCTGGTCACTGAGGAGCCCAAAGCGGAGGGAGGAGGCTCCGAGCTCCAGCCCGTCCCCCTGGTCACCGCTTGTGTCCTTCCACTCTGAGCCTCCACAGGGGCACATCATTTCTTCTCATTTTTCCCAACCTCTCCCTCCCTGGGGCCCCTTCATCCCCCCCCTCCTCCTGTTTTCTCCCACTTCCCTTCCCCTGGGTCCCTTTTGGGCCTTCCAGCCCGCCTTCCACCTTCTCCCTCTTCGGTTCCCTTCTAGCTTTACAATGTTTTCCTTGCCCCCCGCCCCACTAAGGTTTGATCTGCCCAATTTGGGCCCCTCCCCGCCCCGGCCCCGTGTCCTGGGGCACGGGACCCACCCTTTCCCCTCATTCCCTTTGGCAGCTTAATAAACTTGGGCTACACAACTGGGTTGGAAAGGAAATTTTCCCGGTTCCTTCCCCCCATAAAAAAGGTTTGACCAAAAAACAAAAGATCATTAAAACCTTTAAATGTTCTGAAAAACTAAATGGAAAAATTTTAAAAATGTTCTTCCTTTCAGTAAAAAAAGGAGGGGGATTTAAACCAAAAAAAAAAGGAAAATCTTTGCGGAGGAAAAACTTCGAAAACATAATTTTGAAGAAAGCTTGACTTTGTACAGATGAGAAAAAGGAAGGAAATGATTGGTAAAAGGACGAAAGGGGAGGGGGGAAGGGAGAAGCAGGGGAAGCCCACAT
Source organism: Sarcophilus harrisii (assembly GCF_902635505.1). NCBI lineage: Eukaryota > Metazoa > Chordata > Mammalia > Dasyuromorphia > Dasyuridae > Sarcophilus > Sarcophilus harrisii. The sequence continues at coordinate 590,084,488 of NC_045428.1, forward strand.
CTCGGGCTGGGGGCAAGAAAACACCAAACCACCACCGGGGCCGGAGCCATGGAGGGCAAGGAGAGACAGGTACAGGCTTTGGTAGTTTTCTTTCAACGGGGTGGAGGAAGAAAGAGAAGGAAATGGATTTTGGTCAATGGAGTCTTGTTTTAATGGAGGGGAGGCTGGTGGGAGAGGCACGGAGGTCACATGTTGTCAGTGTCGCCTCACTGTTTTACTCTGTTACAAGATGCCCCTTGTGGGGGGGGGGCACAGACGTTGCCACGTAAAAACAGGACAGCAAAAAAAGCCAAACAACCCAAGGGAAAAGCCAAGACGCAGCCACGGAACAGAGGCGGGAACAGAGGGGGAAGGGGCGCCCACGTCCTGAGGCCACATGCCACAGGGCCTTTAGCCGGCTGAGGGACTCTGCGGGTGCTGGGGAGCCAGAGCTGTCTTTAAGCAGGGGAGCAGCAGCAGGGCCAGGCCCGAGGGTCACAGAGATCCTTTGGCAGGTACATAAAAAGCGCACTGGAGCGCAAGGGGCTTGGCGGTCAGCAAGAGTCTGGGGAGGGGCCCGGCTGGGGTCTGCTCGGCTTCTGACTGTGTAAAACGGTGGTTTCTACTCCAAACATCAGCTCTGGAGACATCTGTCCTCCCCCTAGCTGCTTGGGAGGCGGATCCTTCAGGAGGAAATCAGACCCGCTCTTCTTCCCATTCCAAGGGCTGAATAGGCAGATTCAACAGAGAGGGAGGGAGGGAAAGAGAGGGAGAGGGAGAAGAAGGGAGGGAGAGGGAGAGGGGAGGGAGGGAGGGAAAAGGGGGATGGGAGGGAGGACCAGAGGAGGGAAGAGGGGAGGCTGAGGGGGAAGGAAGGGAGGGCAGAGAAGGTGAGGGGAGGGAAGGAGAGAACAGTGCTTCCAGAAGAATTACTGCCCGGAGTAAGTGCCTCTCACTGCACAGATGACAGGGAGCAACAGATGGCTTGGGGGGCTATTGGCCTGGACCCTACTTAATGCTGTCCAAGCTCCCGAGGCCCAGGCCTGGGGGAGGCCCACCCAGACCTTCTTTCTGCTTGTGTGGACTGGAGAATAATTCAATAAGTCACAACTGACACAGACACTGAAACACCCAGCCCCATGAGGAAGCAGCCACAGGTCCATTAGTCCCATTTCACAGATGAGGAGAGTGAGAGGCACGTGTCCGGCTCTCTCCTGCCTGCAAACCCAGGCCTCTGTCCCAGCCCACGGGGCGACGCCGTCCTGAGCCAGTCCCCGGGACCCTGCCCTCTACATCACCAGACTGCCTGTGAGGCTGCCCCGCCACAGACGGCAGCCACTGGCCAACGGATGGAACTCAGCAACAATGACCGCTGTGCCGTGCGCCACTTCCTGCGCCATCCACCGTCCATTCCTTCTTGTCGATGTAATGCACACCTGAGGGCTGCATGGCCAGCTGCAGGCACCCACCTCGGAGCAGGGTCGCGGCAGCCCTCCCAGTCGGAGGCTGCATATGGAGCGGCCAAGTCACATCTGACACGGGCCTGGCGCAGACACGGGAGGGATCGGGGCCGGCCGCTAACACTCCAGGAAAGGACCCCGTAAGCCACGAGTGCAAAGGCCCGTCGCCGGGAGAGGAGGCCCGCCGACCAGCAGAGCCCCGAGCACCCAAAGAAGTCAGCCCTGGGCCGGCCCTGTCTGACTCTCAGCATCGGGCTTCATCTCTCTGTCGGGGAGGGGCGGGGGGAAATGCTCCCCACCGCCAGCGCAGAACAAAAGAAAGACCAAGCTGGGGCAGGCAGGGGGGGCCAAGCTGGGGCGGGGAGGGGGGCCAAGCTGGGGAGGGCAGGGGGGCCAAGCGCCCCTCCCACAACAGCCTGGAGAACAGAAGCTTCTTGAGGCTGGAGAAGCCACACCAGGGGACTTGTCTGTGGCACCTGGGGCAGCTCTCTAGGAGCCGTGCTCCCTTTGGGCTGTGGCTAGAAGGGTGCTTGGGACCCCTAGGACGCAGGGGATCCCGGGCAGAGGCGCCCGGGCACTACGGGGCAGCACAGCCGCAGTCCTGCCCTCTGGAGCTGTGAGCGGCCCTCAGCGGGGTGGGGCGGGTTGCTGGGGGCCCTGGAGGTTCTCGGAAGGCCCTCCGGGAGGACAGGGCTTAGGCAGGAGGAAGGGCCTGGCTGCCATGAGACACAACAACGTCTGTGTGGGATAAGAACCAAGAAGGCTCCTCCGAGCCCCAGAGACCAAACAATGGGCAGGAGGGTGATTTGGTCCTGCCCAGAGTAAGCGCTCCTGCCAAGGGGCCTCTCCGGGCCTTCCTACCCCCACCCTGGCTCCTGCCGCAGCACTTCTGGTCCCAAAGTAAAGCAAAACTGAGCCTGATTTTCCTTCCTGACCTGGAAGAAACAAACACCCAAAGGGCTGGAATCCAGGTCCAGCCCCACCACTGGGAGGGGCACAAGCCAGAACTGGGGAAAAAAGGAACTTCTCCACAGACAGGATGGGAGAGCTCGGCTTAGGCAGCAGCTAGTTTGAAAAAGACCTAGAGGTTTTAGTGACCCACAAGCTCAAGCCCATGCAATGGGCAGCCAAGAGCCCCAAAGTGATCTGGGGGCAGCTTAGGAAGGTGTGAGGTCAGGAAGGGATTAGCCCAGGAGCTGAGGAGAGACCTTGAATCCAAGAGGACCAGCTGGGGAAGAGATATCTCAGAGAGGCTATGGCAAGTAGGGGAGGGCTCTCAAAAGGGAGCCTCCTATAGAGCAGACACGGCCCCTCAGCTGCCTTCCACAGCTAACTTTGTGGGTCTCCCACTGAACCCCATCACTCACCTCTAGCAAGCACGAGGGGAAAGAGTTCCCATTTCACAGATGGAGAAACTGAGCAGCACGGAGCTAAGGAGTTACAAGTCCTCCCTGAGAGACCCCACACAGGAACACTCCTCCACAACCTCCCCTGGCTGAGTCCTGGCTGGGAAAAGGTTCCCACACTCCCTGGCAAAGGTTCAGCATCTTGGTTATTCACCATTCTCACAACCCACTCCGTTTCCAGGAGGAAATGAGAAATCGCTGGGATCTGGTACAAGAGCCGGCTGGATGACACAGCTGCTCAGAATCCCAATTGCTCATGGGCTCGGCTGCCTCGGGCGTGGCCCAGGAAACGTCCGAGCGATGATCCTTCCGGAGAGAACAGGGGTCACTCCCCGGGCAGGTCCCCCACTGGACAGAGGGAGCGTGGCCCTCCACATGCCCGTGACGCCAAGCCAGGGCTGAAAGACCATGAAGTGGGTGGGGCCGACACCAGAAAACTGACGGGGAGAAGCGGAGGGTCTCGGCCGACCAGCCACCAGATAGGAAGGGGGGAGGGATCAGCAAAGCCAGGCCCAGTTGGGGCTGAACCCCACAAGCGCCAGCAGAAGCAACCACTGAACCAAGAGGGCAGAGGGGACTGCGCCCCTGAATCACCCACAGTGCACTTGTGAGTCCTTCTACATATGTGTGTACACGGTGTCTTCCATGGAAAGGATTCTGTTTGATCTGCAGGCACTGCACAAATACCGGGCAGCTGGCATCCAGGCAAGGGGTGGCTCAAGGACCCTGAATCCCTGGCTTCTCCCATCCAGATAGCAGGTGGCAGCTGACCGCTGCCCAGGCTGCGGGGCTGAGTCCCTCCCTCAGCCCTGAAGCAGCCCCATGGGAGCTTCCATTCCTTCCAGCCAACGCACCCCAAATCCCTCCAGGTTATTTTAGACAGACGGTCTGCAGAGCAGAACATAGCCTGTGTGGACAAGGGATGAGCCGTCATATGTAGTGTTTTCTTCTCTAAAATATATTGTTCTCCAGGAGCAGGTTTCTTGGGGAGCTGCCAGAGGTAGCTTTCCTTTCAGTTCAATGCAATAATCACCTCAAATGTAGCCAGGAGTTAAAGTCCAATCCTTCACTTCTCCTTCAAAGTCTTGTCTCCTTTCCTGGGGCCCGGTTAGCTTTAGTAGAGACCTATCTCCTTGGTTCCAAGAGCTCCCTGCGAATGTCTCCAGCCAGCACACAGTCAAATATGGAATGAATCTGTCTTGCCTCCGAGAGTGGGCTTGTCCTTCTGACTTGTGAATCTCCCAAAAGTCTCTAGTTGGCTTGTGGGAGCTCCTTATATACAATCTCTTAAAGGTGTGAACTCTAAAGGTGTGAGAGGTGTGAACTCTCATGCATGAGCTAATGTGTTAACTCTCCCAAAGGTGTGAACCAAGTACATAAGCATTGTTTCTATCAATTCCAGTGACCTAGCACCCTGTTTTAAGTTCTGGCCCATTAACAGTCACAGACACTCGGCACCTCTCGGTCCCAGGGCTTTCTCTCCATTCATTCTCCCCTAGTTATCCTGTACCCACTTGCTTGGTATGTCTGAGTGGTGTCTGTCCTTTAGATCCCAAGTTCCTGGAGCACACGGACTGTCTCTTGCTTCTTTTTGCAGCCTCAGCTCAGCACAGTGCCTGGAACAATGGTGCTTAATAATAACCTGGCTGAAAGCAAGCCTCATGTGTAATGGGGACAAACTAGAGCCATTCCCAATAAGATCAGGGTGAACAAGGCGGCAACACTATGGCCATTACTATTCAATAGTGTACTAGAAATGTTAGCTTCGGCGATAAGAGAAGAAAAAAGAGATTAAAGGAATTAGAGTAGGTAATGAGGAAACCAAATTGCACTCTTTGCAGATGCTATGATGGAATACTTAGAGAACCCTAGGGAATCAACTAAAAAACTACTAAACTAAACTACTAGAAACAACTAAAAAACTACTAGAAACAATTCACAGCTTCAGCAAAGTTGCAGGATACACAATCCATTCACATAAATCATCATTTTTATATATGACCAACAAAGTCCAGCAGCAAGAGATACAAAGAGAAATTCCATTCAAAATAACTGTAGTATAAAATATTTTTATCTGCCAAGGGAAAGCCAGGAACTCTATGACCACAACTACAACCATTTTCCATACAAATAAAGTCAGATCTAATCAGTTGGAAAAATATCAAGTGCTCATGGGTGGGTCGAGTAAATATAAATGACAATACTATCTAAATTAATCTACTTATTCAGTATCATACCAATCAAAGTCCCAAGAAATTATTTTACAGATCTAAAAAAAAAAAATAAAGTTCATCTGGAAGAACAAAAGGTCAAGAATTTCAAGGGAATGAATGAAAAAAAAATGCCAATGAAGGTGGCCTAACTATGTCAGCTCTAAAACTATATTATAAAACAACCATCAAAACCATTTGGTAGTGGATAAGAAATAGAGTAGTAAATCAGCGGAACAGGTTAGATTCATAAGACAAAACAGTCAACGACTATAGCAATCTAGTGTTTGACAAACCCAAAGATTTTTTTTTGGGGTGGGGGATAAAATATTGAGATAAAAACTCATTATTTGACAAAAACTGTTGAGAAAATTGGAAACCAGTATAGCAGAAAACTAGGCATTGACCCACACCTTATACCAAGATAAGGTCAAAATGGGTTCATGATGTTATAAGCAAATTAGAAGAACATACATTGGGTAATTTACCTCTAAGATCTGTGGAGGAAGAAGGAATTTGTGGCCAAAGAAGAAATAGAGAGCATTACTGAACACAAAATAGATAATTTTGATTATATTAAGTTAAAGTTTTTGTACAAACAAAACTAATGCAGACAAGAGTAGAAGGGAAGCAATAAATTGGAAACATTTTTTATTCAAAGGTTCTGATTAAGGTCTCGTTTCTAAAATATAGAGAATTGCCTCAAATGTATAAGAATTCAAGCCATTCCTCCAATTGATAAATGGTCAAAGGATATGGACAGGCAATTTTCAGAGGAAGAAATTGAAACTTTCTAGTCATATGAAAAGATGCTCTAAATCACTATTGATTAGAAAAATGCAAATTAAGAAAACTCTGAGATACCACTACACACCTCTCAGATTGGCTAAGATCACAGGAAAAGATAATGATGAATGTTGGAGGGGATGTGGGAAAACTGGAATACTGATGCATTGTTGATGGAACTGTGAACGGAGCCAGCCATTCTGGAGAGCAGTTTGGAACTATGCCCAAAAGGCTATCAAAAAGTGCATATTCTTTGATCCTCAGTATTTCTACTATGCTTATATCCCAAAGAGATCTTAAAGGAGGGAAAGGTACCCGCATATGCAGAAGTGTTTGTGACAGCCCTCTTTATGGTGGCAAGAAACTGGAAACTGACCAGATACCCATCAGCTGGAGAATGGCTGAATAAGTTGTGGTTTATGAATGCTATGGAACACTATTCTGTAAGAAATGACCAGCAGGATGATTTCATAAAGACCTGGAGAGACTTACATGAACTGATGCTGAGAGAAGAAGTGAATAGAACCAAGAGAACATTGTACACAGAAACAGTGAGATTATAGGACGATCAGTTCTGATGGACAATGAGATGATTGATGTCAGTTCCAATGATCTTTGAACAGTCATCTGAAAAGAGAGGACTGTGGGAACCGAGTGTGGATCACAACATGGCATTCTCACTCTTTTTGTTGTTGTTCATTTGCATTTTGTTTTTTTATTCATTTTTTTGAGCAGCAAAATAATTATATAACTATGTATATATATATGGGATTTAACATATTTTTACCATGTTTAACATAATGGATTACTTGCCATCTAGAGGAGGGGTGAGGGGGAAGGGAAGAAAATTTGGAACACGAGGTTTTGCAAGGATTAATGTTGAAAAATTATCCATGCATATTTTTGAAAATAAAAAGCTTTAATAAAAAAAATAAATAAACCGACTGAAACTGAGGAAGTTTCCAAGGCACATGAGCAAACAGGCTGGTGGCCCACAAAGGAACAGGTCCTCCTACCCAGCCTGTTAATGGGAGTGGCCTCTTGGAGGCCGAAGGCTGAGCCAAGAGGGAGGGAAAGAGAAGGGCAAGGAAGGAAGGCAGAGCAGGAAGTACAAATGATATCCTAATAAATGATAATCAATCTGTCTTTTAACTCTTTCCAAGCTTGCTTCAAAAGCCCTTTGCAGAGAAAGGCAAATAAGTTACCAAACTCCGGCCAAAACTGTGTCAAATCTGCCAGCTGCTTCTCCAAATGTCCACTTCCCCAGGACCTAGTGCACAAGTGGGGGGGAGGGGGGAAGGCAGGAGGTCTGCACCCAGGGCAGGGGGGGAGGGCCTCAAGGAGTCTGCACCCAGGGCAGGGGGGGAGGGCCTCAGGGGGTCTGTACCCAGGGCAGGGGGGAGGATCTCAGGGGGTCTGCACCAGGGGAAGGCCACCAGAAGCAGGCAAGCCCCTCCGAAGCCTTAGGAAGCTTACAGTAGGGACACCAACCATAACATGTTCACACTATGTTTTCCTGATGCTCTCAGCTCTCCTGTCTTGTCTCTGCGCACGCTTTGTGGGGCTTCAGAAAGCCTTTCCCTCGGGGGCTGCCGGGCCCAGCCGTGCTTTTACATTAGAGCAGGGGAGGAAACTGAGCCCAGTGAACCTGAATCACTTGGCCCAAGTCAGCTGGGGTGGGAGGGGAAGGGAGCCCAGGAGTCTACCCTGCAGGAAACACTTCCAACTCGAGGCAGGACACGCTGAGGCCACAGGAGCAGCTGAAGGGAGGCAGCCTCTGAGCTAAACTCTTTACAATGGCCTGGCCTGGGCCAGGCTCATTCCAGACACTCCAGGAAAGATGGCCCCTTCCTCTTGGAGGACCCTGAATGCCGGGCACAGCGTACAGGGGACATGGAGCCCAGAGGCCGGGGGGAGGCTTTAGCCACCTCGAGTGGGAACTGCTTCCCTCTGAAGGCAGTGGGTCCTGAGCTGAAGGAAGGCCCCCCCCGCCAAGTCCTGCACCCTCATTTATCCCCTCATGGACAGAGAACTTCTGACATTGTCTGCACGCCTTGGGTTTCTATTAAAAGTTTGGGTCACGGGAGACAGGCCAGAGGCTTTCGTTCAGAGAGGGCCATGTCAGTGCTCTTCGAACCTGGCCAAGAAAGGCCAAATCCACGAGGAGGAGGAGGTGAGCGGGATCTGGGACAAAGGCCTGGGAGCCTGCCAGCCCAAATCCTGCCCACGAGTGGGAAACAGGCCTTTTATCAGAAGGGACGACTACTGGGGCAGCTCCCACAGCCCCCAGGGACCCTGCCTTGATGAGTCAATGGGACTCAGCTTCTGAGAAACGTGGGGGTGTGAGGGCCACCCAGCTCCCCCACACCCTCTTATGTGGGGCCAGGGCAAATAGTGCCAGAGAAATCCACTTTCTTTCCCGCAGAAATTGGGGGAAAGAGGCCATCAGAAGCCCACCTGCAAGAGGAGAGGGGCTGTGCTACCCAGCAGAGCCAAGTGCCCCAAGCGCCCAGCCAGCCAGAGCTGAGGAGAGCCTGAGGTCAGGGGGCTGAAGCCCCCAAGGGGGGGGAGGGTCAGCCTCAGACAGAGCCATGCTCTGAATGTCTCTAGTTGGGGGGAAACCTAATCCAGGAAGGGGGGGGGGGGGAGGGGGAGAGGGCAATGCAGACCCACAGAGCAGACCGGCCGGGGTGTGAGTTCTGGTCACAGCTCCCACTGGCTCCAGGTGGTCCGCTAGCCCGCTTGGAAGCCCTCCACCCATTGCCGGTTATGCTTTTCCTTGGGGGCTCATCCTCAGCTCTTTAGGGAAAGCCATTCTTGGAGGTGGGGTATTGGGGCCAGGGCCCAGCTGGTTCAGTTCAGCTCCTGATCTGGGACAGCAGCTCGGTTTGGGCTCAGGGAGGGGACGCAGGACACGCGAGTGGGCTGGACTCGAGCGTGTGTAGCCCCCGCCTCCCTTTCCCCTCCAGAGCCAGATCTGCGGCCTGGAGATGGCCATGGATTTGGCTGGGAGCCCACTCAGGGACCAAGGAGAGGTGGGAAACGGGGCAGAGGATGGCCTCCCTCACCAGGAAGCACTCAGAAATGGGGGAGGGGGGAGGGGGGAGGAGATCCGTGGGACGCATGGAGGGTGGCAGGTGAGGCCTTGGCTGAGCTTGGTGAGGCACCAAGGGGGTCCCACATCCAGGAGGCCCGGGGGGGGGGGCTGGGAGGCCTGCCCAGGTGACTCTCCTTGGGGAGGAGGGGGCTGGCCCAATGGTGCCCACAGGCCCTCGCTCCTGTACTTCTCTCTGCAGGGGGGGGGGTCGGACCCATGGTTCCGAGGGAGATATTCTGTGGGGGAGACAGACAGACAGACAGAACGCAACCACTGAGCCTGTGGGTCCCAACTTCCACCTACTGAGAACGGCAACCCCGGAAGCCCTGGGAGCGCACTCCCAGGGCAGCAGGCCTCCTCCCCTCCATTTCTCCCCCCAGGGGCCCTGGCTGGTATCTGGGGGTGGGGGCGCTGAATAAGTGGCTTATCTCTGCTTTAGGATCTCTCCTCTCCTTTCAGCCTTTGTCTGTCCAGAGCAAGGAGGCCCAATCCGGGCGCTGATCCCCATCTGGACTGAGAAGGCTTTATTTCAAGATAGGGAATCGGAAGATCCTCATCAGGCCCCAACAATCAGCCGGCCGGCCTTTCCCCAGTGCGGAGACAGGCGCTTCCCAAGGTCTTTGTGTCCCCCCTGCTCCTGAAACCCAAACCCCAGCACAGGGGAAGTGCTGGGCCCTGGGAGGCTCAGGCTCTCTCTGCAGCTCCAGGTAATAAAGGTCCCTTTGAGAAGCGCTTGTCCCGGGGGGGATGCACAGTTTCACTTATGGGCCAGGACCCCCCCCCCCAATCTATCCGTCCGGATGCTGGCTCTCCCCGCAGCCTCCTCCCAGAGTCACCTCTCCCGAGCAGTGGGCCCTGCCTGCCTCCTGTCACCTCCCTCCCTTCTCAGGCCTGGTCTGAAGGGCCCCAACAGGGAGCCGGGCCCCCAATGTCCACTGGGTCTGCTGCTCCAAGAGGTGAGCCACGGGTCCCCTTCCGGGCTGGGTCACTCCTGGGAGCACAGAGCCATCTGGAGAAGCTTCGGGGGTCACCCGGGGCAGGGCCTCTCCCCTCTCCCTGTGCTGCTCGGTTCCAAATCTCACAAACACCAACTAAGCTGCTACCCCCCACCCTATCCCCACTGGACATTTGAGGAGGAGGGGATGGGTGGTGCAGTACCCACCCTGAAGTCCGGAGCTCCTGAGTTCATACGTGACCTCAGACACTTAAGGCTTACTAGCTGGGGGGTGGGAGGTGGAGAGAGAGACAGAGAGATGGAGAGATGGGGAAACCGAGGCCCACCTGCTCTGGTCCCTTCCAGCTCTGCCCTGTCACCCTATGAAGAACCTCCCCCCCCCCCAGTAAATAAGAGGGGGCCGGAGGGCGGCCCTTGGAATCGGGAAGGCCTGAGATGAGCTGAACCCCTGTGGTCCTCAGGCCCTCAGACCCGAGCCGGGAATCCGTTATAGATGGGCTGGGAAGCTTCTGCCTTAAATGGCCTAGGAAGATCTGTGAAACACAACAATCAAAGTGTCCCACAGAGCACAGACTCGGAGAGGGCACTGGGAGCCCGAGCTGTTACCATCACTGGCACTTAAATCCAGTGGCTTCTGGTCCTGCCCAGGGCAGTGCCAATGTGGTTCAGCCCCTCAAACCCAGGCCAGCCAGGGCCCCACCCCCTCGCTTCCGGGATTGTTCCTCCTCCCTTGGCCCTTGGGAGTGTGGCTCTGGCTCCGAGCCCACCCAGGCAACTCCGCCTAGTCCCCGTCCTCCGGAGCCCACAAAGCCCATGGACACTCCCTCTGCTCTGGCCAAAGCAATCAATCCAGGACCGCGCACACACCCACTCTCGTCCCACCCCTGCCTCCCCAGGCTGGGGAGGCCCTCTGAGCGTCTGAGAGGGACCCCTCCTCAGAAACAGCAGGCTCACCACAATGTTCCCAGTGAGTGACACTCCCTAACAAGCCCCTGGAAGGAGGGGAGCATCCACAGGGACAGCTTTGCATCAAGCATCTCTGATAAGGGCAGGAGCACCCCCACATACACACATCGGGGGGATGACCAAAGGCCCAAGAGCCCTTTTCTCTGGGACCAAAAGAAGAGGTCTCACAGCCCCACAGGAGCCCCCTCGAGCTTGCCTCAAAGACTGCTTCCAGCTGGGGAACAGCCGGGGGGGGGGGGGTCAGAAAAAGCGACACAGGGACACTCTCAAGGTCTCTCTTAAGCCCCTTAGAAGGATGCCATAACATGGCAGGCGCTGGCCCAGGACCACCCAGCAGGGGAAGGGACTGCACTCTAGGAGCAAAGTATACTTGAAGCAGCTGGGGAGAAACAGGAGATGCACGAAGCCGGAGAGTGGCCCCCCAGATGTGGACCCTACGGCACAGCCCCCCGAGCTTACACTGGGGACACGCTGGAACCGGGCTCCAACGGGGAAGGACCACCACAACCAACCGACCAAGCCCTGAACAAATAAATATTCGTGACCTGCTTGATTAAACAGAAAGTCGGGCCCAAAACAAAGGAGAAGTGGGTGGAACCCAGACATTTATCTTTCCAGGCAACTTCAACCACAGAAAAAGGGAACCCAGCCCCTCCCCGCCAACAGCTAAACCAGCGCTGAGGGAAACACCTAGGCCACCCACCTGAGGGTGGCGAGGCCCTCAGAGGACCGGGCCCAGCTAAATGGGTTAGACCTTCAGATCTGGAGCTGGAAATGGCCCCAGAGACAAGCAGTCGGACTCCCCCATCCAGAAGGAAGCTGGGGTCCATCAAGGTAAGTCACCTGTCCAAGGTCACAGAGGAAATAAGCATCAAAGGTAGAATCTCCCCATTCCCCACTCACTGATCTTTCCCGCTTCATACCGACTCTGAGGTGACCAGGGCAGGGATTATAAGCCCATCTTAAAGCTCTGGAAAGGAGGCTTCAAGGCTACAAGCACCTCCACCACCACCAGGCCCCAGAAGTGGAAGGGGGCCGGAGGAGGGCGCCAGATCTCCAGCCTCTCCCCAGCAAGCCCCTGGCCAGGATACTCGCCGCTGAGGCCGGCGCCCATATTGGGGAAACCCCTAAGGTGGAATCCTCCATCCCCTGATGGCTCCTGTGGGGCAAGCAAAAGGAACTGATTAATGCCTGCCCTGAGGGATTTACAGAACCCCAAGCCTGACCAAGTCTCCCCACTTCCCTCTCCTTGGAAATTTCATGCCCACACATTACAGACATTAGGCAGGGACAGAGAATCCACTGAAAAACTACCTGAAACAATGAACAGCTTGAGCAAAGTTACAGGATGTAAAATAAACCCACATAAACACCAGCATTTCTATATATCACCAACATAGCCCAGCAGCAAGAGATAGGAGACATTCCATTTAAAAGAGCTGCCAACAACATAAAAACCTGGAAGTCCCCCTGCCAAGACAATCCCAGGAAGCATAAGAACACAATTACAAAACACTTTTCACACAAATAAAGTCCAGATCCGAATAACTGGAAATATCTTAACTGTACAGGGACAGGCAGAGCCAATTAATAAAAATGACAATTCTACTTGATTTATTTTTTTCAGTGTCAAACCATCAAGCTGTCAAAAAATTATTTTATAGAGCTAAAAACATCATCATTCATCTGGAAGAACAAAACATCAGGAATATCAAGGAATCAATGAAAAAAATGTCAAAAAAGCAACTTAGCCATATCACATCTCAAACTGTATTTATTATAAAGTGGTAATCATCAAAACAATCTTGGTGCTGGCTTAACAGTGTGGTGGATCAGTGGAAGAGATCAGGTACACGAGACATAGTAAATGACCACAGTACTCTATTGTTTGCTAAACCCAAAGATCCAAGCTTTTGGGACAAGAAATCACTTTCAGACAAAAACTGCTGGAAAACATGAAAACATTATGGCAAAAAGTAGGTAGAGACCAACATCTCTCATCCTATGCCAAGATCCCCAAAATGGATAAATGATTTAGACATTAAGTGATACCATGAACAAATTAGGGGAGCATGAAACAGTTTACCTGTCAAAGCTATAGAAAAGGGAAGGATTTATGAGCAAATGAGATAGAGATTATGAAATGAAATGGATGTTTGATTATATTGAGTTAAAAAGTGTGCACCTACATAAGTAATGCAACCAAGATAAGGAGGATAGCTGGGGGAACTTTTTCTAAGTGTCTCTGTAAAAGTCTCATTTCTTAAATATGTAAGAGAACTGAGTATATTTACAAGAACACAAGGCATTCGCCAGCTGATAAATGCTCAAATGATATGAACAGGAAGGTTTTAGACAAAGTAATCAAAAATATCTACAGTCACATGAAAAATACTTTAAATCATAGGTGAGAGAAATGCAAATTAAAATAACTCTCAGATGTTACCTCACACTTATCAGATTGACTAATGTAACAGAGAAGTAAAATGATAAATATTGGAGGGATGTAGAAAAACTAGGACACCAATATACTGTTGGAGTTATGGACTGGTCCAACCACTCTGGGGAGCAATTTGGAACTACATTCAAAGGGCCATCAAACTGTGTATACTCTTTGATCCAGCTCCAGTGTTTCTATTGGATTGGTATTCCGAAGAATAATAAAAAAGGAAAAAGGACCCACATGTGCGAAAATGTTTGTGGCAGCCCTTTTTTGTAGTGGCAGGGAACTGGAAACTGAGTGGATGCCTGTCAGTTGGAGAATGGCTGAATAAGTTAAAGGATATGGATGTTATGGAATATTATTGTTGGATGAGAAACGATCAACAGGATGATTTCAGAAAGACCTGGAAAGATTGATAGGAACTGAGGCTGAGTAAAGCGAGGAGAATCAAGAGAACGTTGTATACAGAAATAACAAGATTATGTGATGATCAATTCTGATAGATGTGGCTCTTTTCAACTACGAGGTGATTCAAGGCAATTCCAATAGACTTGTGATGGAGAGGGCCATCTACTCCCAGAGAGAGCTATGGAGATTGAATGTGGATCAAAGCCTGATATTTTCACCTTTTTTTGTTTTTCTTTCTCTTTCCCCCCCTTTTGATCTGATTTTTCTTGCATGGCATGATGACTATGGAAATATGTTTAGGAGAATTTTACATGTTCCACCTATATTAGATTGTTTGCTGCCCAAGGGAGGAGAGCAGGGGAGGGAAAGAGAAAAATTTGGAACACAAGGTTTTGCAGAAGCAAATATTGAAAACTATCTTTGCATGTATTTGGGGAAATAAAAAGCTATAATAATAACAGTGAACATTAAGTGCTTACTAAAAATGATCTGAATAGACAGATTTTAGACAAAGTAATCAAAGTCAGCTAAAGTTATGGGAAAATGCTCTAAATCACTGGTTAAAGAATTGCAAACTGAAATAAGTCTTGAGCATCTACCTCACACCTATCATGATGACTAATATATCAGAAAAGGAGAACGACAAATGTTGGAGGGAATGTGGGAAAACCAGAACACTAATGTACTGTTGGCGGAGTTGTGAACTGGTCCAACCATTCTGACGGGCAATTTGGAACTGTGCCCTAAGGACTGTGCCACCACTACTCTGTGTTCCAGAGAGAAGTTTCTGAAAAGTGGGGAGGGAAAAGGATCGGAGAGGAAGGGCCTAATCATACACAAATGTTTCCAGCAGCAACTTTTATGGTGACAAAGAATTGGAAAACGAGGGCAAGCCCATCAACTGGGGTAGCTGAACAAGTTGAGATCTATTGCGGTAACGTGTAAAGATTTCCACGAACTGATGCAAAGGGAAATGAGCAGAACTAGAAGTGCACCGTGCATGGTAATGACAACACTGTTTGGTGATTAACTGTGAATGACAGTTCTCTGAGCAATAAGGACTCAAAATGAAAATGCTTTCCACATCCAGAAAAAGATCTGATGGAACGGGAACAGGGATTGAAACACAGTTTTTCACTTAATTTTTTTTTTTTTTTTTTGGTCTGTATCTTCTTTTACAACATGACTAATATGTTTTGCATGACTGCACATGTATAACCTCTATCAAATTGCTTACGGTTTCGGGGGAACTCAACAGCTTTACACCGAATGCTAAAAATTCATTTTTACATGAAATTTGGATAAAAATTAAAACATTATTGAAAAATAGAAGAATTCCCTGGCCCGCCCTTCAGTGTCCCAGGGCCTTAGGGCAGCCAGATGGTGTGCAGAGCGGCAAGAGAGCCAGGACTGGACTCACAAAAGATTGGGTTTAATTCTTGCTAGCTTTGGCAAGTCCTTCTCAGTCTCAGTTTCCCCATCTGGAAAATAGGGATATTAATAGCATTGACCTTCCAGAGATTTTGTGAGGATAAAAGGAGATACCATTTGTGAAGTGCTTTGCCAAACTTAAGATGCCCAAGCTAGATCAGTGATTAATACTCTGAGGCCAGGAACACATCTCAATGGAGGTCTAGCACTAGCCATGACCCCCCCCCCCCCTCCAGCCACGGACTGCCAGATGCCCAGCCCTGCCTTCCTGGTCTGGGTCTGGCCCTGCCCTCCCCTCTTGGTGAAAAAGATTTCACCACCAACATCCCTTTCGGGGGTCTCCATCACACCCTGCGGAACAACTGCTCCTCAAGGGAGGCGCTCATTACCCTGGCCCCTCCCTGGCTTCTTGCACCCCCTGCCCGGCTTTGGCTAACACCAAGCCCTAAAACAGCCTTTATTTTTACTGTACGTAACAGGTGCCCATTTACGCCCTGGCACAGGGAGGTTTCCCCCCTGAGCTTTGAGTCCCCTGCATCTCCAGCCCCTGGCTGTCTGAAGGGCCGCCTGTGGTCCCAAAGATGGATCTCCAACTTTCCAAGGCGGCCCCGCTTTCCCAGCAGCCACGGTGGTGCCCCCGCCCCAGCTGGACAGGCAGCAGAGTCCAGAAGCAGCCGGGGCCGGCCGAGCCGTCCAAGGCCTGCGGAGCAGGGGAGGGATGGGGCTGCCCCTTCCAGCAACCCCAGGCTCCCTGCGGGAGGAGTGAAAATTAAGTGTGAATTTCAATTACTGGTGAAAATGAGCTGGGAGTAAAGGTTATTTCAAAGGCGAAATCCCTTCTAAGCACAGGAGGCCAGTGAGGAGGCTGCTGGCCCCAGGAGGCGGCTGACAGGAGTCAGCCCTGAGAGCGCCATTGTGCAGGGCAACGCCCCCCATTGGGGTAGAGACAGAGCAAGGCATCAATCAGCTAATGGGGACACAGGATGCCAGGGATCCATGCAACAGAAGGTGGAGGTCAAAGGGGCCAAGAAGAATTTCAGGAAGGAATTGATAAATGGTCAAAGGAGATGAACAATTTTCAGAGGAAGAAATTAAAGCCATTTCTAGCCATATGAAAAAATGTTCTAAATCACTATTAATCAGAGAAATGCAAATTAAAACAACTCTGAGATACCACTGCACACCTGTCAGATTGGGTAAGATGGCAGGGAAAGATAATGCGGAATGTTGGAGGGGATATGGGGAAACAGGGATACTGATACATTGTTGGTGGAGTTGTGAATACATCCAACCATTCTGGAGAGTAATTTGGAACTATGCCCCAAAAGTTATCAAACTGTAACATACCCTTTGATCCAGCAGTGTTTCTACTGGGCTTATACGCCAAAGAGATACTAAAGAAGGGAAAGGGACCTGTATGTGCAAGAATGTTCATGGCAGCCCTGTTTGTAGTGGCCAGAAGCTGGAAAATGAATGGATGCGCATCAACTGGAGAATGGTTGGGTAAATTGTGGTATATGAATGTTATGGAATATTATTGTTCTGTAAGAAACGACCAGCAGGAGGATTTCAGAAAGGCCTGGAGAGATTGACACGAACTGATGCAAAGTGAAATGAGCAGGGCCAGGGGATCACTGTACACGGCAACAAGACTATATGAGGATCAGTTCTGATGGAAGTGGCCCTCTCCAGCAATGAGAGGCTCCAGGCCAGTTCCAATGGTCTTGTGATGGAGAGAGCCGTCTGCACCCAGGGAGAGGCCTGTGGAAATTAAGGGTGGAGCACAGCACAGCACTCTCACCCTCTCTGTTGTTGTTTGCTCGCTCCTCCCCCCTTTCTGCCTTTTTTCCCTCTTTGATCCGGTTTTTCTCGTGCAGCACAAGAATTGTGGGAATATGTTAGATACAAAGGTCCTCAAACTATGGCCCATGGGCCAGATGCAGCAGCTGAGGACGATTATCCCCCTGACCCAGGGCTATGAAGCTTCTTTACTTAAAGGCCCACAAAACAAAGTTTTTATTTTTACTATAGTCTGGCCCTCCAACAGTCTGAGGGACAGTGACCTGGCCCCTTGTTTAAAAAGTTGGTGGGCCCCTGCGTTAGAAGAACTGCACGGTTCCCGTCTATTGGATCCCCTGCTGCCTGGGGGAGGGCGGGGGAAGGGAGGGGAAGCGGAATGCTGGGTCGGGCAAGGGGGAATGGCGAAAACTCGCTCTGTGCGTATTTTGTAAAATAAAAACCCATTACAGACACTCACAAAAGAAACAGTTTCCCAGGAAGGAGAAGCTGGTCCCCAGGGGTGGAACGGAGGGGCTGGAGGAAGATTTCACAGAGAGAGAATCAGGGATTTCAACCCCCAAGGGAGCTGGCGGCCCAGGCCTGAGGACCATCAGCAGAGGGCAGGGACAGGTATGAGCAGGGTTCTCCCCGCTACCATTGCAGGGAAAGGCCCTGGATGGGTGCTTTCCCTCTCTGACTAGATTGCTGGGTGACCCAACTTCTTTTTTTCCAACAGGCTCCCCAAGGTGTCCCTCGTGGCCGGGCATCCCTAAAGCTCTACAGTCAGAGATCCCAGAGCAGAGGGAAGCACGTTATGGGAGCAGGCCACGTCTCAGAGGGACTGGAACGCCGAGGCTCCTGGGAGGTTCTGCGGCAGTGGAGAGCCAGTGAAGGTTACGGAGGAGCAGAGAGAGGGGTCAGAGCAAAGGCCGCGGCAGGAACAGCTCAGGGAGCCATGGGAAGCCTGTTGGCATCTGCGCAAGGCGCCTTCCCTCCTGGGCACCCCAAAGCCTTGGGACACTCCCCCTGAGCCAGAGCCGGAAGGGACCCGGGGCCTAAGTGCCCGGCTTCAGGCACTGCAAGGTGCCAGGGGAGCGTCAGAATCCTGCACGGGGGAAACCGAGGCCGAGAAAGGCGCCAGGAGCCCGCTCCTGGGAAGAGCGGAGCCAGGGTGCCCAGAGCCCGCGGGGCCGGTGCTCACTCAGCAGGGGCTCAGATGGGAGGGACCCCAGCGCCGGAGGCTGACACGGAAGCTCAGTCCCACCAGACCTGGGCCGGGACAAGCCCCGGCTTCCTCATCACTAAATGGGAGTCACTCTGGCCCCCAAGCTGGGGGGGGGGGAGGGCCCCGGGGGGAAACAGCCTGAATCTCCCATAATGCGGGGGTCTTGGGGCTGCTCAGGGGGAGAGCCAAGCTGGCGCGGGGCCCTCCTGAGCCCCAGCTTCCGGGCGGTGCCCGTGGGTGTGGGGAGGCCCTGCCAGAAGGAAGAAGCCCCCAGGGCCTCTCTGCTGGCTGCACTTCAGATGGCAGAACAAACAGCCCTCCCTGGGCCCGCCAGGAGCAGAACTTGTCGGGCAGCCTCCCTGGCCAAGTTCTCAGGCCCCGCCCCCAGGGCCGCCCCTGCCCTCCCCCGGGGAAGCCTCCCAGCCCGGCCTGAGGCCCACACTGAGTGCCCAGTGGGAGGGGGCCCCGCCAGGAAGGGGGTGGCAGAGGCAGGGACAGATGGCGGGCCTGGGGCACGGGCACCTGGCGCGCCTCCCCCAGAGCCCGGCAGGGCCCCAGGTGTGGCCCAGATGGCCAGGTTGGTAAACACGGGACAGGCCATTACTTGACACCAAAAGCAGCCTTTGTGTTTGCAGGGGGAGCACCGCCCCCGCCCCTCACCCCCCAGCCAAAGACCACAGGTCCCAGACGCCCCGAAAGGGGGACACAGGCACATCTGGGCAAGAGCAGCCTGCAGGCAAACGGGGTGGGGGGTGGGCACCCCATAATGCAGTCACAGCACGGAGCAACCGACTCTGTCAGGATGAGCTCGATCCCCCTCCCATCCAGAACGCAGGCAAGGACAAAGCGGGCTGGGAACCCCCCACCCCCCAGAGCCCAGCAGGCTGGGGTAAAGCCTGCGCCCTGTTGGTGGGCACCCCCGGGCTCAGCTCTGGCCCTTCGGAGCAGCCGGGCCGGCCTCGGTGAGCCTGTCTGACAGCCACTGCTAGCCAGGGCTGCTGGCAGGAAGCAGGCAGAGCCTGGGCCGGAGGTGGGCACACTGGGCTGCCAGGAAGCCAGGGAACAGAGAGCTCCCGACGCCTCCCCAGTCCTGCCTGGGAGACTGTGCCCTGAGGGCCCTGGGTGAGGGCAGGCCAGGAGCAGAGGCCACAGGACCCACCCCATCCACGGGGACTTCGCTCCCCAGGTGCCGCTGCCCAAAGGCAAAGTCAGCAGCAGGGAGGGGTCGCTGCAGCTGCAGACAAACCCCCTCCCGTGACAGCCAAGGGCTCCCTGCTGCAGGAGGAAAACCGGGTGCTTTTCAGGGCCTCCCTCCAGCCTCCACACTCCGAGGCACCGCCCTCGCCCCTGCTAGCTCTAACTGTGCCCCTGACCCGTCCAGGTCACTCCGGGCTTGTGGGCTCAGACGGCGGGCAGGGCCGGGCGGGTGGGCAGCCCCAGAGCCAGGGAGGGGGCCCTGGGCCAGAGCCACAGCAGAACCAGCCTCAGAAAAAGGGGGAGGGCCGGTCAGTCCGAAGCACCAACTGGGCAGGGGGCCAGGCCTCTGGCAAGACTCGGGGTACACAAAAGGCTAAAAGTGCTGAGCCCTGGGGGCTGCCAGGCCAAGCGTGGGCAGCCGAGTAAGGGAGGGTGAAGGCAGAGCAAGGGAGGAATCCTGCTGACACCGGGTGGACGCTCAGGGAACCAAGGGCAACCTCGGAGCTGTGGATCCTGGGACCCCAGCTGGGGAAACTGAGCCCTGCACAGTCAGGGTCACCCCAGTCCACCGGGGAGCCGGGCAGGAAGGAAGCGCGGTGGCCTCCCTTCCCATCATGCACCAGGAACTTCTGTGCCGGGAACAGACAGGAAGCCCACGCAGACACGTGTCGAGTGGGGCGGCCTGGGGGCCCCCAGGCTGGGGTCCGCGAACATGCCAAGTTCTGCCGGCATCTGCAGCCCAGCAGCTCTTCCTAAGGCCCTGGGGTCCCCCCTCGCTCACACCCCGGAGTGCCCCCGCCCCCGACTGCACCAGCTGGGCACCGACGCAGCCAGAATGGAGGGGGCTGGCATGTTGGCAGGACCACCCCCGAGGGTGCCCAAGGGCACAGCAGCGCTCCAGCTGGGTGAGGGCGGTGGAAGGAGCCCGGCTCTCCGGGACTAACAGCCGGCTCCCTGCCTGAGCACGATTAGGGAACAGCCTCACTGGCAGCGGCCCTGGACCCAAACACAGGAAGCCGGGACGGCTGGCAGCAGGCTATCCACAGGACCAGCGAGTCACGCCACTGTTCTGGCCTCAGCTTCTCCATCCGCAAAATGGGAGATTGGGGAAGCAAACAATCTGCCCACCAGGCTGACGGACTCCTCCCACTGCAGACAATCCCAGACAAAGCTAGAACAATCTCCCTTCCCCGCGCCCCCAAATCCACCCTGCTCAGGGGACGCTGACCTCACCCCCCTGCCACTTTGTTCCCCCACTTCTCCCACACAGTCGCGACCAGTGGCCCCCACCTCATCCCCCAGGCTTCCTGCCAGTCCACGCCAACCTGATATGAAGAGCGGGGGGCAGGAGCCCCCGCAGGTGCCCAGGTGCCAGCCTCTCAGGAGGCCTTCGGCCAAGCCCATACCACGGTCCCCAGGCCCCACGGTGGGAAGCATCTGGGTCAGGAGCAGTGGCTCAGCTTCCCACCCACCATGAGGGGGCCCCGGCGGCACCGGACACAAGGGCAAGGATGGGCCCGCTGAGGCAGAAACTCCGGCCGGGCAGGGACCTGACCAAGGACACCCCGGCTTCATGGAGAGGCCGGAAGACTAAGGTTGAGCCCATGGGAGCCCCCAGTGCTTCCCCACCTTTCCGGGGACTGCAGAGAGCTCGCAGGTAATAGCTGCATGAAAAAGGACAAGGAGACAGGCCTGTGGCGGGCGTTCCCCGGCACCAGAACAGACAGGACATCGCTGGCTCTGCAGGGGCTGACACTGGGCTGGGGGAGGGCATCACCCTAAGCAGGGCCGGAAGGCCCATACCCAGAGGGCTCAGGGAGGGACGGGGGAGGCCGTGAGGGGAGGGCAAGAGGGGCACCAAATGGTAGCAGCTGGGGGGGGGCAGCCTGGCCGGGCTCCCGGGGAGGGCATGGGGTGCCCACATCTACCCTCCTGCTCACACAGGTAGGTGCTTCCATGTGCTACATCCCCAATGCCCCAGAGGGCCAAGAAGCCGAGGGGGTGGAGCCGGATCTGCAAGTGGGGTCTGCCCCTCAGGGCCCTGGCTCAGCTGGTCTCTGCCTCCGGGATTTCGCACAGTCCCACCTGCGCCCTGGGTCACCGTGCTCCCAGAGGTCTCTCCGCTCCCAGAGGTCTCTCCGCTCCCAGAGGCCGCCCCGCTCCCAGAGACCTCCCCGCTCCCAGAGGCCGCCAGCCAGGCCCCCGCCCCGCTGGACCGGCCACAAACCACTGGCTGCTAAATAAAAACCCAAGAAGGCGAGGCTGGGGGACTCGTTTCTCCTCCTATGAGAGCAGGAAGAGCCAGGGAAATGACGGCAGTGTTACAAACAAGTGGGGGCACACGGAGGCAGGGCAGGGCCCAAAGTGGGGGGGGCTGCGCCGGGCCCCAAGCCGGGGCCGGGCCAAGGAGGGCGCCGGGCAGCACCGCCAGGCCCTGGGTCACCTCTGAAGCACGTGCCCACTCCCAACAAACCATTCTGCAATGACCCCCCCCCCAAGAGGTTTAATTAGTAACAGTTAAGTCTAAGTAATCCCTAAGACCAAGTGGCTGAGAATCCATTAATTTCCTCCTAATTAAAAATGACACAGACAGATGGTCCGACGCTCCAGCTCCAGCTTGGCAAGGCCCAGAAAGAATACAACAAGGCCCCGCGAAGGGGCAGGGGTCCTCTGGCCAGATGGCCTCCCCAGTGCCAGCCTGTCTCCAGTGCCCAGGCCGCCCCCCCAATGCCCACACCCTCAGTGCCAGTCTGCTCCTCAGTGACCAGGCCACCCCCTCAATGCCCACCCCCCAGTGCCCGGCTGCCCTTTCCCTCCAGGCCTCAGGGGCCTCTAACACCTCCAGGCTCTCTAACACCTGGCGGCGCCCAACCCGCCCTCCCAAACACCGGCCCCCTCAGGGGAAGCAGAAGCTCCTGGCCTGCGTCGCTCTCAGAGCTGGGGGGGCAGAGTGACCTCACCTTGGCAGTGCCCACTGGGCTCTCCGATCCCGTGGGCCCCGGGCCTGCCCCCTGGCAGGCTGCCCATCTCCCTGGGACCTGCTCCTCCCCAGAGTCAGGACTGGGCCAGCGGCAGAGGGAGAGGCCCGGGGTCCCAAGGGCTCCTGCTGCTGGCCCCGGAAGGAGAGAACCAGGCCCACGACTCTCCCTCCACCACAGGAAATCCGGCAGAGACTCACAGGCCGGGGGGGCGCTGACCGGTGCGAGCTGCCGCGGCCGCCTCCAGCCCAAAGCTGGGAGCTTCGCCCCGCCCCGGAGTGGGGCGAGAAGGCAGGTCTCAGGTGCCCTGGCATCCGGGCCGCGGCCCCACCCACACCTCTGTGCCAGCTGGCTGGCTGCGGTCTGCCAGAGCACCCCCCATACACACAGGGAAGCAGAGTCCCAGAGGCTGTGCTGCTCACGGGCCAGCGCGGTCTGCGACCCCCGCCCCCCCGGGCTTCTGGGGGACCCTCCCCTTGCCCACCACACTGCAGCCCCAGCCTGGGAGCCGTACCTTCTCCGCCCGGCCCCAGGCCCTGCCCCCGACCCCTCCTCCCATGACAGCGCGCAGTCAGTCCAAGGAAACTGGCAGAATTACAGAGCGTCCCAGGGGTCGGGTGGGGAGCCAGGCACCTTGTGGGCCCCAGGACTGTGACGGGGAGCTCACCATCCGCTGGCAGGCAGGCTGACCCCTCCTGAGGGCCAGGGGCCCTCCGGGCTTCCCCTTACATTCTGCGTGCCTCCCAGGGCACCATGTGTGCCCAGAATGGTGCCCAACCCTCTGTGAGGGGCCCAGTGCCAGGGAGCGGGCGGGCTGAGGGCCTGGCGGGATTCTCCCATGACCGCGGCGGGTCTTCCCACAAAGCCCCTCCCATGGGTGACCCATAGCCCCCGAGGGCCCCAAGGCCAGAACGTCTGGGCAGGATGTGTCCCCACCAGGCCCCTGGCTGGCTGGGGAAGGGGGGCCCTCTTTGTGGGGTGATTCCAGGCAAGTGGTGAGGTGGGGGCGGGGCGCTGGGCCTGGAAGTTCAGGTGCAGCCTCAGTCCCTCCTAGCTGTTAAATGCTGGCTAAGTCCCTTAGCCGCTCCTGCCTCAGTGTTCTCAGCTGTGAAATGGGACAACAGAAGCACCTGCTGCCCTGAGATGCTCCCCAAGGTCCCACAGGAGCCAAGGCAAGATCTAAAGCCAGGCCCTTGGACCCCCACCCTCCCACCCACCGAGAGGAGGAAGAGCCCCCCAAAGACGTGAAGGACAGTGCGGGCAAAGGCCGGAGCTCGGGGAGGCCGGAACAGGACGCAGCGATGGGGCCGAGGAAATAGCAGCCCTGGCAGCCTCCCAGCCGGGAGCCCCTGCCAAGGCTCCTGAAGGCTCTGGAGAAGTTCCACCAGCCCCCGGCCTCCCCCAGTAGCATGTGCAGCAGCAGACATCCCGCAGGAGACTTGGGGGCGGCGGCGGTGGCTGTTCTCCCCGGGATAACGTGGGGAGTGGGGGGCGGCTCCCATCGGCTGAGGGAGGCCGGGGGCCGGGTTGTGGCAAGAACCCCAAGCCTGCTTCTGCAGAGCTGAGACCCCGGGCCCTGGCCGGCGCTCATAGTCCTGCTCCGAAGCTTCCAACTACTCCAGACACTCGCTCAGAGCCGGAGGACCCCCAGCCAGGGCACAGGGTGCCCACAGCCCATCCGGGGCTCCTCCTCCTGCCTTTCTGCCAGGAAGCGGGCCCGGGGCCCCCCATGTCTGCCCTCAGCCACCCAGAGCTGCCTGCGGCTGCAGAAAAAAGCCGGGGGCCCCCGGGGCCGGCCTGCTGAGGCCCAAGCCCTGCATCCCCACATGCCCCAGGCTCCCCGGGCACCGTGCCCAGCTCTGCCCGGGCATTCAGGAAAACAGGGCCCACAAAGGGTGCAGCCCTCGCCCCGGTGGTCCCTCCATACGGAGGTGGGGGCCAGGTGCCAACAGGAGCCCAAACCGGGCCATTGGCCCCCCCCATAGTCCAGTAACCCTTCTTCCCCCCAGTCCCCTTCCCCCCAGCTGAGAACCGGCCCAGGCTCTAAGGTTGTGTGGCCTTCCAAACCACAGATGATGCCCAACAAGCAACGTCGCCAGCTGCCGGCCCGGGGTCCTTTTGGCCTCCTGATGTCATAACATCCCAGATACATTAACCTCCAGGGTTATTAACCTCCGCATAAGCCATGGCAAGCCCAGGCCCGGGGGCTAGCACCTCTGTGCCAGGCCCTGTGCCCAGTTTGATCCTCACAAGGGGAGGGAGGTGCTATCATTATCCCCATTTGCCAGCTAGGAACCCAAGGCAGGCAGGGGTGATGTGACTGCCTGGGGTCACCAAGCTAGGAACGACTGAGGCAGGTCTCTGTGCCCTCAGTGCCCAATTAGGTACCACCCATGCCACCATAGGGCCTGGCACTCAGCCCCCTGGGGCATTGCGAACGCCCCTCGGCCCTCCTAGCGCCCGCTGCCTCCCAAGGGCCAGCTGGGCCAGACCCGGCCCCCTTGGGGCTCCCACAGCCCCTGTCCATTGAGGGCTGCCCGTCACAGAGAAGCAGAGGGGACTGTGAGCGCTGTGAGGAAGGACAGGAAGAGGCTCCCTGTGCTGGGAGACGGCCTGCAGCCAACACGAAACAGCATGTCTCCCCTAGTTAGCTGCCAGCCCCTTTGCCCCCAGAGCGGGAGGCTGGGGGGGGGGAGGGTTGCCCTGGCAGGCTCAGCCAGTCTGACACCCCGCAAAGTCTGAGCAGGGCCAAGCCGGGGCCAGTTGGAAATGGAGCACCCAGGCTGACCGACCTTGGCCACAGCGCCGCCGGGCTGGGGGAGGCTGGGAGGCCCGGCCTCAGGAAAGAAGGCCAGGCGCTTCATTCCCCTGCACGCCCAGAGGTACCGGACAAATGCCAGCTGCCTGACTGACCCCAAGCTGCCCGGCCAGCTTCACCAAGAACAGGTCTTTCCTGACTCTCCCAACTGCCTTTTCTCACAGTTGCCCAACTGGTCAGTCGGGGAATGCTGGGGCCGGAGCACCTGACAAGGCGCCCCCCAGTAACTCTGGGGGGAGACCCCGAGGGGGCCCGGGGCCAGAAGGGGCAGAAGCGAAGCGCCCGTGAGCCTGCCCCGGCCAGGTCTGTGGCCTGGCCCCAGCATTGCCCCACTGCTCCAGGAGATGTCACACGGCACGGAAGGGGCACGGGAACTGTGCGAGGAGCGCCCGACCAGCTCCAACAATCCCAATCGGTCTGAGCTGAGTGGCATCGGCGGAGCTCTGAAGTCGCCTGCTGGGTAAGCAGCCCTTGTCTGAAAAGAAGCTGCAGGAGGCGTCATCAGAGTGGGCAGCAGGAACCCGAGACAGCCAAGGGGACCTGTCCACATCCAGGGAGGGACAGGGCATTAAGTGGGCACCTCCTACGTGCCAGGACTGCACTAAGGGCTTCTCAGGGCAGGAGGGAGCAACCCCTGAGCATGGCTGAGGGCCAAAGCCGGGCTGCAGCGTCCAGCGCGAGGGTCAGTCTGGGCAAGAAACGCGGCCGGAGGGGCCGATCAGGATGGGCCGTGGCTCCGCCCCATATGTCTGAAGGGCGGCTGTCCCCTGGAGGGCACGTCTGGCGGGCAGTGGGGACCCTCTGCATCAGCACCGATTTTATGGGTTCTAGAGGGGGAAGCCTAAGAACCTGTTCTCAGATCAATGTCTTTAAACAGATAAAAAGGGAGGATTTCAAAAGAAGCCAAATGCCCCAAAGCAGCTCTCCCAATGGTTTTTAACCCCCGTCTCCCCTCCCTGAGGTTAAGAGCCCCTTGCCCCAGACTCATTCACAGAGATCTCTTCCAATTCCCAAATTCTGCCAAAGAGGCCCCCCCACTGCCCCCGGGCCCATCCCTGTGCGGCCCCTATTTAGCCCCCGAGAAAAGTGGGGCCCTGTGGTTGGGCATCATCCCACCAACTCCAAATAAACCCAAGGACTCCGACGTCTGGGGCAAACCCTGGGAAAACCGGAAAGCAACTTGGCAAAAATTAGGGTAAGGCGCCGTCCGCGCCCCCCGGGAATGGCTGCGTGACCCAAACCCCGAAGTCAGTCACGCCACGAAGATGCGACCTGGTGATTACGGCCAAGGTGGGAAGGCTTCGCTTTAGAAGGCCCGGCCTGGGCGACGGCGCGGACGAGTCTAGTCCCATCAGGAGGGAGAGCCGCCCGGCCCTCAGCCGCCCATCTCTGCCCCGTCCCCTACCCCAGGCTCCGATGCAGCGGGAATAAATGACAAGAGCTCCCCGACAGCAACAGCCCCACTCCCCGAAAGAGGCGCCATTTATCAACGACCAGGGAGCAGAAGGCTCGGACACCGACAGTCCCAGAGACACGGACAGAAACGAGTGGCAAGTTCCCATGTGGACCCAACGGCGGGAGATGGAAATGTCTCGCGCTGGGGGGGCCGCGGCCCTACACACGCCCCCCCCCCCCCAGGCCGAGAACGGGTCCAGCTGGTCTGGGCCAGAGGTTTTCTTCCTGGGCGATGTATTACGCAACCCGAGCGGCGGCGAGGAGCTGCCAGGGGCCCGGCTCCGCTTATCCGGGCAGTGCCCCTCCCTCCAGGGAGCAAAAGGCCCAAAGTGAGCCCGCCTGAGGGGGCGACTAAACAGGTTACAGTGGGGGCGGGCGCCAGCTCCCGCGCCCACAGGCCCCCTGCGCGGCACTCCCCGGGAAAGTCTCCAGTTACTCGTTCTCCGCGGCCCCGTGCCCTCTGACCCCTGCCAGCATCTCCCGCTACACTTTAGTGGTTCACAGATCTCTGATCCAGCCCAAGTGGGGGGAGGGGATCAAGTGGCACCAAAGAGGCCCCAGACAGCAACGTCCCCCACCTCAAAGGTGGAGGCCAGAGAACTCTGGAGTGGGGGGGGAGGGGGCAATGCCCGCAAGCACGGGCTAAAGGAAACCCAAGGGCTTCGCGGCCCAAAGAGGGCCCGAGGCCCCAGGGCGGGCAGAAAGGTGGGGGTCTACGGGAGCGGGAAGCGGTGTGCCCCGCGGGCAGTTTTCTTGGCCGTTCTTGCTGGGTACCAGGGCGTACGTAACAGGATGAGGGTGTCAGTTTTGTACACAAAGGGGACCCGGAAGAGCCGTGTTTCTGGAAGGGATGCGGGCTAGTGTCCAGCCTTCCCCACTCCCGGGGGCGGGGGATGTCTCGGGGGCAGCAGCCTCTACGCATTTAACTTGTGCCTCTAGAGGAGGGCGCTCCCTGAAGCCCCCTAGGATAACGCGCCCACTGTGCGCCGGGCGCTGCGCTAAAAAAAGCCCAAGGCGACCCCTGCCCTCGGAAGGCCCCGGCGGAACGGCAGAAAGTCCCTCGGGACAAGTACAACGGAAGCAGGGGGCGGATGAGGAACAGGGAGCCCCGAGTTCGAATCCAGCCCCGACACAGATGTGCTGCGCGGCTCTGAACAAGCCCCTCCCGCTCCCGTTCCCCACTTTGCGCACGGGGAAGGGAATCAGCAGTTCCCCCCGCGCGGGGTCCGGGGGGGGGGAGGGGGACCAGAGCCCCGAGCCTGCGAAACCCGAGGTCTTCAGGAAGAAAAACGGCAGGCAGGTTCTCCCGCGCATGCGTGGTCGGGAGGGTTTGGTTTCGCCTTCGGCCCCCTCCCCCCCTGCGGCGCGGGGCCTGCCGGGAGCTGTAGTCCGGCGGCCGCCCACCCGGGGAGTGGGACGGCGCCCGGGGGCACTACAAGTCCCAGCAGCCGCAGCCCGAGCGTCCGAGGGCCGGGGAGGGGAGGAAGAGGGCGCGCCGGGAGCACGGCCGGCCGGCCCCGCCGTCCCCCGGGGATGAGGGGGACTCCCCAGGCCGTCGAGGGCCGCAGCGCTGGCCGCCAACCTCCGGAGCGCGAGGGGGCGCGCGGACTCGGGCGCGGGGCGCGAGGCACTTACCCCGAGCAGAGAAGAGCAGAGCCGAGCCGAGCCGAGCGCCGCGCGCAGCCACGAGCAACTCCGGCTAACTTGGGGCGGCGGGGCCGCCCGCGAGGACTTTCGAACGCGCGCGCGCCGGGACAGGACGCGCCGCCGGGGGGAGGGGGCGGGGGCGGAGTGCGCGCTCCCGGACGCACGCACACGAGCGCGCGCGCGGGCCGGGGGAGGCCCGACAGAGGCGAGCGCGAGCCTGGGGCGGGGCGGGGCGGCGGGCGCGCGGAGACGCGCGCGCGCTCCCTCCCTCGTGGCGGCCGCTCCGGGGAACGGCCCGGGCGCGCGAGGCTCCACTCTGGCCTTAAAGGGCCAGTCCCGGCGCCTCACGGGACTCGGGGCCTGCCGCGGGAAGACCCTCACCCCGCCCCCACTCCGCCCTCCGGAGCGCAGCTGCAGTTCCAGGGCCCGACTCTAGAGAATCTCATTCTGCCCCGCCCCTCAAGGGGGACCCTCGCCTCCTCCGCCCCCCCCCTCCCCTGTCAATCAAGCCACTAGCGGCTGTTAGGTACCGGTCTAGGCGCGATACCTCGGCAGCCCCCGCCCTGGGCAAGCTTCCCGTCTAACCCAAGGCGCCCCTCCGTGAGAGGGCCTCGGAGGAGCCCCTCCCTCGCTAGGCCGGGAACACCCCCCCCCCCTTCTGGCACAGTGGGCGCTTAATAAGTGCCGACTGATTGGGCGCGGCTCCGCAAACCCATTCTGCGCCCCCCCCACTTGTCCATCGTCCCCCCTCCCCGAAACCAATGTCCGTCCTCCCTCTCACAAGACCAGAAGGTCCGCTTCAGGGACCCCCGCCCTCCGTGCAGTGCTCACGAGTCCCCCGTCTCGCCTCCAAAGGGTCAGGGAGCCCCGGTCCCGGCCAGGATCCCCGCATCCGGCCGAGACCCCCTTCTGCACCGCCCCCTCCCCGTCCTCGCCCTCAGGAGCCGGACCGAAGGGGATGACCTAGCTGCCACCGGGCCCAACCTGCGCGTGGGGGAGGGGAGGGGTCCTCCTGTGCCCGGAAGGCTAGGCGCTCTCCCCCAGCGACCGCGCCGGGCACCCACTGGGTGCCCCATCGATGCCTCCTCCCCTGCCCCAGCCCAGAAGCTCGCCCGGCCCCGGGGAGAATCCGAGGGCCGGGAGGAGAAGGCTACGCACCTGACTCCGGGGAGGCGGCAGCCCCGCGCGGTCCTCGGGCGCTTTGAAGCGGAGCGTCGGCCCCGGCGAGGCAGCAGCTAGGAGGGGCCGGGGGAGCCCCGCAGGGGGGTCATTAGCCTGTTGTTGTTGATGTTAATAACAGGCCAGGCAGGGAGGTGTTTTCTGGGGGCGGCTGGGTCCCACGGCTCTCACGAGGGCCTGCTTTCCCCCGCCCAGCAGGGCTAGCCCTGGGCTGCCGTCCCTGGAGAGAACTGGGGCCCAGCTGTGGAACTAGAAGGAGCGCCCCCACCCCATGTTATGGACAGCAAAACTCCCCAAGAATGATCCGCCGCCCAGAGTCCCCAACCCGGAACTTTCCCAGCTCCCGGATTCAGAGCCCTCTTCCTCCTCCCCGCCTCCCAGAGTGAGAAAACTGGAATTTGCCCAAGGTCACAACTAATTAGCAACAACGCGGAGATAGGAACCCACTTCAAACCAATTGTTTTTCCACGGCAGATGTTCTTGGCAAGGTGGGGAGGATGGAGAGAGGCCCAGGGAAGAGCCCAGTCTGAGCACAGACTCTTTCCCAGAAAGTGAAGGCCACTGGTCAAAGCCCCCCCTCCCCCTCCCTCTCCAAAGACATTCAATCCCCAAAACTTCCCTTAATTACATCTAACCACACTGCTCCATCCTCCCCTGCTTGGAAGCCTTCCAGGGCTCCCTATTGCCTCGAGGATAAAATACAGAGTCTTCAGCCCAGTATTTCAAGCCCTCAATAATTGGGCCCCAATTCCCCAGCCTTATTTCACTCAAATTCCACACCCCCTGTCAGATTAGATCACTCTTTTCTGGCTTTCTTTTTTCCATGTACTCACTGCTCTTGGGCCTTCCTCCCTTCATCTATGACAGAAGAAATCTTTTTCTTTCGAGGCTTACCTCAAGTGCCTCCTCCTCCGGGAAGCCTTTCCTACCTCCTTCCCCACTGAAAGTATTCTGCCTTTTTTCGAATTCTCCAAAACCATTTTGCCAAGGTCCTGCTCTATCCTGTAGCCCTTAGTCCGCCGCGTCCCCTGTAGAGCCTGAGCTTCTCAAAGGCAAGAAAGACTCGTTATTTTTGTTGTTTTATCTTTCTTTTCCCGGTGCCTCCTACATAGTAAGTGCTTAAAAGAAATGTTTGGAGCCCCAAGAAGAAAAGCCCCCACAGGTGGGGGATTGTGGGCCTATAACATCGTGTATGTTCAATTTTATTCTTTGTTGAAGGGAAAACTGTCTGGGTGTTAGCTGGAAATAAAGCGGATGGTAAAAAAAAAAAATCATTAGAATTCTTAACAATCAGACATTTGCCAATAAATTGAACCTAAGTTCCAGAACTCAGCACTCGAGAGGGTCCCAGCCTTACTGTGTTCTAGGTTCAGGCTTGAAGCAAGAAATACAAAGACATATGTGACCCCAGCCCTGCCCTCAGAAGCCTCTAATAGAAGGGTCTCTGCATACATCAATACCCGGGCTATTAGTGAGAATGAGGTCAGAAGAAAAGGGAAATCCAAGCAAAAGGTTCAGAGATCTGAGGAGGAAAGCATCCTCTTCACACCCTAGGTCCTGTGTTCACACCTAAGTCCTGGGAGCCTCACCTGGCTCTCTTCCTGGCTGTGAGAGACTTTAAGGGCAAAAGGGGGGCTGAGGATTGACTCAGCAGAGGCCCAGAGAAGAGGGGAAGTGTAGAGGGGGCAGGGAAAGAGTGAGCCATCCACAGGAAAGGCCAGTGCACCCAGAGCCGGTTCTCACTAACCCAGAACACCCGGCTGAGCCCAGTGCCTAGTGTACAAGGGTGGGTTGGTTGTGTCCTTCATTCTCCAAGAGGACCAAAATGGCATCGCTTTGTTAGAGTCAAGTGTGTCCGACTGTGGCTGATCGGGCCAATGTGAGCTCAGAGGGCTCTGCCCCACTTTGGACATAAATAGTCCCTAGGAATATTTGGGGTGAGTTCTCAAACCCTGAGTATCCCACATTTTTTCTGAGCTACTTCAGTTCGACTTGCCCCTTCTCTGAGGAAGGTGCGCCATGCTGGGGGGTCCTGCGCCAGCGTTTCCCGTGTCAGGCAATCGAGTCTGAAAGCCATAGAGACCCCTTGAGAGCACCCTTTTCCCGACCACCTTGTGAGCACTTCCCCCGTGTGAGTTCCCCATAAAAGTAATCGTTTTGGCAAGTATCCGGCATTGGAACAATGTGGCCAGCCCACTGGGGACTGAATTCTGGTCTCCGCCCTGCTCTCCCCCACACACCTATCGTAACAATAACAATAATAATAACTCACATCCTGTGATCCACTTTCCTCAAAATGAAGATCCTTACAGAGGACAAAACAGGATCAGAGTGATGAGCAGCCCACACAGCTGGCTGTGTTTATTGAGCACCAACTCTATGCCGGGCAAGAAGGGCAAAAGTTGGTCTCTGCCCTGAGCTCAGATCAAACAGAGAGGCAACATTCAATCAACTGTGTACAAAAAAGCTATGGATGAATTGGAAATAATTAACAAAAGGAAGGCCTCAATATTAAATGTATCAGGGGCAGCTACATGGTGCAGTGGATAGAGCACCACCCTGAAGTCAGGAAGATCTGAGTTCAAATCTGGTCTTAGACACTTAATACTTCTTGGCTGTGTGACTCTGGGTAAGTCACTAATCCCAATTGCATCAGGGAAAAAAAAAGTATCAGGAAAGTTTTCTCAACTACAGAGGTCCCAATCAAT
The DNA here is from genome assembly GCF_902635505.1 of Sarcophilus harrisii. NCBI lineage: Eukaryota > Metazoa > Chordata > Mammalia > Dasyuromorphia > Dasyuridae > Sarcophilus > Sarcophilus harrisii. The sequence continues at coordinate 590,116,615 of NC_045428.1, forward strand.
CAATAATGCATTAATTAAGCACCTAATATATGCCTTCCCCTCTCCTACCTACCTAATCTATATATTTTGTACATTTTTACCCTTTGTTTCACTCATTGAAATGTAAACTCTCGAGGAAAGAAGCCATGATTTTTGCCTTAGGTTGGATCTCCAGTACTTAGAATAGTGTCTGTCACATAGAAAATAAATAATAAAGTAAAAATAATAAAATGTGTAAATTAAAATTTAAAAATAAAAATAAAAGTCACAGCACAATGCACTGGAGAAACAGACTCTTCTTTTATGGAGGAAGTTAGGATATACATAAGGGTACACATACACGACATTAACCTTAAGATAATGGGGGAGGAAAGAAAGGGGAAGAGCAGAACTCAGCCCCACAGACTTTAATTAAGCGTCCAATATGTTGTGGGGAGTGGGCATTTACTTCTTCAGTTAAGGTGTGGCTAGGTTAGCTCTGGCTCTCTTCCCAGGAGAGGCCCCATTCTTCAGACCAGCCTTTTGTGGGTGACTTAACAAGATCCCTTAGTCAATAAAGGCCCTGCCCACCAGGCTTTCCTGGGAATCTCAAAGGAAACCAACAAGAGAAGATGGGGAGGGCATGCATTCCAGACATGGGGAGCAGGCTGCGGAAAAGCAAAGGTGGGAAATGGCTTTCCTCTCTGAGCCAGGGGGAGAAGCCCAGTCAGGCTGCCCCACAGGGTGCATGAAGCGGAACAAGATTGGAAAAGTAGAGGAGTCAGGAGGCAAGGACATTAAATGCCAGACAGAGGAAATGGTGTGCTGTGTCCTGTTTTCTAGAGCCCCCAAGTTGGGGCGACAAACCGTACCGTTGCTTTCTAGAGCCCCCACACCAGGGTGATTAAAATATCCTGCTTTCTAGAGCCCCAAGTTGGGTGACAAAACATACTGTTGCTTTCTAGACCCCCTACACCGGGGTGATTAAATATACCTTCCTAGCAGAGAAGTGATGAGGCAGGACTCCCGAGGATGATGGGAAAAATGGAGTCCCTTTATTTCAAGGACTTCCTCTTTATATAATGTAACAAAAACAACACTGACACCGGGACCACATAAACAACTTGCTATTGCACGGAGTTTGCCACCTGATATCACTGCTTCAATCACAACACAGGTTGTCACCACCCCCTGACTTCTCAGGAAGGCCAAGAGCCCTTAGGGGACATGGGGAGCTGAGCCGGACATTGTCAGCAGGTTCCCTCTGGGCTGAAGGGTCTTATATCTTACCCAGAGTTCCCCCACTGACTGTGACCCTCTACAATGGTGGGTGAGCCAAAAATTCTGGCGTGTGTCGTGGCATTGTCTTTAAAGAATTAAGACTCAAAATATTATTAAAATTTTTAAAAAATAATTAAGACTCAGGCCATCTCCAAATCAAGTAAAGGCATTTAATGAGATTTATGGTCTCAGCAGGTTAGACTTCTTGAAGGCGGTAGCAGCCACCAGAGCAAGGGGCGGGTTTATATGGAGAAGGGGAAGTAAGAAAAAATAGAATGGGGAAACTGGAAAATCTCAGATGAGATTTTTCCTACACTTTATAATCTCAGAAAAAGTATATACGTGGGGAAAGTCCCTGGGATTGGCTTTATTTCAGAGAAGGCATTCTAAATGCTCCTTTTGTTCTATGGAGGTGGACACAGTGATAGAATTATTTTTTATTATAGCTTTTTGTTTACAAAACATAGGCATGGGTAATTTTTCAGCACTGACCCTTGCGAAACCTGTTCCAACTTTTCCCCTCCTCCTCCCCTTATGGCAAGTAGACCAACACATGTTAAAAATGTTAAAGTATACGTTAAATCCAATATATGTATACATATTTATACTGTTCTCTTGTTGCACAAGAAAGATCGGATTTAGAAAGAAGGTAAAAATAACCTGGGAAGGAAAACAAAAATGCAAGAGGACAAAAGCAGAAAGAGTGCAAATGCTATGTTGTAGTCCACGCTCATTTCCCAGTGTTCTTTCGTCGGCTGTAGCCGGTTCTGTTCATCACTGACCAATTGGATCCTCTCATTGTTGAAGAGAGCCACGTCCACAGAGTGACAGAATTACTGGGGCTGGGGCAACAGCTAAGACTGCATCAGTAAAGGGGAGAGAGACTCAGGGGGATGAAGAGCTGAAGCTTACTTAGGAAGGGGAAGCCTAGGGGAGAAACAGTTGGTCCCTCAGGGAGGGAAGATGAAAAGTGATTGGTAAATGTACAGTGGGGCATAATAGAGGGGGCTGGACTTGGATTTCCAGGACTGCTTAAGTTTAGATCCGTCTTCAAACCCTGGACAGGTCACCGGCCCTGTCTGCCTCACACTGGTCTCTGTAAAGTGAATGGGCTGGCCCTGCTGGTTTGGAAAGTCCCTCTGAGCCTCCGATCCGCAGCCTCTAAGCCCAGAACGCTGCTTTTCACAGCACTGAAGGGCACAGGGAGGAAGCACACACAGGAAGACCCTCAGCAAGCCTGACTACTCTCCCTTCCTCTCTCCTCCCTTCATCCTTCTCTCAGGGCTGGCCCTCCAAAAGAAGGACCAATGGGAGACGGTGGCACCTGGAGCTTTAGAACCCGGAGACATGGTGCCCTCTAGAGCCCGCTCCTTGTATTACTCGCACTCCAGAAAAGATTTTATTCAACTTTTGCTTGAGAACACTGCCAAAGACTGAATAAATGAATGATTTAGTGAATTAGTGAAGCACGTTCTATGCTGGCAAGAAGCTCATATTCTTTTTTTTTATTATTATAGCTTTTTATTTACAATATATATACATGGGTAATTTTACAGCATTGACCTTTGCAAAAACCTTTTGTTCCAACTTTTCCCCTCCTTCCCCCCACCCCCTCCCCCAGATGGCAGGTTGACCAACACATGTTAAATATGTTAAAGTATAAATTAAATACAATATAAGTATACATCTCCATACAGTTATTTTGCTGTACAAGAAGAATCGGACTCTGAAATAGTGTACTATTAGCCTGAGAAGGAAATTAAAAAAAAAAAAAATGCAGGTGGGCAAAAATAGAGGGAATGGGAATTCATTGTAGTGGTTCTTAGTCATCTCCCAGAGTTCTTTCGCTGGGTGTAACTGGTTCATTCATTCCTGCTCCTTTGGAACTGATCTGGTTCATCTCATTGTTGAAGAGGGCCACGTCCATCAGAATTGATCATCATATGGTTTTATTGTTGAAGTATATAATGATCTCCTGGTCCTGAAGGAGCTCATATTCTAAGGTGAGCAACCAAGGCAAATAAAAAAGGATCCCTGTCTTGTAAATAAAAAGCTATAATAAAAAATAAATTTCAGTAATAACAAAACTATAAAAAACAAAAAGGATCCCTGCTTTCAGATATCACAGGAGGAAAGATGGAATCTCAGAGATCACCTGTCCTAGAACCTCAGAGCTGGGATTTGTTTTATCGATCAGTAATGTTACATATATCTATATGTCTCCTCCAATGGCATGGAAGCTCCTCAAGAGCTGGGATTTTTCTATTTCTATCCCTAAGTGCTTAGCACAGTGCTTTGCACATAGCAAGCCGTTTGTTCATTCATTACATAAAGTGCTTAGCACAGTGCCTGACACACAGTGAGGGCTAGCTAAAAGTTGTCATTTACCATACTCCAGAGCTAGATGCTGCTGCAGTGGGTAAATCACTAGATGAATCAGGAAGAGCTGGGTTCAAATCCAGTCTCAGACAAACCACTTAACTCTATTAGCCTTTGTGGGAGAAGAAAATAGCAAATCACTCCAGTCTTGCTGCCAAGAAAGCCCTAACCAGGTCACAGAGAGTAAGGTACAAGTGAGCAACAACTACTACTAATACGACTACTACTACTACCACCATCACTGCTCTATTGCTACTGTGACACCCTTCCTTAGCAATTTTATGGATGAGGAAACAGACCAGGCTCCTCCCTGGTCCCAGTCACCCAGAAAATATCTAACAAAGAAAAGGAATATGGCTTTCGAATCAATAAAAACCACTTTGCCTGATGAGCTTCCTGAATCACAAGCAGTAAATCTAAACCTGGGAGGAACCTTAGGGTTCATCATTCTAACCTCTTTGTTTTATAGAGAAGGAAACTGAAGCAAACAGGATTAAATGACCTGTCCAGGCTAGTAATTTGGATTTGAACTCAGATCTCCATGTCTCCGAGCCCAGAGCTTTGTGCACTAAGGGGCCACCTACTTGCCTGAAATGTTTTTAAAAGTCTTTAGTTTAAGAGTTCATGATGATTGATATTTTGGGCAAAATTATGAGGCCTTTCACAGTCATTTCTCCTCATATTGTTATTATTGTGGTCCTCACACTTGCTCTGTTTCTCTGCATCCGTTCAAGTTTTCCCAAGTTTCTCTGAATCTACGTTTTCATCATTTCTTAGATGACATAATATCCCATTACATTTGTAGCATGTGCAGACCCTGGAGCTACTATCCCAAGTACATGAGCAGCCAGATCCCCAGACTTCCAAGCATGGATGCTATATGTCTCAACCGGATTCTGGGGATTAACCTTTAAAAAGTGGGCATTTCTTTTCTCAAGCTATCTATTTTCAGACTCCCATCTCCCATCATTATTGGTTGATATCAATTAGTTATCCATACTCAACTAGTTCTTTTTTGTTACATATTTATATGTTTTTATTTTTGTATTATTTGTATTATATAATAATATATTATATGTATTTATATTTATATACACATTTATACCGTTATCTTGCTGCACAAGAAAAATCAGATCAAAAAAGAAAAAATGAGAAAACAAAATGCAAGAAAACAACAACAAAAAGTGAGAATGCTGTGTTGTGAATCACACTCAGTTCCCACAGTCTCTCTCTGGGTGCAGATGGCTCTCTCCATCACTGAACAATTGAAATTGTTCTGAATCATCTCATTGTTGAAGAGGGCCGCGTCCATCAGAATTAATCATCGTATGGTCTTGCTGTTGCTGTGCACAATGATCTCCCGGTTCTGCTGATTTCCCTCAGCATCAGTTCCTGTAAGTCTCTCCACACTTCTCTGAAATCCTCTTGTTGGTCATTTCTTACAGAACAATAATATCCCATAATATTCATATACCACACTTTATTCAGCCATTCCCCCATTGATGGGCATCCACTCAGTTTCCGGTTTCTGGCCACTACAAAAAAAGGCTATCACAAATGTTTTTGCACATGTGGGTCCCTTTCCCTCCTTTAATAACTCTTGGGGATATAAGCCCAGTAGAAATACTTCTGGGTCAAAGGGTATGCACAGTTTAATAACTTTTTGAGCATATCAACTAGTTCTTAGAGGAGGAGGATTTACTAAGTGAAAGGGTACAAAGCACCCCCTCTAAATAATCTGATGCACTCTCCTACAAAAATATAGAGTCTATACCGCAGGGGTCCTCAAACTACAGCCCATGGGCCAGATGCAGCAGCTGAGGATATTTATCCCCCTCACCCAAGGCTATGAAGTTTCTTTATTTAAAGGCCCACAAAACAAAGTTTTTGTTTTTACTACAGTCCGGCCCTCCAACAGTCTGAGGGACAGTGAATTGGCCCCCTATTTAAAAAGTTTGAGGACCCAACTTCAAGTTTTGAACACAAATGGCAAATCCATTTCTGGAAGTCTTCAAAATGATTCATTGAGCAATAATACAACTTCTCTGCTGGGTTCTTGGCAGCACATCAAGTCTGAATCCTATCTCGCATTCAAACCCCAAACAAACACTACCTTCAGTCAATCTAGGGACACTGCTAATGGGGCACCTCCCATGTCGGCTTTCCCATTGCTCCAGTGGCAACATGAATGTGGACAATCCTCTGGATCTCTGAAGTTCATGAGGTCCTCCTCTGGTCAGTGTAACGAGAGGGGAAACATGAATCACCAGGGTTCTGGTCCTCCTGCATCTCAATTGGTTGCTTCTCAGGGGTGTTCTTTCCTCTCTGCTTGCTTGAATCTTCTTGGTTCTGAACAGGGTCTGCTCTTTTATAGATCTACTGGTCATGGACAAATCCCTCACCCAATAGGAATATAACTACTGTTTTTTTCCAATGGCTTTCAAAGATGTTTAAATGATTTAAAAATAAAAAAAAAAACCTACTAACATAATCTAAAGCCTTTGAGACCTTCCTACCACATGAAGTGTCCAGTCTTATCACTTATTTTAGGTGAGGTGGAGAGATTTACTTGATCAACTTAATCTACTCCAAAACTATGCCCATAGCTGCCATAATTTGAATAAAGGGAAAAAGCTTTTTTTTCTTTTTTTTTGTCCAGTCCTTTTCCAACTGATGGTCACCTATTTAGATTCCACTTCTCTACAACAAAAATGGAACTCTTTGTACCTCCTTCCCATATTACCTTGATCCACCTGACATATATACCATCTAGAAGTAGCATCTCTGAGTTAAAGGCAATGGACAGTGAAATGATTTGGGGGTATTGTTTAAAATTATTTTCCAGAATGGTTGAGCCAATCCATGGCTCCATTAATGGTCCATTAGTGAGTCTACCTAAGTTATGGGGATACAAAGAAAAGGAAAACAGCTTATATTCCAATGGGAGAGACAACATAAAAATTATTAGGCACAAACAAGTTCCATGCAAAGTAGGGGAAGGTACCAACAGGTGGAAGTCTGAAAAAGGCCTGGAGAAAGAGAGACTTTGAGCTGAGGCTTGAAAGAGAAACCAAGAGGCAGAGGTAGAAGGAACATCCTGGGTATGTTGTTCGTCCTTCATTCTCAGAGAGGACCAATGACATCAGGAAATAATGTCTTGACTTGTGATTGGGTTTGAGTGAGTTGGAGCTTTGCAAAGAAACTAGCTTCATGCTGTTCTCCAGTCATTGGACTCCCAAGATGTAGATCATCACCAAGTGAAATGGTAAAAAAGGAGGATGGAACTGTGGGAGAGATGTATAATCAGAGGGCAGGACTTGGATGAAGAACTAGCAAATTCAGCTGAAAATAAGCAGATGAGAGGGGAAGGGGGAGAAAATCTAAAGAGAAAATCATACCCCAAAAGAGACTGTGATCAACAACATGAGCAGCTGCAGAGGGGTCAAGTGAGGATGAAGATGGCCATTGGGGCAGCTAAATGACACCTGCCTTGGAGTCAGAAGGACTCAACTCAAATCTCATCTCAGATACTAATTGTGTGTCACTTAATCCTGGTTGTCCCCAAAATAAAACGAAGCAAAACAACCAAAGCCATTAGATTTGGCAATTAAGAAATCATTGGTAACTTTGAAGTGAGCAGTTTCAGTGGCAAGATGAGGATGGGAAGCCATATTTCTGGGCGTTTAGAAGAAAACTGCTCTTCTGAAAGGACTTTATCTCAAAATTTTAGCCAAGATGGTAAGGCAAGATCTAGAATGATAACTAGAAGAGAGGTTAAGATCAAAGAGGTTAAGATTTGGGGTTTTTTTTTAAAGATGAAATACACAACAACAAACACGAAGACATGACCGTGTTTGTGGGCAGCCAAGATGGAAAAAATTGGCAGAAATCGGAAGAGAAGGGATGAGATTGGGAGCAATTTAGTAGAAAATACCTGAGATCATGGATGCACACGCAGATTGGTTACAGCGAGGAGGATGGCCTCCTCTCCATATGAGATCCATGTGAAGGAGGAAAGAATGAGGAACATGACTGAATGATGTGAAATGATGAGCAGAGAAAGAGGAATTCTTGCCAAATGGCTCCATTTGCGTTAAGTTCTCACCTGAAAGAATAGTACTGGAAAAGAGATATGATAGTGGGGTAGTGGATTAATTAGAGAAGTTTGCCTAGATGCATTTAAGACCCAGATGATATTAGATAGCATCAATTTGTGGTGTACCCAATCATTGTGACTCCATGACTTCCATTCAGCAGCACGTGAATAGAAGTAGAAGCAAATGGTGGGAGAAATCCAGAGCTGAGGGTTGGCAAGGCGGTATTTGGATAAGATAAGAGAAAGGTAAATGTGGAGCTCAAGGAGTCAAGGCAGGGATGGGAGGAGAGTTAAGATTATGTAGGAGTGTTGGCCTAGGAGAGAGTGGAGGAGTTGAAGGAAGGGAGACCATGGTGAGGATGGAGAGCAGGGTTAGGAGCCACTGGGCAGAGAGAAAGAGGGGATCATAAAATACTATGAACAGAAAAAGAAAATGCAGAACACTTAAGAAACACTCATGAGATGGCAAGATCCAGGAGATGACTATTTCTGTATAGAGCCAAGTTGGAGTAGAGGAGGAAGTCATGGGAAATGAGTAAACTGAAAAACTAGGAAGTTAAGACATTTGGAGGAGTAACAATATTTACAAGGATGCTGCCAACTTGAGAACAAGAGATGGGGAGAAAAGCAAGGTCGTGAGCTAGACACTGAAGAAGGAAGGAAAATATCCTGTGGGCAGAATCCAGGATCTGGATTGGTTAATATATCTGGAGGGTGGACACCTCAAAGACAGAGAGATAGATTGGTGATGGTAGTAAAGAGAGAGTCTGGAAGTAGACAAAGGGAAGCAAGGGATATTCAGGTTTCCCCCACAGCTCCACCCACTCAGGAAGTATGAGAAAAAGTGAAGACAGTCAGGAAAAATGTGGTGAGAAAAGTGGATCAGAAGGGAATTTTAGCTCAGAGAGAACCAGAAGATGGAAGGAGTGAGAAAGGAAATTTAAAATGAAAAGGAGTTTTAAAATGATGGAGCAGGCATTCCAAAGGGCACGGTGGAAAACAGACAGTTCTGGATAGTAAACCCTTATCAGAAAAAGAGTTTTTTTCTCAGTTGCTTCTATTTTACTATTACAATTTTTAAAAAATTTATATAACCAACATTGTCCACTTTGTCTTCTGTAATCATTTCTCTTCAATGTTTAAGTTTAAAAAAATTCTCTCCCTACCCATAGTTGTGAAAGTATATCTCCTTTTCTTATTCTCTAATATTTTTATTGTTTTATTTTTCTGGTTATACATGTACATTAATTTTTTAAAAATACACATTTCTTTGTGAATCATATTGGGAGAGAAAAATCAGAACAAAAAGGGAAAAGTCACTAGAGGAAAAAAAAGGAAGAAAAAAAGTGAACATAGTACCTGTTGATTTACATTCATTCTCCATAGTTCTTTCTCAGGGTGCAGATGGCATTTTCTATCCAAAGCTTATTGGGATTGTTTTGGATCACTAAAATACTGAGAAGAACCAAGTTGATCATCACATAATCTTACCTTTACTGTGCATGGTATATTCCTGGGGTTTCTTGTTTCACTAAGCCTCAGTTCATGTAAATCTTTCCAGGCCTTTCTAAAATTAGCTCGTTCATCATTTTATATAGAAAATATTCCATTATTTTCATATACCATAACTTATTCAGCCATTCCCCAATTGATGGGCATCTACTCATTTTCCAATTCTTTGCCACCACAAAAAGAGCCGCTATAAACATTTTTGCCCGTGTGGGTCCTTTTCCAACCTCTACGATTTCCTTGAGATACGGGCCCAGCAGAGACACTGCTGGATCAAAGGGTAAGCACAGTTCATTGTTTTTTTAGCTTTGGGGGCATAATTCCAAATTAATCTCCAGAATGGCTAGATCATTTCACAATGATACACCTACAGTCTATTAGTGTTCCACTTTTCCCATGTCCCCTCCAACATCTGTCATTATTTTTTCTTGTCATCTTAGCCAATCTATGAGGTATGTAGTGGTACCTCAGAATTGTTTTAATTTGCATTTCTCTAATCAATAGTAATTTAGAGCTTCTTTTCATATGACTATAGATGGCTTTAATTTCTTTGTCTGAAAATTGTCTTTATATCCTTTGACTGTTTAGGGAAAGGAGGTATTCCAGACTATGGGGAGCAGGCCATGGAAAAGCAAGGGGGTGGGAAATGGCTTACCCTCTATGAGCAATGGGGGAGAAGCCCAGTTGGGCTGGTCCATGGGGTGCATGAAGTAGAATAAGATTGGAAAGGTAGAGAGTCAGACGGTAAAGGCCTTTAAATGCTAGACAGAGGAAATGGTGGGTAAGCCAAAAATTTTGGCAGGTGTTATGGAATTGTCTCTAAAGAATTAAGACTCAAGCTATAATAAAAAATAAATACAAAAATCCTTTAATAACGGTTCTCCACCATCGGCGCTGTATGTGTTTACAAGTATAAACTTCCCTTTTTAAAATTAAGCACAAACAAGTGTAATTTTCATAAACTAAAGCTAGTATTTATTTGAGAAATTATTAGCAATATTTATATTTTAGAAAAAAATATTTTTCAGTTGTGGCAGTGGATAAGTGGCTCAATTTAGACAGAAGAGGTAAAAATACCATTAACGATGCAGCAGAATCTTTGCTACCATGTTGTCATACACTTAAATTGACAGGTGTGAGAAATGGATGGGCATTTGGTTTCCACAGTTATGAAAATTAAATTGGAGAAATGAAGCTTAAATTGGAAGGCTGAGACCCACAAGGAAATTTGTATCAAATGATATATCAAATGATACTGTTTCCAAAAGTATTTCCGAAATTAGTAATGACCAATTCCAGCAACTTATTACCAGGCTTCAGGTTAGCCCAAAGTTGGCAAGTCAATTATTTGATACAGTTGATATTTCTAGTGTGACATAGTTGTTACTTTGTGTAAGATATGTTTATGAAGGAAGGAGACATGAGGAGTTATTGTTTTGTAACCCTTTGGAGGACACACGGAAGGAAGACGGGCATATCTTAAAGTCGATGAATTTTTCACAAATGAAGGTTTACTGTGGAAAAAAATTGATTGGACTCTGTACAGATGGTGATGGAGCAATGATGGCAAGAACGTTGGATTTGTTGAAAAAATTAAAGCCGGTGGCAATGAACATATCACTTTTACCCACTATATGATCCACTGAGTGGCACTTGTAGCCGAAAAGAATCATCAGAATTAGAAATTGTGCTTCTTGATACTATCAAAACCATTAACTTTATTAAACGTTGTACCTTTAACAGTTGCTTGTTTTCAGATCTCTGTAAAGACATGGACTCTGATTTATAAGAGCATGCAGAGATAAGGTAGTTCTTAAGAGGTGACATTTAAACAGATTACTGCAATTGAAAGATGAACAGAAATGCAATTTTATTAATTTTTTTTTACGACTCATGGTTTTCAAAACCAAGTTATGTGTCAGATAATTTCAAAAAATCCAGTGATTTAAGCATGTCACTTTAAGGGGAAAATATAAATATTTATATTAAAAGATAAAATTGAAAGTTTTACTAAAAATGTTAACATCTGGAAGAAAAGAATGGAAATGATTCTTTAGAAATGTTTGCAGTAACAGATGACTTTATAATCGAAAATAACCTTCCCAAAGACTTCATTGTAAGAGTTATATTTGATCATCTGAAGTGCCTGGAGACAGTTTCAGGAACACTTCCCTTCAAATTTTGATTATTAAAAAAAAAAAAAAAACTAAATTGGATTCATAAACCATACTCAGTTGAATTTTTTTTAAAGTCACTTATCTGCTATTAAAAGTTCAAAGAGAATGCTGAGTAAAATAGGTTTAAAACTTGTTTCCTAAAAATCTTTAAATAAAATTTGGCTTAGGATTAGAACAGAATTTCCAACAATTTCTAAAATGGACCTAAACATACAACTGCCATTTTGTACTAGGTAGTTATGTGAAGTGATGTTCTCAGCATTGCCGATTATAAAATATTTTCTTCGATAAATTCTGAAAAGCATTGAAAATCCTCTATGTCCTGCAGGATCGAATATTCACTATGATTTAATTCTTTATGCAAAGATAAACTAGCACATTCATCTCATTCGTATGCATATTTGCTTTTATTTTTAAGAAATGGTAAAAATTACATGTGTACCAAAGAATTGTTTTAAAATAAATTTTTTTCCCTGAAATAAAGTTTTTTCCCTGAAGCAATTGGGGTTACGTGACTTGCCTAAGATCACACAGCTAGGAAGTGTTAAGTGTCTGAGGCCACATTTGAACTCAGATCCTCTTGACTTCAGGGCTGGTGTTCTATCTACTATGACACCTAGCTGTTCCATTTTTTGTTTTTTACTTTATTTATTTATTTTTTGCTGAAGCAATCGGGGTTAAGTGACTTGCCCAGGATCATACAGCTATGGAGTGTCAAGTGTCTGAGGTCTGATTTGAACTCGGGTTCTCCTGACTTCAGGGCTGTGGCGCTATCCACTGTGCCACCTAGCTGCCCCTAAAATAAAGAAAAATAAATTTCTTCATGATTTATTATCAGTAAATGCTTGATTTGTATGCTTATTATATATACTTATATAAAAATTCCTTGGGCAAAAAGGAGCTGGGAGTAGAAAAAGAGCAGATAGATATAATTCTAATCTGGTATCCTTCCTCTCTTTGAGAGGAGCAAATTGACTTCTGCCCCCAACCTTTTTGTTTCCAACCCTGGCAGTAATGAAAAATATCAGGGTAGCTAAATGGTGCTGTGGAGAGAACACCAGTCCTGGAATCAGGAGGACCCGAGTTCAAATCCGGCTTCGGAGACTTTCTAGCTGTGTGATCCTGAACAAGTCATTTAATCTCAACGTCCTCCAAAAAAAATCTCCCTTAGAGAAGAGTTGAGGGAGAAGCTAGGAAGCTAGCTATGTCTGTGTTGTCCTTATTCAAGTCACACAATGACATCCCCAAACACGTTAATTCCATAAAATTAAATCCAGGTTTTTGTGAATTAAAAAAAAAATAAATTTCAAAAATTAAATGAAAAAAAAGGGAGTTGAGGAGAGGCAGAGTTTACAGAAGATCTGGCGTTCCAGTAGGAGATGGGGAGAGGACATCAGTTTAGAACCAGATAGGATGGAGCGAGGGTCAGGGACAGATTGTTCTCCCTCCCAAATTACCTTATGTGCTTCTGAGGGTTTGCCCCATGTGGAAGAAGGTTGAAAACCTTGCAGGGAAGGAAGAACCTGACCCAAGATATGACTGGGTGGCTAGGTGGCGCCATATTGTGCAGTGTTGAGTCCAGAGTCAGAAGAACTGAGTTCAAATTCAGCCTCAGGCACCTGCTAGTTTTGTAATCCTAGACAAGTCACTTCACCCTGTTTGTCTCAGTTTCCTCATCTGAAAATATACCTGGAGAAGGATCTCTGCCTAGAAAACCCTGAATGGGGTCAGAAAGAATAAGTAATGACTGAAAAACAACAGCACACCTGGTCTAGGAACTGGGGACTTGAACTAATGAAGACCTGGATTCAAAACTCAGCTCAGATACTTACCAGCTGAATCTGGGCAAGTCATTTTAACCTCATCTGCATCCTGTCCAGCTCTAAAACTCCATTCCCAGACCAAGTGCTTCAGAGAGGCACAGAGTGTGCCCCCCATGTCTTTGTGGCAATGTTCTGAAGGTTTTCTCTGTATAATTATTGTGCGGGATCTCCTGTGTGACCTCATTATCTCCCCATTTGAATGTACAGTCTTGTGAGGAGGGATTGCTTCCTTCTTCCTCTTCCATCCCCAAATACAGAAAATGCTAACTGAAAGCTTGGTGATCCATCAATTGATGGATGGATGGATTTCCAGTCCATGGCCTTAACCACCAGACCATAATTACAAGCCCATTTATTAAGGAAAGTAGGAGGCCGCAGCAGATTGGAGAAGAACTTCCAGGACATGGAGGGGGATGATGAAAGGAGTCATGTGACTGATCGATCTCGGCCAGACAATTCCCTGAATAGCTGCTTTTACTGAATAATTCATCCCCCACATGTACACACCACACCACACACACACACTCGCACATCACACACATAACATACAGGCACACACACACACACACACACACACACACACACACATTATTTTTCTCTGGTTTTACCCAAAATTTAACAATTGGAAATCAGTAGTATAATTAGAAACACACACACCACACACACACACACACACACACACACACACACCCCTCAATCCATCCAAAATTAGACTTCATGGTTATGAAGTTGCTGCCCTCCGACCCCTATTTAAAAGTCTTTTCACCTTAGTTGCTTGTGCTCTCCTGGTGCAGCCTGTGAGATCCCAGAGTGCCCCATTCCACATGACACATCACAGGATTTCAGTAGAGATCATTCATGGCTACTACCCACCATTCAAGCCTGATTCTACGGTTCCTGCAACTTTCTTCAGGATCCTGTGTTCTCTAAGCTGGAAGGGACCCCAAGAGCCTTCTAGTCTCCAGCTTCTTACACTGTAGTTTGTGACCCCATATATCTGTTTTATATATCTATATACTTGGGATCACTAAAAATTTCTTGGGCGAGAGGGGGAAAGACTCCTATGTTTTTGTAGCAGTTTTTTGGTAGCGGCAAGGAATTGGAAGTTGAGTGGGTGGCCATCCATCGGCGAATGGCTGAATAAGTTATGTAATGGTGTTGAGGGCCACAGATAGTGGGGGAACTCTGGGTAAGGTATAAGACTCTTCAGCTCAGAAGAAACCTGCTAACAATATCTGGTTTGGCTCCCCATTTCTTTTGTTCGGGGGCATCTCCATCACAAATCAAAAAATTAATAATATAAAGAAGTAAATTTAAAAGTTCTCTAGGGTTACCTGTGGCTCCCCCATTACTTCTCCTGGGTGACAGATCACACATTGTCTACCTGTATTAGTGACTGGGATATTAGCTACACACCAAGGGAAATGGGGAGCCAAAGCAGATATTATTAGCAGGTTTCCTCTGGGCTGAAGGGTCTCGTACCTTGCCAGAGTTCCCTACTAGCTGTGGCCCTCTACATAATGGCACATGATTATTCTGTAAGACATGCTGAGCAGGCTGATTTCAGAAAAGCCTGGAAAGACTTACAGCAACTGATGCTGAGTGAAGTGAGCAGAACCAGGAGAACATTGTACACAGCAACAAGATTATGTGATGATCAGCTGTGAAGGACTCAACTCTTCTCAGCAACACAGCGATCCAAGACCCCTCACACACACCCCTGTGTGTGGATCCAAGACCCAACAGACTTGAAATGGAAAAAGCCATTTACATCCAGAGAAAGAACTATGGAGAGTGAATGAAGATCAAAGCATACTATTTTCACATCTTGTTTTTCTTTTTCATGATTTTTCTTTTTTGTTCAGATTTTTCTTTCACAACCTAATATGGAAATACATTTTAAATGATTTAAATTGATACTTTTAATCAATTTAAATCGATAAATGATACACAAACTCATATCAGATTCCTTGTTGTTTTGGGCAGAGGGGAGGTAATGGAGAGAAGAAAAAATTGGGGCTCAAAATCTTACGAAAATGAATGCTGAAAACTTTCTGTACATGTAATTGGAAAAAAATAAAATACTAGTAAGTGAAAAAATATTTCTTGGTCAAGAAAAAAAGTGATGAGTAGAAAAAGCTTAAGAAGGCCTGATCTAGTCCAAAACACTCCTGCACTCTCTGCTTGAAGCCCCCCTAGTGATGAGGAATTCACTACCATCTTGAGCCTCTGCCTGAAGAATTCCGGAGTGCTGCTCGCTTCGGCAGCACATATACTAAAATCAGAATGATACGGAATTCCGGTGTGGTGGAAGACACCCCTTCTAGACTTTTGGACAACGCTAACTGTTAGGAGGTTTTCCGGCCTTACTGCCTCCGTCTAGCAGTCCCCCAACTGCTCCTCTGGGGCCCATCAGAATACTTCTAATTTCTCTGTCACATGAAAGACTTTAAAATACTTGAACCCTGCCATTGGATTACTACAGAGCCGTACGTCTGGCTAAACATGCCCAGAATCACAGACCGTGTGATTGGGATCATTCTCGTCCAGCCCAGAAACAAAGGAATTAGTCAGACGATGAGGATTTCCGAAGCGCCTTCCATGTGTCAAGCCCAGTGCTGACTCTGCTTGAAGCATCCCTAGTTCTTTCACCTCCATAAGCTCATACAGCCCCCAGACAGCTCAGAAGACTAGACCTGGGCTCATACCTGGATATGACCTCTGACATTTACCTGGGTGATCTTAGGTCTCCGTTCCTTTACTTGTACAATGAGGGGGCTTGGTCTCGATGGTCCCAAATGAGCCTTCCAGCTCTAGACCCATCATTGCCCCGGTCGCCCTCCTCCGGGACCCTCTCAGCTTCTTAGTATCCAGATGTGGTCAGAACGGAGACTAAGACAAAGGTATTGATGAGCTTCCTTATTCACATCGACCCTGTGAGGTCAGCCTGGACATCATCATTCCCCTCTGACAGAGAAGGACCCTGAACTCTGAGACTGGGGAAAGGGGACCAGGCGATTTGCCCAGAGGATCACCCGGGCTGGAAAGCAGAAGAGCCGGGAGATCAGAGTCTCCCTGTAGTCAAAGCAAGGACAGCTTCCAGAATGGGCCTGGATTGTGCTACCCCTACCCATTCTGGCGGGAGGCCCGAGCCTCCGTCTGTGACATATGGGTTCCAAGCATGTGAGCTCACAGAGATCAGAGATAAGTCTAACAAAAAACTAGGAAGCCAGATGTCTAGGTCACAAAGCTACGGACACAGCATCATAACACTTTAGAGATGTGCATTGTGAGACTTGGAAGAGATTCTGAAATCCCCCTAAATCTAGTTCCTTGTGAAACTAAACTCCTTTAGGTACCTAAATCGGAGATCGAGGGAAAGACAAAGCCGATACCATGGAAGTAAACGGTAGAATCGTTCCTCTTATGAAAACTCTGAAAACTCTTATCACTGAGAAACGGGAAAGGAAAGAGGTAACATAGCAAATGTACTATGATTCCATTGAAAACCCAGAAATATAAAACCTGCAAGTGGGATTAAACAAACCAAAAAAGTCAGTTGTTCAATTAAAGATAGAAGAGGGGGGAAAAGCTCTTCCTGAGGGCAGGCACTTCTGGTTGTGGATCACCAGGTTAGGATTCAAATCCCATTCCTGCCACTTATTACCTGGGTGAGCTTGGGAAATATCAGCTCACTTTTTTTGGCCTCAGTTTCCCTGTCTGTAAAATGAAGTTAGCCTCGGAGGTTGTTGCCGGCTGGGAATCTAGAATGTGAATGAGAAAGAGACCCCCCTGCAAGTTTCATCCCCCACAAGGTACAGCCTGAGCTGCCACAGGGTAAGGGAGGGTGGGCAGGTGGGGGAAGAGTCACAAATAAGAAATGGAACTCTCCAAGTTCAAGTTCCGAAGGCTTAAAGAGTGCCTTCTACCACAACTCTGGGATGCACATACCCCTGTTTATTGTCCCTGTTTTATGAATGTACAGACTTTTTTAGAATCCACTTGACTTGCTCAGGTCACCCAGTTAATAAGTATCAGAAAAAAGGGATTTGAATTAAGGTCTTTACCATTAATAATTTAACTTTTCCATAGCGATTTAAGATTTGCCAAGTACAGACATCTAAGTCCGTCTTCACAATGGGGTTGTAGAGTAGCCTTGGGAGTTTTATTTAGGTTCTTTGTTTATTCTGTTTGTCCAGAGCTGCGATTTCATTAGTGAAGAGATGGAAGAGAGTGCTGGAGTTAGAATACTGAGGTTCAAATCTCATCTTTGACATTTAGTACTTGTGTGACTGTGAGAAAGTCCCTCACTTTTTCTGGGTCCTGATTTCCTTGCCTATACCATGAGGAATATGGACTGTTCTACCTCAGTTCTAAAGCCTTGATTCGAAATCGCTTAACATCCCTGTGCCTCAGTTTCCTCATCTGTACAATGAGATTAAATTACTTGAGGTCTTTCCTGTCTAAATCTAGCATCCTGTGAATTTAGCCTGCCTCCCCCTTCCCCCCACACCTCTCCCTGATTTGCAAGTTAAAAAGTAAGGAGAAGTCAGAAGACCTGGCTCGGCTACGTCATTAATTTCAGAAGTATGACTTCAAGAGAGG
The DNA here is from genome assembly GCF_902635505.1 of Sarcophilus harrisii. Lineage (NCBI taxonomy): Eukaryota > Metazoa > Chordata > Mammalia > Dasyuromorphia > Dasyuridae > Sarcophilus > Sarcophilus harrisii. The sequence continues at coordinate 590,134,443 of NC_045428.1, forward strand.
CATCCTGATTCCCAGGTCAGCTCCTTGTCCAGGATGCCTTTTAGACACCATTATTCCATTTTACAGATGAGAACACTGAGGCTTAGAGAGCTCCGCCCCTGAAGAGCTGTGTGTGCATTGATGAGTTTTTCCTAGAATCTCCATTTTGATGAAGGGCCCAGTCGTTGACACCCTGCCTCAAATGCCTTCTCCTACTCTTGACTTTTTGTTCCTCCATTAAAAAAAAATGATTTGAAAAAAAAAAGAATAAAATTATTTCAAAAAATCATAAATGAAAAGTGCCCAGCTATTTATTAGAATTAGATAAAAATAGAAAGAATCCACCAATAATCTCCTGAAAAGGAAAGATAAATTTCCAGGATCGTCAAAGCCAAAATCCAGAACTCCTGTGTCAAAAAAAAAAAAATTGCTAGTATCCAAAAAGTGGTTCAAGTATCACAGTCAGGATTATACGAGATCGACAATTTCTGCTATAAACAAGAATGGGTTTTGGGGTGCAGCACTTGGAATTACAAAAAATAGAGACTTGTAATAAGAATAATGTGTCTTGCAAAGTTGAACAGAAACCTGAAGGAACTGGGTTTGGGAAATGGATTTAAAAAAAAAATAGAGCTTTTTTGAGCATTCTGGACAAAAAGACCAGAACTTATGGAAATACTAGAGTCCAGAGAAAGCTAGAAAAGGACATGTATTTTAGTCAGGAGAAGTATGATGAAGTGCTAACATTCTAGTAAAGGATGAAGAAAAAAGTGTCCCTTCAGAACCTAAATGCTACAAAAGATATTGTGATACTCAAATAACAAAAAAAAGGGGGAGATCTTTGAGTTAGATTGGTTCTGTCCTAATGATTTTTAAGAAGGGAAAGAAGAAGGAGTGTAAAAGGAATACACTGTTTAGAAAGGAGGGGAAAGGGAGGCAAAACTTGCTGTTTTTCATGATTGGAGTGTTGGGGGGGGGGAAGGATATACAAATATGAGGGAAAGAGGGGGGAAGTAAGACTTGCTCTAAGATAAAATGAAGAAAGAAGAGTTGAAAATGCACACGATGTTTCAAATTCACAAGGAAAAGAAATAATACTGGGACTGAGTAAAAGGAAGGAAAATATGGTCACAAACCAAAGAGGAAAATATCTCTAGCCCAAAGAGAGGATTAAAAGAAAGGGGGGGGAGGGAGAAAAATTATAAGAGAATGCTTAAACCCATTAGAGAGTGGCTCCACAAATTATAGTATATGAATGCAATGGAATATTATTGCACTATGAGAAATTAGGAAACCGATGATTTCAGAGAATCCTAAGTCATATGAACTGAAACAGAGTAAAGCCAGCTGAATGAGAACACCACTTTATACAAGGTGAGAAGATAAAAATCACATTGCTTAAAGTGTTTACTGTATTGAGTCTACAATGTAATTGGTTTTAGGATGGATTGAATTTTATCGTTGAGTCTGTGTCTGCCTAAAACCATCTTTCCATATTCTTGAGTTAACCTTGGGAATTTTGCTTTCCCTCTGTGTTAAAGTTAGGGGCAGCTAGTTGGTATGGTGGATAGAGCACCAGCCCTGAAGTCAGGAGGACCTGAGTTCAAATCTGCCACTTCCTGGCTGTATGACCCTGGGCAAGTTATTTAACCCCAAATGCCTCAGCAAAAAAAAAAAAAAAAAAAAAAAAGAAAGAAAGAAAGAAAGAAAAGAAAAATGACTATCTTCCACACTACCCCACTCCCTGAGATACTTCCAGGACATCTATTATCTTTAAGGCCCACAAGTTAACTTGGTACCATCCCCAAGAGATATGACTTCTGTTCTTGCCCATCCTTATGAAATTAGGGGAGAGTTTATTTCTTTCAAGGAGACAGCAAGAATTAGAAGATTCACCCCAAAATAACCAATATTTCTTAGTTGTCAGAGAAGGGCTTGAATGCCAACCCATCTTTCTTAATATAGCCAGTATAGTATAGTATAGCCAATCAGAATGTTCCATGTCTTCCCAGAACCCTTTTTCTGTAGCTGGTCAATAAAAAAGGTTTCCTCCTTTTCACTGGGCTCGCCAGTTTTATGCTGGTTGCTGATCAGACCCATTTTATTAACAGTTACATGCATCACTGTTAATTCTTTTGCTTGGTGTCCTATGCCTTGATTGGTTTTATTTGCCATAAAGAGCAAACCATTGTAAAGAGAAGCAGCTTTGAAAGGTTTCAGAATGCTGGGGCCATGATCAACCCTGACTGCAGAGGGTCACAATGACGCACATGTCCCATCTCCTGGTGGAGAGATGGAGGACTGACCATCACTTACCTGGGGGATGGCGGGCAATCCCTCCACCAGCACGGTAGGGAACTCGGGTCCACTTTTCATTGTACTCCATCGTTCATCCGACTCCATATGTTTGGGCCCTGTGACTGAGCCGCCCTTCTAATCGGAGGCGGGAGTGGATTTAAAGCGAATCCTAACTCTGCCCCTTACTGCCTGGGCTCCTGGGCTCGGCTCTTTACATGTGGGGCCTCAGTGTCCTGCTCTGTAGGACGTATGTCTGCAGCAAGTCAAGTCGATGATATTTGACTTGCTGTGTGCCCGGTACTAAGCCAAGTGCTAAAAAGACAAATTCGAGAAATACCCACAGGGAGCAAGGGTGGGCTAGAAACATCTCAGAGAGGGAGGATCACTGTCTGGAGAAGGACTGAAGATATTACTGACCTGGGCATCCTTCTTAAAATGGAGGCACAGCCAATCACAGAAACAGACCACAAGGGTTGAAGGTCCTTCCAGTGTGAGAAGTCATTCAGGGGAAAGTCGTCTGGTTGCCATATTAATGTGGGTCTGGGATGGGATGCGCAGGCTCTGCTGGCCCAGGTTCTCATCTCTTTCTCTCTCCTCTTCCCCAGTCCTCTTCCAGGAAAGAGGAAAGCATTTTGGAAACCAAGGTTATCTTAAATGACAGACCTCAGGTCGAGTATCAGGAGGGCCGCTATCCCCAAACCATGCCGTTCATCTGCCACTATTCTTTGGACGCCGACTATTTTGTCTCCTTCTCCTGGGTGCAGTTGGGCAAGAAGGAAGAGCGGGTAAGGCTGCCCATCAAAGTAACTCTGAGTAAGGTTGAGACAATGGGTCTTTTCTCCAGGGTGGAAAATTTAGAGGGGGGTTATTGATATCATTCTTCCCTGGATGAGCACCTCCCCTAACCCAAGGTAGCCTTATTCTAAGAGCTCTTTCTCCTTTTAACTGCTTAGAAAACTTGCATCTCACTGTATATTTCACTGCCACCGAGCTCACTCCCAAGATGACCCTCCCAAACACACTCACACACATATGTACACAGCCCCACCATGGCACTAACATCTCTAATTACAGGCTGACCATTTGCTTCTTAGTCCATTCCTTTATTCCTTCTACACCATCTCCACCAGACTTCCTACCCACAGAAAGACACAGAAAGCCTCTTTCCCTATCTGTCCCCTTATCCAGGTCCATATCATCCCATCCTGCCCCTGCTCATTAGACCGCCTTGGAAATGATCTCAGCTGAGCTTCAGAAGGACGATTTGTCAGTCTGTGAAAGATGAATCAGAAAGACTGAATCAATCAGCAGATTGTTGAGATAGCCCAGGACTCAAGAAGCCCTTGGGGAGGGGGTGGCAGGGAGATCTCCAGTCTAGCGTACCTGGGATCAGCTACTTACCATAACCTGTTGGTGACCTTCACAAGTCACTCTACAGAGGGAGAACTCAGAGGTGAAAACCCTACCCCTGACAGCCATAGATCCAGAACTGAGGGTACCATGTGCACAAATGTTTGTGGCGGCCCTTTTTGGAACTGGAAACTGAGGGGATGCCCATCAGCTGGGGCATGGCTGAACAAGTTATGGTGTAGGAATGTGATGGAATATTATTGTTCTGGAAGAAATAATGAGCAGGGTGATTTCAGAAAAGCCTGGAAAGACTGATGCTGAATGAAGTGTGCAGAACCAGGAAAACATGAGAGTAACACTACGATTATGTGATGATTAATTGTGATGGACTTGGCTCTTCTCAACAATGATTCAAGTCAACTCTAATAGACAGGATGGAGAGAGCATTCACCTCCAAAGACAGCTATGGAGACTGAATGTGGATCAAAGCATAGTATTTTCACCTCTTTTGTTGTTTGTTTGCTTGTTTGTTTTTTCTTTCTCATAGTTTCCTGTTGATATGATTTTTTTGCACAACTTGACAAAAATGGAAATATGTTTTTTCTTTCTTATAGTTTCTTTCCTTTTGGTTAGATTTTTTTTTTTTTTTTTTTTTTTGCACAACTAACTTGACAAAAATGGAAACTTTTTTTTTTTCTTTTTCTTTCTCATAATTTGTTTCCTTTTGGTTTTATTTTTCTTGCACAACTTGACAAAAATAGAAGTATGTTTTTTCTTTCTCATAGTTTCTTTCCTTTTGGTTTGATTTTTCTTGCACAACTTGACAAAAAAAAGGGAAACTTTTTTTTTCTCATAGTTTCTTTCCTTTTGGTTTGATTTTTCTTGCACAACTGGACAAAAATGGAAACACGTTTTTTTCCTTCCTCATAGTTTCTTTCTTTTGGTTTGATTTTTCTTGCACAACTTGACAAAAATGGAAACTTTTTTTTCTTCTTTCTCATAGTTTCTTTCCTTTTGGTTTAACTCTTCTTGCACAACTTGGCAAAATGGAAATATATTGAAAAGAATTTTACGTTTCACCTAAAACAAAGAGCACTTCAGATGTTCTTATTTTCCATAGAGGGAAACTGAGACCCATGACTTGCTCGCGGTCAGATCATACTCCTAAAACCGTCTCCAGCTTCCCTTCCATGTTCTGGCTTCCCTGGCTTTCTTTCTTTCTTTCTTTCTTTTTTTTTTTTTTTTAATGTTTATTTTTCTATTTATTATTTTGTTGTTACAAAGCCTTTTATTTTCAAACCTGGCTTTCTTCAAGTCCCAGCTAGAATCACACCATCCACAGCAAGCCTTTCCCCACCCCCTTCCTTTCGTTTGAGGGCCTTTCCCTTATTGATCGTGTCTAACTTCGCCCTTAGGGGTTGTTTGCCCGTTGCCTCCCTAGCGGCTCGGAAGCTCCTCGAGGGCCGGGCCGTCTCATTTGTTTGTTTGGTATCCCCGGGCGCTCAGCCGAGCGCCCGGCCCCCGGCGGCGGCTCACTAACCGCTCCTCTCCTCTCTTCCCCTCCCCCTTCGTCCCCTCCCAGACAGTGCTGTGGGTGTATCCGAAAACGGGCCAGGAAGTTTTGCAGAAGAAGGAGCTGCCCAAGCAGGAGCGCCTGCCGCCCGTCCAGGCCCTGGTGTACGCGCACATCCACCGGGTGCTGGTCATGTACTGCGGTGACGTGGTCCTGCGGGTCCTCGGGGACCACAACAGTAACTTCAAGATGCGCTGCGTGGTCCCGTGCCGCTTCTCCGTCAGCTGCCTGACCTACGCGCCCAAGACGGACGTCCTGCTGTCGGGCATAGCGGGGGCCGTGGTCCTGTGGTCGATCGAGCCGGGGGGGAAGGGTCTGCAGATCCTGCAGATCACGACCATGTCCGGCAACGAGCTGGTGCAGGGGATCAGCCTGGACGGGCCGCAGAACTCCCTGCTGCTCCTGTGCGAGAGCTTCTTGCGCGTCGTGGCGTGGCGGGGCCACAGGAAGCTGGAGGAGCTGCAGTCCTTCTCGTCCCCCCGGAGCGGGGACTCCTTGACCTGCTGCTGCACCTGCTCCTCCGAGGGCTACCTGTTCGGGGGCAACCAGGCGGGCCAGATCCAGATCTGGAACCTGGAGCAGCACGCCAACCGCAAGTCCTTCATCAGCTTCCAGGCGCACGCGGGGCGCGTGGTGCTGGTCCACAACCACGACAGGATGCACACCCTGCTGACGGCGGGGGGCGACGGCCTGCTGAAGGAGTGGCACCTGACGTCGGGCAGGCTGCTGCGCGAGCTGCACGTGTGCCCGGACCACCTGCTGCGGATGCAGTTCATCAGGGACGACACCTTCTTCTGCCACACCCAGCACAGCTTCTTCCTGTACCACACGGCCCAGTTCTACCAGCTCTTCAACAACTGCGGGGCCAGCCCCCATCAGCTGAAGCGCATCCACTGCGAGGGGAACCAGACGCTGATCTTCTGCCACACCGCCGACGGCCTCTTTCGCTTCCTGTGCCCGCTGACCGGCAATCTCCTGTTCCTCACGTGGCCCTTCATGGCCCTGGACCGGGCCGTGGCCTCGGCCTACGACCGCGAGCACCGGGAGCTCGTCGTGGCCATGGGGGACGCCACCGTGATGATCCTGGACACCACCAAGTGCCCGTGCATGCCCAAGTACATCCTGCAGGTCTGCGCGAAGGCCAACGACCAGATACAGTGCATGGCCTACGGGGAGCCCCACCTGGGCCGCGGCATCAACAGCCTGATATACTGCGGCCACAAGAGCGGCCTCGTGAGCGTGCTGTCCCAGCACAGCTACGCCCGGGTGGAGAAAAGCATCCACGACGGCCCGGTGCTGATCATCTGCACGTTGACCGGCTCCCCCATCACCTCCAAGGAGATGGAGCAGACCTTGGTCTGTTCCTACGGCGTGGACCAGTACGTGCACCTGTCCGAGGTCATCTTTAAGGACGGCAAGGTGAGCCTCTCCGCCTTCACCAGCATCCTGAGCAGCTGCATCCTCCACCACCTGATCCTGTTGCCCAAGGCCGTGGGGGCCATCACCTCCGAGAGCCGGCTGCGGCTCTGGAACTACGGCGAATTCCTGGTGAATCCCCAAACGAAGCAGAAGTCGAATTTCCAGGAGACCCTGCCCCTGCACAAGGTGCCCATCGTCTCCTTCGACGTCTGCCTGACCCTGGAGATCTTCGCCACCTCGGCCTCCGACGGCACCGTGGGCGTCTGGGACATGAAAGGCAACCCCGTGGTCATCTTTAACTGCAGCGTGCAGTTCGGCCCCATTTGCTTCGCCAACGAACGGGGAGACCTGCTCCTGACTTTTAACAATTGCATCTACCTGATATCCTGCCTGCACCTGCTCCCCCCTTCCCTGCTCCCCCACTTACTCAGCATCAACCTCGAGGATGAGGTGAAGCAGGCGCCCATCCCGTTCCTGCCCAGCTTCTTCTTGTCCTTCAGGATCATCTTCCTGCCGCGCTACGTCTCCATGGGCGAAGGGGTGCAGAAGTTCCAGGGGCTGGACGCCCTGCCCAACGTGCGGACCATCGCCTTTGACCACCTGGTTCCCCACGTGGTGGAAGAGATCGACGGCTTATTATCCCTGAAGGGCAAGATCCCCAAGGAGAAGGAAACGACTTTCTCACTGGCCAAGACCCAGGATATCCAGAAGCGGCCCCCGACCAGCATGACCCAAGATGAGTTGGCGCTGTGGGAGGGCTTGTGCCCCGTGAAGCTGCTGCAGCGTTACTTTGGCCAAGGACGGAAGTGGGTGATCGCCCCCGACGGCTACATCCCCAACTCGGTGGTCAGGGCCCGCATGTGGCCCGAGGGCACCCCGGTCTTCCTTCACTGCGGGCTGGGGGAACCCCGGCGGGACCTGGCCTACCACGGGGCCAAGTTCAGGTTCTTCGCCGCGGAACACGTAGCCGAGGGGGGGGAAGAGCGGAAGCTCGGGATCAGCCCCAAACGGCCCGCCCAGCGCTCGGAAGTCGACGACATCTTGAACCTCAGGGGCAAACCCGAGGAGATGAGTGAAGTGGCGGTCACTAAAACCGTCTCCACCCTGCTGGACGTGATGTCCCAGTCCGTCCCCGTGAAATACAAGAAGTGCATCGACCTTCTGTCGAAGGTCTTCGCCGTCTACAACGTGGCGCCGGGGCTGCGCTCCGAAACCGCGCAGCAGCTGCTGGACGACACCTCCCACACCAACGCCGAAATCCGCAAGGACGCCTGGGAGGGCTTGGAGCGGCTCGGCCTGATCAGTCACCTCTTCGCCATCCCCCTGGTGCAAGGGCTGCTGGACAGGGATGAGAGCGTGCGGAAGAAGGCCTGGGAGCTCATCGGGTCTCTGACGGGCATCCGGGACAAGGCCGGCTTGCTGGAACTGCTCCAGGACCGGGAGACCTTCCAAGCGCTGCAGTAAGTATTGGGGGGAAGGGGAAGGGGCGGGGTTCCGCGGCTCTGACGGGCATACGGGACACCGGCAGCTCGCTGGAATTTCCAAGGGCTGCGGTAAGTGATTGGGGGGGGGGGGGGGGGGCGACTCCCCTTCCTCTGATTTCCCCTCCTTGTCCGTGGGCCTTTGCTCGCCCCCCACTCAGAGAATGACAGTCCCTGAGCTGGACGGGACTCTTAAATCCATCCCATGGGGGAGCCAGTGGTGTAGGGGAAAAAGAAGTCCGAGGTCCTGAGTTCTAATCTCACCTCTGACACCACCTAGGAGAACTTGGGTAATGTACTTCACGGGCCTGTTTCCTTATGTATCGTTTTTAAAATGAGATTGGATTAGCAGTTCCTCGGTCCCTTCTAATTATTGCTGTTGGATGATCCAAGGATTGTCCCCCAACAGCATCCCCAGTGAGGGAGTGCCCAGCCTCTCCTTCAGTGACCTGTCCCTCCTTCCCCCCACCCCTCAACCTTTTTCTTCCCCTCCTTCTCTGCTCTTCCTGAGGCCCTCCCAGTCCGCTCTCATCTCCTGGTGGTCCACAACAGCAGCCTCAAGACTCTGGGCCCCCAAGATCACTTCTTAAAAAAAAAGATTTTTTTTAAATTTAAAGAAACTGTTAGTTCTTAATTCTTTAATTTTTATGAAAGCTTTTTATTTTCAAAACATGTGCATGAATAATTTCCCAACATTAATCTTTGCAAAACCTTGTGTTCCAATCCCCCTCCCCCCCAAGATGGCAAGTAGTCCAATCCGTGTTAAACATGGTAGAAATGTATGTTGAATCCAACTAGGCCTCCATCTTGGAACGATTATCCACACGCATCACTTCTTCCGCCTTGCTCTCCACAGGCAGGAGAAGATCGGGAACCAGTCCTTGGACCAGCTGCTGGGGATTCGACTCCAGGACCTTTACTCCCTCAGAGACATGGTGGAGCACCAGCTCAGCGACAGCCTCACCCCAGTCGACTCTAAACCCAAAGTCTCCTTGCCTCCAAGCCTGCCGGTGCTCACTCAGCATCCAGCCTTCATTAGCCCCAAGGGCATTGATGCAACTGAAATTTCCCCAAGCGAAGAAAAGAAGCAGGAGCATCTCCTCAGAAGGGCAGGTACCAAATCAGCAAGAGTTTTCTCGCAGGGCTTTCTCCTGGAAGGGAACTGAGGGAAAGGGGAGGGTTCCTCACCACAAAAGCTTGTCTCCGATGACCATCCCTACTGTAAACTCAGTGTCCTTGTCTGTGAAATGGGCAACTACCTCAAAAGGGTGTTGGGTCAAAAATAGCGCCCACCAAACAAATAGCTCCTGTTGTGACCTTTATTATTAATGATTCTTGTGTCCCTCTTGTCCCCTCCCTTCTCTTGCTCCTTCCCCCCCCCTTTTCAGTGTATTCTCGAGCTGGCATTCTTCCCCCCCTCCATCTGCAGACTGGCACTCCACCTAGTTAGGAGATGGCTCCCAAGCCTCCCTCTCTTCTGGGTTCCAGGCTTACTCTATCTAGCACCATCAGCCTGGAGGATGTCCTCTCCCAATCGCCTGTCAGCACAAACAATTCTCCATGGGGAGCATGGGGCCAAATCCCTCTTCTCCCTTCCTCCTGATTTTGGACAGATTTCCTCCCCTCCATTTTATCTGGGGGTTGACAGGTTGTCCCATACTTCCCATACTGTGTTGACCACAAAGTAGAACCAGAGGGATTGAGAGGGCACATAAGGGGCACATAAGCCACACAGGGCAACCAGAAGAGCTGGATTTAGAGCTGGGATACTAAGACCTGAGCCTTGGGGAGAAAGGCGATACCAGGTACCTGAAAGGGAGTTGGGAGGGCCAGGAAAGGTGAGGAAGGACTCCGATCCAAACGTGGGTGGGGGGATGCTTGTATCAAGGTGAGAAGGGGATAAAATGCTGAAACTGGCAAATAGCCAGGGGACCAGTTTGGCAATCAGAAGAAGAGGCGTCTTAGGGGAATGGTCCCAAAATGGAAAGGGCTGAGTTCACCAGGGCATGGCCTCTGACCTAGATGTTGGTAAGAAGAAAACGAAGTCTGGATGGAAGGGACGTCAGCCATGGGATGGCCAAAGGAGAGAAAAATAGAAGTTGTGGACGAGACAGAATTATTGTTTCAGTTATGTCCCATTCTGTCACAACCGCGTTTGGGGTTTTCTTGGCAAAGATACTGGAGTGGTTTGCCATTTCCTTTTCCAGCTCATTCACAGATGGGGAAACTGGGGCATGAAATTAAGTGACTTTTCCAGGGTCACACAACTAATAACTGTCTGAAGTAAGATTTGAACTCAAGATGAGTCTTCCCGGCTCCAGATCCAGCACTCTGTGCATTATGGTGCCAACTAATGGACATAATTGATTAAGCTGGATAAATGATAAGTTTGTGCTGTATGAGGGAAATACGGTTTCATATTTTCCAGTCCAGTGGGGGTCTTCCTGACAAATGTTTGCTCAATGGAGTGACAACTGAAGGAAACCTATCCGGCCTCAGTTTTCCTAGCTTTGGGCTTGGGACAGAGGCCAGAGAGGGGCTGTTTCTTTGACTCTCTGTCCCGGCGGGGTTCTGCCCAATTTACCTTAGATTTGGGAACAAGTTTTTCCATCACTCTCATTGTGTGTCTGTGTGTGTGTTTTCCTGCAGGGAAGATCACAGCCAAGTCTCTGGATATCTTCAAGAAGTCCAGAGAGAAAACCCAAGAAGAGAGGAAACCCAGCAGACCTGTTAGCTTTGCAAAGCTTGAGACGTTAGAGGAGGAGGCTGTGAGCAGACGCGATAGCCGCCTCCCGTCGGTCTCACTGTCCGCCACTGAACTTCCTCCGAGCAGGTCCGGGAGAGAGTCCCAGATTGAGGGTTGGGATATACAGAAGCCGATACCACTGGATGTTCAGAGCCAAGAAACCCCGAGTGATCGTGGTGATATGAAGCCAGTTCAGATCAAAAAGGCCAAGCCTAAAAGGAAGGGTAAAGTTAGGAAGAAGGTGGAGGCGGAAGGAGAGAAGGAAAAAGACGAGGAAAGGAGGAAAGAATTGGAGAAGGCCCTGGAAAAGAGTCTCGAGATGATTGAGGAGAAGCCTGCCTGGTACTCTGAAGAGGACAAACTTAGGGAGATGATCAAAAAGATGTCTACCTTCCCCGAAGAGGACAAAGAAAAAACCTGGAGAGATAACCTCCTCCAGCTAGTTAACTTGAGAGATTCAACCTCCCGAAAAGGGGAACTGGGTCAAGACATAATGGGTGTGGCTCAGGAGAAGCTCGATAAGAAGTCTGCCAGCTGGGACCTCCTCCAGAGCATGTTCCAAGGAGGAAGAGAAGAAAAGGAGAAGGAAGTGGAGGAGGAGGAGGCTGTGGTCTTGGAGGAAAAGAAAGAGCTAAAGCCTAAGGTAGAGGAATTGGATATTCTGAAGCCCAGGAAAAGGAAAGTGTTTTTCTCAGAAACTGAGACCTTTGAGGGCCCTACCTATCAAGAGTCTAAACTCAGGAGAAAAGAATGGAAAATGTTACAGAGGGAGAAGAAACTGGCCAAGAAGGAGAAGAAACTGGCTAAGGAGGAAGGTAAGCTGAGCAAGACCAAGGAAGAGCTGGCCAGGAGAGAGGAAAAGCTGGCTAAGAAAGAGAGTATGCTGGCCCAGTTAAAGAAGGCACTAGCCAAGGAAGAGAAAATAAAGCAAAAGGTCAAGAAGGAGGAATACAAGGGGACTGTCCACGATAAAGCCAACCTGTTGCTGACCATGTTCAAGGACGCGTCCAGGGATGTCATGAGGCGGGCCAGGCAGGAAAGAGTGAAGTCCAGGACTCGGAAGAGTCTCACCAAGGATGTGAGAAAGGAGAAACCTTTGCCAGACCAAATCTCCAAGGAGGACTACGAGAAGAAGAAACTGATTAGGGAGAGGAGGGCAGCTGAAAAGGAGAAGATAGAGAAGCTGGAGAAGATGCTAAAGGAAAAATATAAGAGAAAAGAGGCTCGTGAAGAAGCCGAACGTTTTCTGGGTAAGAGTGAAATGCTGCCTGAGGAGGGGCCCACCGAGAAGCAACGGCTTGAGAGAAGGCCATCCAAGAAGTGGAGGCCGTCTGAGAAGGAGTTGTCCTCCGAGGAGCCCACCGAGAGGCCGCCCCGTGAAAGGAGGCCGTCCAAGAAGCGGAGGGCATCTGAGAAGCCGCCATCTGAAGAGCCCACTGAGAGGCCGCCCTGGGAAAGGAGGCCGTCTGAGAAGCGGCGGCCATCCGAGAAGCCACCATTTGAAGAGGAGCCATCCGAGAAGGGGCTACCTGAGACGGGGAGGTCCAAGAAACCGAGGCCTGAAAGGGACACAATTGAGAAGCGGCTGGCTGAGGAGGGGCCCTCCGTGGAGGGGCCACCCAAAAAGCGGCCAACTGAGGAAGTGCCAACTAAGGAGAAGCAACCACCAGAGAGGGAGCTATTAGAGGAGCCTTTTCAAGAGGGACCACCTGAGAAAGGGCCTTCTGAAGGTTGGCTGCCTGAGAGGGGGCCATCAGAGACTTCCAAGGAAGGACCATTGGAAGAGGGGCCGTATGAAGAAGGCTGGCTCCGGGAGGGGCTGCCTGAGGAGGGGCCACTTGAGGAGGGGCCTTCTGAGCAAGAACCTTCTGAGAAGGAGCCATCTGAAGAGAGGCCCTTCGAGAAGCAGTGGCCTGAGAGGGGGCCATCTGAAGGGGGGCAGCCCGAGGAGATGCCTCCTGAGGCAGGGCCATATGAAGAAGGCTTGTCTGAGGAGGGACCACTTCAGAGGAGACCCTCTAAAAAGCAGTTGCCTGAGAGGGGACCATCTGAAGAAGGACCATATGAAGAGGGGCAGCCTGAGGAGGGGCTGCCTGAGAGAGCCCCCCCCCAAAAAAGACTGCCTGAGAAGCAGTTAACTGAGAGGGTACCATCTGAAGAAGAACCATTTGAGGAGGAGCAACCTGAGGAGGGGAGGCCTGAGAAAGCCCCCCGAAAAAAGAGACTGCCTGAGAAGGCGCCCTCCAAAAAGCGGCTCCCGGAGAGGGGACCATCTGAGGAGCCGGCTGAAGGGTGGCCATCCGAGGAAGAATCATCTGAGGAGGGGCGGCCTGAGAAAACCCGCCGAAAAAAGAGACTGCCTGAGAGGGAGCCCTCCAAAAAGCACGTCCCTGAAAGGGAACCCTCTAAAATGCGGCTCCCTAAGAGGGAACTCTCCAAAAAGCAGTTAAGAGAGAGGGGACCATTCAAGGAAGAACTATCTGAGGAAGAACCATCCGAGGAGGAGCAGCCTGAGGAGGGGCGGCGTAAGAGAGCCCCCCGAAAAAGGAGACTGCCTGAGAGGGAGCCCTCCAAAAAGCGGTTACCTGAGAGGGAGCCCTCCAAAAAGTGGTTACCTGAGAGGGGAGTGTCAGAGGAAGAACCATCCGAGGAGCAGCAGCCTGAAGAGGGGCTGCCTGAGAGAGCCCCCCGAAAAAAGAGATTGGCTGAGAGGGAGCCCTCCAAAAAGCAGTTACCTGAGAGGGAGCCCTCCAAAAAATGGTTAACTGAGAGGGAACGGTCCGAGGAAGAACCATCTGAGGAGGAACAGCCTGAGGAGGGGAGGCCTAAGAGAGCCCCTCGAAAAAAGAGACTGCCTGAGAGGGAGCCCTCCAAAAAGCGGTTACCTCATAGGGAGCGCTCCAAAAAGTATTCCGAGGAAGAACCATCCGAGGAGGAGCAGCCTGAAGAGGGGCAGCCTAAGAGAGCTCCCCGAAAAAAGAGACTGCCTGAGAGGGAGCCCTCCAAAAAGTGGCTGCCTGAGAGAGAGCCCTCTAAAATGCGGCTGCCTGAGAGGGAACCTTCCAAAAAGCGGTTACCTCAAAGGGAGCCCACCAAAAAGTGGTTAACTGAGAGGGAACAGTCCGAGGAAGAACCATCTGAGGAGGAGCAGCCTGAGGAGGGAAGGCCTAAGAAAGCCCCCCGAAAAAAGAGACCGCCTGAGAGGGAGCCCTCTAAAAAGTGGCTGCCTGAGAGGGAGCCCTCTAAAATGCGGCTGCCTGAGAGGGAACCTTCCAAAAAGAGGTTACCTCAAAGGGAGCCCACCAAAAAGTGGTTAACTGAGAGGGAACGGTCCGAGGAAGAACCATCTGAGGAGGAGCAGCCTGAGGAGGGAAGGCCTAAGAAAGCCCCCCGAAAAAAGAGACTGCCTGAGAGGGAGCCCTCTAAAAAGTGGCTGCCTGAGAGGGAGCCCTCTAAAATGCGGCTGCCTGAGAGGGAACCTTCCAAAAAGAGGTTACCTCAAAGGGAGCCCACCAAAAAGTGGTTAACTGAGAGGGAACGGTCCGAGGAAGAACCATCCGAGGAGGAGAAGCCTGAGGAGGGGCGGCCTAAGAGAGCCCTCCGAAAAAAGAGACTGGCTGAGAGGGAACGCTCCAAAATGCAGCTGCCTGAGAGGGAGCCCTCCAAAATGTGGATAACTGAGAGAGGATCGTCCAAGGAAGAACCATCCGAGGAGGAGCAGCCTCAGGGAGCCCCCGGAAAAAAGAGACTGCCTGAGAGGGAACCCTCCAAAATGCGGTTAACGGAGAGGGGACCATCTGAGGAAGAACCATCCAAGGAAGAGCAGCCTGAGGAGGGGCTGCCTGAGAGAATCCCCCCAAAAGAGAGACTGCCTGAGAGGGAGCCCTACAAAAAGCAGTTACCTCATAGGGAGCGCTCCAAAAAGTGGTCCGAGGAAGAACCATCCGAGGGGGAGCAGCCTGAAGAGGGGCGGCCTAAGAGAGCCGCCCGAAAAAAGAGACTGGCTGAGAGGGAGCCCTCCAAAATGCGGATACCTGAGAGGGAACCATCTGAGGAGTTGGCTGAAGGGTCACCATTTGAGGAAGAACCATCTGAGGAGGAGCAGCCTGAGGAGGAGCTGCCTGAGAGAGTCCCCCCAAAAAAGAGACTGCCTGAGAGGGAGCCCTCCAAAATGCGGTTAACTGAGAGGGGACCATCCGAGGAAGAACCATCCGAGGGGGAGCAGCCTGAATTGGGGCGGCCTAAGAGAGCCCCCCGAAAAAAGAGACTGGCTGAGAAGGAGCCCTCCAAAATGCGGATACCTAAGAGGGAGGCCTCCAAAATGCGGATACCTGAGAGGGAACCCTCCAAAATGCAGATACCTGAGAGGGAACCATCTGAGGAGTTGGCTGAAGGGTCACCATTTGAGGAAGAACCATCTGAGGAGGAGCAGCCTGAGGAGGAGCTGCCTGAGAGAGTCCCCCCAAAAAAGAGACTGCCTGAGAGGGAGCCCTCCAAAATGCGGTTAACTGAGAGGGACCATCCGAGGAAGAACCATCCGAGGGGGAGCAGCCTGAATTGGGGCGGCCTAAGAGAGCCCCCCGAAAAAAGAGACTGGCTGAGAGGGAGCCCTCCAAAATGCGGATACCTAAGAGGGAGCCCTCCAAAATGCGGATACCTGAGAGGGAACCCTAAAATGCAGATACCTGAGAGGGAACCATCTGAGGAGTTGGCTGAAGGGTCACCATTTGAGGAAGAACCATCTGAGGAGGAGCAGCCTGAGGAGGAGCTGCCTGAGAGAGTCCCCCCAAAAAAGAGACTGCCTGAGAGGGAGCCCTCCAAAATGCGGTTAACTGAGAGGGGACCATCCGAGGAAGAACCATCTGAGGGGGAGCAGCCTGAATTGGGGCGGCCTAAGAGAGCCCCCCGAAAAAAGAGACTGGCTGAGAGGGAGCCCTCCAAAATGCGGATACCTAAGAGGGAGCCCTCCAAAATGCGGATACCTGAGAGGGAGCCCTCCAAAATGCGGATACCTGAGAGGGAGCCCTCCAAAATGCGGATACCTGAGAGGGAGCCCTCTGAGGAGTTGGCTGAAGGGTTGCCATTTGAGGAAGAACCATCTGAGGAGGAGCAGCCTGAGGAGGAGCTGCCTGAGAGAGTCCCCCCAAAAAAGAGACTGCCTGAGAGGGAGCCCTCCAAAATGCGGTTAACTGAGAGGGGACCATCCGAGGAAGAACCATCCGAGGGGGAGCAGCCTGAAGAGGGGCAGCCTAAGAGAGACCTCCGAAAAAAGAGACTGGCTGAGAGGGAGCCCTCCAAAATGCGGATACCTGAAAGGGAACCATCTGAGGAGTTGGCTGAAGGGTCACCATTTGAGGAAGAACCATCTGAGGAGGAGCAGCCTGAGGAGGGGCTGCCTGAGAGAGTCCCCCCAAAAAAGAAACTGCCTGAGAGGGAACCCTCCAAAATGCGGATACCTGAGAAGGAACCCTCCAAAATGAGGTTACCTGAGAGGGAACCATCAGCGAAGTTGGCTGAAGGGTTGCCATTCGAGGAAGAAGCATCCAAGGAGGAGCAGCCTGAGGAGGGGATGCCTGAGAGAGTCCCCCCAAAAAAGAGACTGCCTGAGAGGGAACCCTCCAAAATGCAGATACCTGAGAGGGAACCATCTGAGGAGTTGGTAAATGTGCCATTTGAGGAAGAACCATCTGAGGAGGAGGGCCTGGGAGGGCCGCCTGGAGAGTCCCAAAAAAAAGAGACTGCCTGAGAGGGGCCCTCCAAATGCGGTTACCTGGAGGGAACCCTCCAAAATGCTTTACCTGAGAGGAACCATCTGGGAGGGCTGGGGCCATTTGAGGAAGAACCATCGGGAGGAGGCCTGAAGGTCCCCCCAAAAAAGAGACTGCCTGAGAGGGAACCCTCCAAAATGCGGATACCTGAGAGGGAGCCCTCCAAAATGCAGATACCTGAGAGGGAACCCTCCAAAATGCGGTTACCTGAGAGGGAACCATCAGCGAAGTTGGCTGAAGGGTTGCCATTCGAGGAAGAAGCATCCAAGGAGGAGCAGCCTGAGGAGGGGATGCCTGAGAGAGTCCCCCCAAAAAAGAGACTGCCTGAGAGGGAACCCTCCAAAATGCAGATACCTGAGAGGGAACCATCTGAGGAGTTGGCTGAAGTGTTGCCATTTGAGGAAGAACCATCTGAGGAGGAGGAGCCTGAGAGAGTCCCCCCAAAAAAGAGACTGCCTGAGAGGGAACCCTCCAAAATGCGGATACCTGAGAGGGAACCCTCCAAAATGCGGTTACCTGAGAGGAACCATCTGAGGAGTTGGCTGAAGTGTTGCCATTTGAGGAAGAACCATCTGAGGAGGAGGAGCCTGAGGAGGGGCGCCTGAAATCCCCCCAAAAAAAGGACTGCCTGAGAGGGAGCCCTCCAAAAGCGGACCCTGAGAGGGAGCCCTCCAAAAAATGGGATACCCTGAGAGGGAACCTCCAGGAGTTCTGGGAAGGGGCCCTTGAGGGAAGAACCATCTGAGGAGGGCAGCCTGCGGAGGGGCTGCCTGAGGGTCCCCAAAAAAGGGAGGCTGCTAAGAGGGCCCAAAATCGGATACCCGGAGGGAACCATCTGAGGAGTTGGCTGAAGTGTTGCCATTTGAGGAAGAACCATCTGAGGAGGAGCAGCCTGAGGAGGGGCTGCCTGAGAGAGTCCCCCCAAAAAAGAGACTGCCTGAGAGGGAGCCCTCCAAAATGCGGATAACTGAGATGGAACCCTCCAAAAAGCGGTTAACTGAGAGGGAACGGTCTGAGGAAGAACCATCCAAGGAGCAGCAGCCTGAGGAGGGCCTGCCCGAGAGAGCCCCCCGAAAAAAGAGACTGCCTGAGAGGGAACCCTCCAAAATGCAGCTGCCTGAGAGGGGACCGTCCAAAGTGCTGTCTGAGGAAGTACTATATAAAGAGGGACCATCTGAGGAGGGGTTGCCTAAGAGAGGGCCCCCCAAAAAGCAACTGCCTGAGAAGAGGATGACTGAGGAACCATCAGAGGGGTGGCCACCCAAGGAAGGAAGATACAAGAAGGGGCTACCTGAGGAGGGGCCCCCCAAAAAGCGGCTGCCTAAGAGGGGGCCATCTGAAAAGCGGCTGCCAGAGAGGGGACCATCCCAGGAGCCATCTGGGGAAGGACTATATGAAAAGGAGCCACCTGAGGAGGGGCTGCCTGAAAAAGGTCCCCAAAAACGGGGCCTGAGGGGGCCTGGGGCCTCGAAAGGGGGCCACCTAGGGGGCCCCGAGGAGGGACCTCGAAAGAGGGCCCCAAAAGGGTGCCTGAAAGGGGCCCTCAAAAGTGAAGGGGCCATCTGAGGGGGACCCCGAGGAGTCCCAAAAAAGGGCCCGACCATAGAGGAGCCACGGGGGCCAAAGAGGAAACCACTAAAGGGGGCTGCCTGAAAGAGGGGCCCCCGGGGCCTGAGAAGGGGCCCCCAAAAAGCGCTGCCTGAGGGGGGAGGACCCCCGAGGGGGCCATGAGGAAGCACTAAAAGGAGGGCCCCCTGAAAGAAGGGCCCCCAAAAAGCCCTTGCCGAAAAGGCCCCCAAAAGGGGGCCGAGGGGGAAGGCGCCTGAAGGGAGGGAAAGGGGCCACTGAGGGGCAAAGGGCCACCCAAGAGGGGGCCGGGCCCCCAAAAGAGGGGTTTGGGCCGGAGAGGGACCTGGGAGGCGAAAACCCCAAAAGAGGGCCCCGAGGAGGGCCACCGAAAGCCCCTCCCTTTGAGGGGGGGGCCCGAAGGAGATACCCACCCCGGAAAACCATCTGAACCCCGAGAGGGAGGCCGTCCAGGGTGGCCCCCAAAAACCCGTTGAAACCCCTCCAAGAGGAGGCCTCCGAGGGGCACCGAGAAGGGGCCCGAGGGGGCCCCCAGAGGAGACCCCGGAGAAGCTGCCCCAAAGGAGGCCATCGGAGGCAGGGCCACCCAGGAGGCCCCAGGGGGGGGCCGGAGAGGAACCCGCCGAAAGGGTCCAAGAGGAGGCCCCTGAGGGGCCACCCGGAGGGGCCCTCGGGAGGGGCCCGAGAAACCTGGAGAAGCCGCCAAGAGAGGCCACTGAGGCAGGGCCAATGGAGAGGAGGGCCTCCGAGGGGGGGCCCCGGAGAGGAGACGCTGAGAAGGGCTCCAGAGAGGAGGGCCATCGAGGAGGGCCAACCTAAGGAGGCCTTCCGAGGGGGCCCCCGAGAGGAACCCTCCCGGAAGCCCAGAGAGGAGGCCATCTGAGGCAGGGCCACCTGAGAGGAGGCCGTCCGAGGTGGGCCCCCCCGAGAGGAGACTGTCGGAGAAGCGACTGCCAGAGAGGAGGCCATCTGAGGCAGGGCCACCTGAGAGGAGGCCGTCCGAGGTGCCCCTAAGGAAGCCACTGAGAAGGGGCCCCCAGAGAGGAGGCCCCTGGGGGGCCCTGAGAGGAGACCCCGGAGAAGGGGCGCCAGAGGGAGGCCATCTGAGGGGGCCCCAGAGGAGGCCTCTGAGGGGGGCCCCGAGAGGAGGCCTCCCGAAAGGGGGGCCCCAGAGAAGAGTCGAGAAGCGACCCCGAGAGGAGGCCATTGGAGGGGGCCCCGAGAGGAGGCCTCGAGGAGGGCGCCCCGAGAGGAAGCCATCTGAGAAGCGGCCCCCAGAGAGGAGGCCGTCCGAGGTGGGGCCACCTGAGAGGGAGACTCCCGGAGAAGCCCGGCGGAGGAGGCCATCTGAGGCAGGGGCCACCTGAGAGGAGGCCCGAGGGGGGCCCCTGGAGAAGCCACGAAAGCGGCCAGAGAGGACGTTGGGCGGGGGCCCCGGGAGGGAGGCCGTCCGAGACCCAGCTGAGAAAGGCCCCGGAGGCCCACCCGCCAGAGAGGAGGCCCTGGGAAGGAGGCCCACGAGAGGACCACCCGGAGGGAGGCCATCCGAAAGGCGACGCGAGAGGAGGCCCTCCAAAAAGGGCTCCGAGGGGGGCCCACCGAGGAGGGGCCCCGAGGGGAGGCCTCAGGCTGCGCCGAGAAGGCCTCCAAACAGTCCGGAAAGGAGGCCGAGGAGGGGCCGCCTGAGAGGAGGCCTTCTGAGAAGCGGCTGCCTGAGAGGGGGCCGTCAGAGAAGTGGCTCCCAGAAAGGAGGCCATCCGAGGAAGGGCCGCCTGAGAGGAGGCCCATCCAAAAGGGCCGGAAGACCGTCCAGAAAGGGCCCCAGAGGAACTGTCGAGGAGGGGCCAGAGAGGGGCCTTTAAAGGGCCCCCGAGGAGGGGCCACCCAAGAGGGGGCCGTCTGAGAAGCAGCGGGCTGAGAGGAGGCCTTCCGAGACACAGAGGACTAAAAGGAGGTCCTCCGAGAAGTGGCTGGCTAAAAGGAAGACGTCCAAGGAGTGGACATCCAAGGAGGGGCTTCAAGAGGAACCTCCCAAGCCCAGTTGAGAGGAGGCCAGTAAGTGGAGGTAAAGGGGATGGTCCAAACAGCCACCCAGAGGGGCCCGAGGGTGGCCATCCAAGGAGGGACCGCTGGAGGAAGGCCGAGAAGAGGGATGCCCAGGAACGGGATGAAGAAGGACCCCACCGAACGCCGGGAGAGGGAGCCATCCGAGGGGTGGCCCTCCAAGGAGGGGCTGCCTGAGAAAGGGCCATACAAAGAGGAGCCGTATGAAGAGGGACCCTCGGAGAAGCGGCCAGCTGAGAGGAGGCCGGCGGAGAAGGAGCCTTCGGAGGAGGGGCCATATGAAGAGGAGCTGTTGGAAGAGGGGCCATTCAAAGAGAGGCGGCACGAGGAGAGGCCATTTGAGGAGGGGCAGTACGAAGAGGGACCTTCCGAGAAGGAGCTGGCTGACAGGGGGCCTTCCGAGAAGGGGCCTTTGGAGGAGGGGCCATATGAAGAGGAGCCGTCTGGGAAGGGGCGGTATGAAGAGAGTTGGTATGAAGAAGGACAGTATCAGGAGGGGCCGTTTGAGGAGAGGCCGTACGAAAAGGAACTTTTCGAAGAGGAGCCGTACGAGGAGGGGCCATCTGAGAAGGGGCCGTTCGTAGAGGGACGGGCCAAGGAGGGGCCGTTCGAAGAGGGGCGGTACAAGGAGAAGCCGTCCATGGAGGGGCCGTCCATGGAGGGGCGGTACAAGGAGAAGCCGTCCGAGGAGGGGACGTACGAGGAGAAGCCGTCTGAGGAGGGGAGGTACGAGGAGAAGCCGTCTGAGGAGGGGAGGTACGAGGAGAAGCCATCTGAGGAGGGGAGGTACGAGGAGAAGCCGTCCGAGGAGGGGCCATCCGAGGAGGGGCGGTACGAGGAGGGACTGCCCAAGGAGAGGCCCTCCGAGGAGGGACTGTTCGAAGAAGGGCGGTACTTGGAGGAGCTGTTCCAGGAGAAGCCATCCAAGGAGGGACTGTCCGAGGAAGAGCTGGATGAGGACCACCAGGATGATGAGCTGTTTGCCGAGGGATTGCTCCTGAAACAAATGGGGATGCTATCAGAGAAAGAGCTAGACCTGCTGCGGACAAAGGGAATGCTGGCCCTCCAGCACATCCCGCTGTCTAAGCGGGAAAGGCGAAAAATGATCAAACTGATGCAAGAGGAGGTGAAGCTCCCCACCAAAGAGATGAAGCTGCTGGTAGAAGAGAAGCAGCTGGCCGAGGAAAAGGAGGCTTTACTCAATGAGGAGAAGGAGCGAGTCCAGAAGAAGCGTTTGTTGTTGGAGGAGGAGAGGGAGTTGAATCTGGAAGAGTCTATGGGGAAAGGCAAAGTTCCTTCCCAAAAAGAGTGGAGAAGGAGGCTCAAGGAAAAGAGGAAGCGACTAGATAAGGGTGAGAATGAAACCAATTTTGAGAAAAAAGAGCTCGCCGTGGAGAGGGACTTGCTGAAGCAAAGGAAGAAGAGGATTCTCCGGGAGAAGAGGAGAATAAGCAAAGCAAAGAGGCAGCTCCTCAAGACTGGCCATGTGAGGTCGTCTTCTTCTGAAGAGCTGAGCGAATCCTCTGAGGAGGCAGTGTCCGGGGAGAAGCCGTCCTCCTCGGAAGAAAGCAAACTGACTAAGGGGGAAGGGAGGAGTGAGGAGTCAAAGAAAGAGAAGCCGCAGAAAGACAAGCTGAAAGAGGGAAGGAGAGACCAGCAGGATGAGCTGCTCAGGGCCCGGAGGAGACAGTTCTGGGAGGACAGACAGAAGCTCTGGGACAAGAAGAAGCTGTCCAGAATACTGAAGACGGCTCTGCAAGCTGACTGGGCCAAGTCTGATGAGGAAAAGGATGTGATGAGAGGGAGACTCCGGGAAAAGAGGAAGCAGCTTCGGGAGGAGAGGCAGGAGCTTCACGAACAGAGGAAGTCATCCTGGACACCTACAGATATGCTGCAAGTTCAGGATGTGGCCAGGTCTGATGAGGATAGGGCCGCCATCAGACGGAAGCTCCGGGAACGGAGGAGGAATCTCCGAAAAGAAAGAGATCTGATGGAGGAGGAGAAAGACCTGTTTGAACAAGAGGCAATCCTGGAAGATGAGGGGCCCGAGAGTCCACTTGAGCAAGAGCTCTTGGAGAAGACACGAGAGGTCCTGAGAGAGAAGGGTCTTCTTGAGGAAGGGGAAGTGCTGCCCAAGGAAGAGAGGAAGCTGGAAGGCCTGAAAGATGAGAAGCTGAAGATGATTCCTGAAGAGGAGCTCCTGGAGGAGATAAGAGAGGCCCTGAGAGAGAAGGGTCTGCCTGAGGAAGGGGAAGTGCTGCCCACGGCAGCGAGGAAGCTGGCAGATCTGAAAAAAAAGAAGCTGGAGATGATTCCTGAAGAGAAGCTTCAGGAGATGAGAAGAGAGACCCTGAGAGAGAAGGGTCTGCTTGAAGAAAGGGAAAAATTGGCCAAGGAAGAATGGAGTCTGGCCAAGGAGGAGAGGAACCTGGTTGATTTGGAGAAGAAGATCTACTCCAAAGAGATGAGACTCGCCAATAAAGCAAGGGAGTTGGTCATGGCGGAGGCAGCCAAGCTCCAGAAAGAGACTGGAGATAAGATGGCCAAAAAGGAGATAAAGGAGCCTCCGGAGCTGAAGAATTGGTTGGATTGGCTTCAGTTGAAACTTCGGAAACTTAGGAAGGAAGGAAGTCGGAAGAAAGAGCAGAAGGCCAGGGACCGCCTGCAACACCTCTTGGGGATGAAGTTAGAGGAAGAAGAGGAGGAAGGGAAAGAGAAGGAAGAAGAAGAACTGGAGGAAGAGGAGGAAGAAGAAGAAGAGGAAGAGGAGGAGGAGGAGGAAGAAGAGGAGGAGGAGAAGGTAGAGGAGGAGGAGAAGGAGGAGGGGGAGAAGGAGGAAAAGGAGAAAGAGGAGGAGGAAAAGGAGAAAGAGGAGCAGAAACAGAAGGAGGAGGAGAGAAAGGAGAAAAAGAAGAAGCAGAAGCAGAAGAAGGAGAAGGAGGAGAAGAAGGAAGAGGCAAAGAAAGACATACCCAGTATCATTGAAGTGGCTATGGAAGAGAGACCCTTTATCTCAATGGAAGACATTTTGGAGAGATTTAAAGGAGAGGCAGTTGAGGGTGTCGAGAAAGACTTTGGGCTGGAAGCTAGGCCCTCAGCTTCTATGGAGAGGAAAGCATCAGAAGTGAAGTACAAAAAGATCTTAAAGGAACCTGAAGTCTTAACGCCATGGAAAGACTTACAAGAGGATATTTCTTGGGAAGAGATCCAGAAGGAACTCTTCCTATCCAGAATCAAAACTAAGCTTCTGAGTCCTAAGGAGAAAGAGGTTCTGGAAGATCAAGCCAAAGACCAAGAAAAAGAAGAAAAAGAGCCCCAAAAAGAGCCCCCAAAAGAGCCCCCAAAAGAGCCTCCACTGAAGCTGCAGAAACTCAGAAAGTTGAAAGTCCCCAGTGATGTATCCAAGAAAAAGAAGAAGGTTAAGGAGAAAATAATGGAGGACAAGTGGAAGTGGTTTCTACTGCTGAAACAGATCATGCTAGGAGGACCTGTGATGGGACTGACTGATCTAGACCTTGAAGTCCTTAAACTCAGCCCCGAGGACAGGGACTGGTTGAAAACCACTCTGAGGATGCTTCAGGATCAGGAACAGCTCAACAAGGAAACCTGCGACCAACTGTGCCAGCTGCTGGCCAAGGTTCTGTCCGAGAACCAGAGGGACTGGCTGCACTGGGCGGGACTGCAGACCATCAGTTTGCCCCAGAGGGGGCTGGCTGACACGGAGCTCCAGCTTTCCGAGGATGAGAGGAAAAAAATCACCTTAAGTTCAGGACGCTTGAAGGTCATCCCTCCTATCAAGAAAGAGGAGGCAAAGCTCACAGTCATCCCAGAGTCACCCGTGGCCATCCCAGCCACGACTCCAGCCACCCCTCTGCCTACCAGAGTCTCCATCACCCCTTCCTCCACTATGGAAGAGCCATTGCCTCTGGACTCCAAGGACTGGAAAAGGCAATTTTCTATTTTGTTGAAAGACAAGAAGGCTATCACTCAGACATCCTTGAGAGATATACCCCAGAATGCTTCTCCCTATGTGGAAAAGTTACCTTTGATCTGGCGACTGAAAAAGGACCTCCAGACCTGGAAAAGCAAGACCACTCCCCAAATGAGAAGGCGAGTCAAAAAACCCGCTGCTAGCCGTCCAGAGGATATGCTTCCTTGGGAGACCTTTGTTGCTCTGTACCACGTCCTCAGGAACCTGCAGGAGCGCTATGCGGAAGACAACTCCTACTGGATGTCCCAGTTCAACCAAGTCCTGGATTTGTACCATCTCAGGAACACTAAGGTCCACACGCTGTTAAATGAACTACTGAAGAAAAAGGAACACATGCCATTAGATATACTGGACAAGCAGGCCTTGAAGAGTGAAGAAGGGGTGCCCGGGGAGCGCCTCGTCTACCATATGAATTATAATCCTAAAAGAACCCCAGCCTACCGACCCAAATTCCAGACCGTGGTGCCTGTGCCTGGGCAGAACCAGGTACACACAATTCTACCAACAGGCAGTACCTCTTTTGGGAACATGGACTTGGTCTGGAAAAGCATGATCCCTGACCGACCTGGAGTGCTGCCTCAAATCTCCAATACCCTCAAACGCTGATTCAGGCTCTGGTGCACCAGCACTGGAGGTCTGCCCCCATACACCATTTGCACCCCATGGACACCCGCACCAAGCTTTCCACTGCTGCCTGAGGAGAAGTGTGAGCCGGTGCTGTGTCTTTCCCTTGTTGGTCTCCCCAGTCCTCCCTCATGCCTCCCAGTTCCAGTCTGGTACATAATCTCTCTCACTCCAAGTAAAGCACTGTTTCTTACTTTGAATAAAAACAGTGGTTTGTCCCCTTCTCTTCACCATACTAGACAAATCCTGTGGGCATAGCCAGGAGCTCTGATCTCCCGGCTTCTGCCTAAGGTACTTTTGGCCTCCTTTCTCCATTCCCTTTAATGCCACTAATATAATGTATAATATTGGGGAATGCCCTAATGACTCCTGCTGTGAAGCACCACACTCCTTAATTTCATCAAAATTGTACTTTACTCCTTTCTTGTCTAATTCTTCATCCTTTTCACCTAGTTTGTCTAGCTCCTCCCCTTCCTGCACTTTCTTCTTTTTCCTTATTCTATAACTTATATAATTTCCTAAAGCCAGTTGTATTAAGTTATATATGTACAGAATGTTTCTTTGGAAATTGAGTCAGGTCCATTATCATTATAGTATTCACATAATTGCTCTCCTATTAATTTCCACTCGTCTGGATCCAATTCTTTTTCTTTAGAGAATCCAGGACATGTGTACTGTCCTGTTTCTAAAAGTCTAATGATCTGCTCCCAAGTTACAGTCAAACCTTGGCTTTTAATGAGTCTGACAATGCTCTCTACACATTTTCCTTGAATTGGAAAAGGCTCCTTTCTGAACATGTGTCCCATTTCAGCTGAAGCACTAGTTTAGCCCTTTCCTTTACAAAGTTTCCTTCTTGTACTCTTACCCTAATTTCACAGATGAAGGCTCTTGGTCCCACGTTCAGGCACCAAAATGTAGTATTCTCCCTAAAATGTAAGGTTCTCTGAGAGCAGGTTTCTTGGGGGGCTTCTAGGAGCAGCCTTCGTTTCAGTTCAGTAATCACAACAAGAACAGCCAGGGGTTAAAGTCCAAATCCTTTATTGTCTCTTTCAAAGTCTTGTCTCCTTTTCTGGGGCTTGGTTATCTTTCTTATAGTCCAGATCTTTTATTATCTCCTTCCTGGGGCTGAGAAGCTTTCTGGAGAGCCTTTCAGACTACCCTTTGTCTCACTGGAGAAATGCAGGAGGAGAGCCTGCCACCAATGGCCTGACTGAAGATCGAATGAATTCTGTCTTTGGTTCCAAGAGCTTGAGCTCCTGCCTGTCTTCTTTGCCCTCTGACAGCTTCTCCTCTGTGGCTCTCAGTCCCAGCTTATATGCTCTACACTGAGTATAAACCAATCATTACATAACTAGGAAACCATTATTTGTTGTAAGATTAAATCAATCCTACTGAATTTAGAGAACTGTTAAGCACCACGCTAAACTAGATAACCATTCTCTTTATCAATTCCACTGACTTAATACCTTGTAAGAATCCTTGTTTCAAAGTTCTGGCCCATAACATAATATGATATTAGAAGCCTTTTTTCCTACACACCTGTACTGTACCATAATCACCTTGATGAGGTTTAATGAGTCATGAGGAGGTACAAGATGTCAGGAAGGTGGGGAGTTGTCTAGAAGGAATTCACAAACTCAAACCATGTCCAAGTCAAGGGATAAAGCTTTATCATAACACCAAAAGGAGAACAGAGTTCCTAGTGAACTCACAATTAGGGCCTAAAAAAGCCATGCTAATTAGATTAATTTTGTGCATCAACTGGCGATTGTGGGTGACTGTGGGATCACCTCAGGAGTTGATGCTTATAGCTTGATCTCCAAATTGTAAAAGGTAACAGAGGGCATCAGTACACAATAGCTCTATCTGTACAACATAATTCTACAGGATCAGCGTGTTCCTTAGTGGGGCCCACTCAAAGGCTGGGTTGCTAACAGGGACATGGTCTCTTGCTAGAGTCCATTTATCCCATCAGTCCCTTTTGAAAAAAAGCCTTTCCTATTAGGTGTTTTATAGAGAGAACCCATTCCTGGGGTTGCTCAGAATTCGTGGGAGGCAATGTAATGAATAGAGCTGAACACAAGGTGGTCTAAAATCAAGCCTCAGGCATGTGTGTGTGTGTGTGTGTGTGTGTGTGTGTGTGTGTGTATGTATGTATGGGACCACATACATCATTTCTTAGGGCCCAGACAAATTCTGTAAGATGACTCTGAGCTTCGTGGCACAAGCCAACTTCCATTGCTAGATAGTTTTTCCACTGAGTCCCTCATGTCAATAAAATAAGAGGTCAAATCCAAAAAACCAGAACATCTCCAAGCACTATTAGAACTCAAAAGTTCCAGGAAAGAAACAACTGGGTTGCAAAGAGATAATGAGAGAGAGGAAAGGACCCACACATGCAAAAATGTTTGTAGCAGATCTTTTTGTGCTGGCAAAGAATTGGAAAATGAGTAGCTGCCCATCAACTGAGGAATGGCTGAATAAGTTAATGGTATCTGAATGTAATGGAATATTATCATTCTATAAGAAATGAGGAACAGGCTGATTTCAGAAAAGCCTGGAAAGACATGAACTGATGCTGAGTGAAGTGAGCAGAACCAAGAAAGCACTGTACACAGTTGTTATGGGCCAGAACTCTGAAACAAGGATTCTTACAAGTGTTAAAGTCAGTGGAATTGACCTAATAGTTCTCTTGTTCAGTATATGTACTTAGTACTTTATATAGTTCCACAAGATTCACACCTATGATAATGGAGTATAGAACAGCCAGCAAAGGCTGAACATTCATTCCCATCATCCATCTTTGTAGTGGCTGGAGGCTGAAGCACAAATCTTTGAGAAATTCATTCACTTCATCTCACACCACCTTGGTGGCAGTCTCTCCTCCTTATTTTCTCGACTGAAACCAAGATTCAGAAGGCCTCCAGAAAACTAGCTGAGCCCCAAGTGAAGGAGATAGGACTTTGAGGAAGACAATAAAGGATTTGAACTTCAACTGTTGGCTGCACTTGTGGTGATTACTGAACTGAAATGAAAGCTGTTCCCAGAGACCCCAAGAAAACTAAAACAAGAGAACATTACATTTTGGCATCCAAACGTGGGACCAAGAACCTTCATCTGTGACCCAGAAATTAGGGTGAGTACAAAAAATAGACAAGGAAACTTTGTTAAGGGCTAAAGTAGTATTCCAGCTAAAATTGGACAAATGTTTAGAAAGCAGCCTTTTCCAATTCAAGGAAAATGTGTAGAGAGCATTGTCAGACTTATGAAAAGCCAAGGTTTGATTGTAACTTGGAAGCAGATCACTGAACTTTTAGAAACAGGACAGTACACATGTCCTTGGTTCTCTAAGGAAAAAGAATTGGATCCAGATGAGTGGAAATTAGTAGGAGAGCAACTATGTGACTACTACAATGATAATGCACCTGACTCAATTTCCAAAGAAACACGTTATACATACAACTTAATACAACTGGCTTTAAGAAAGTATATAAGTGTTAGAATAGGAAAAAAGAAGAGCAGGAGGGGGAGGATCCAGATAAACTAGGTGAAAAGGAAGAAGAATCAGACAGGAATGGAGATAAGTACAATTCTGAGTGTGGTGCTTCACATCAGGAGCCATTAGGGCATTCCTCATCTCCTGACCTACTTCCCTCAATTAACCCTTCATGGGTGGAGGGAGAAGGAGGAGGGGGAGAGGCAATGGCACAATCAGCACCACCTATGAACCAGCCTATGACAAGATTACAAAAGGCATTAGTTAAAGCAAAAAAAAGGACAGGATATATCTGATTTAATAAATGCATACCCTGTGATTGAAGAGCTTGACTCTTCAGGTCAACAAAGGAGAAGATACACTCCTTTTCATCTGGAAAAAATTAAGGATTTGAAAAAGGGTTGCACTCTTTATGGGGCTACATCATCTTATGTTAAGATGTTACTAGATAATTTGACTTATGAAATCTTAACCTCCAGTGATTGGAAATCCACAGCAAGGACATGCTTAGAGCCTGGACAAAACTTATTGTGGCTTTCTGAATATAGTGAATTATGCAGGATACAAGCCCAACACAAGAAGCAAACTGGAGTTAACATACAGATCACCTTTGACCAACTGGCAGGTGAAGGTCAGTATGCAGATGCTTTAGCACAGATTAATTACCCCATAGCAGCATATAAGCAAATTGCTGCTGCTGCTATAAAAGCATGGGGCTCCCTCATATGAGCAAATTGCTGCTGCAGCTATAAAAGCATGGGGCTGCCTCCCAGGAAAAGATGGAGGGGAAGCCTTCACAAAAATAGGGCAAAGTCCAAATGAACCTTTTGCTAATTTTGTGGGACGTCTGCAGACAGCTGTCATAAGAACCATTGGAGAAAATGCAACTACAAGACTAATGATCAGACAACTGGCTAAGGAAAATGCTAATGAGGTTTGCAGAAGAATTATATGGGGACTACACAAAGATGTTCCTTTAAAGGAGATCATAAGACGCTGTGCCACAGTGGGCACAAATGCTTATTATAACCAGGCTATGATGATGAACATGGAAAGACAGGGTTCCTCTTGGCAAGGGACTTCTAGAGAGATGTAGGTATAGAGATAGAGTGAGAAGACAGGGTGAGAGAAGACCCAAAACCCTGTGTCCAAAATGCCACAAGGGCTTCCACTGGGTCTCCGAATATATTTTGACTCAGGGAAATGAGAGGAAGAGCCCAGCTCCAAGACTTCAAACAAAAAACAGATGGGGCATGATGGCAGCCACAGTTACACCCAGAGAGTCTTTAGAAGTTCAGTATCCTCATATCAATCACCAGAGAAGCAATCTGATAGAAGAAAGGGATTACATGATCAATCAGCAGAAAGCAATCAGCAGAAAGGGATTACAATTGGGGAGAATACAGGCTTTTTAACCCAACAGAAGGGCAGTGTTCAGTGCAAACAGCTCTAATGTAATTGCCAGGTGACGAGGAGAGATTTAGAAAGTGGTAAATAGAAGGGACTAGATAGATTAAGTGCTTGGGAGAGAGGGTTTGCTTGTATTTCTACAGCTGGAGAAGGAAGCAGATGGGTGCCAATGAGCACCTGGAGACAGAACAAGAGAAAAAACCTTGAAACAAAGAAGACCTAAGAAACATCTGACATTGAAAGAGCATGGCTGATAATGAGACTGTTGCAGAACTTCAGAATCAGAAGGAATCATTGGATTCCCTAAGATGAAAAATTGTTGATAAGACTGATACAGGACTTCAAAATCAGCAGGAATCATTGGATTTCCTGAGATAAAAAATTGTTGATAAGACTATTGAAGGACTTCAAAACTTGCAGGAATCATTGAATTCCCTGACACATGAAGTAATACAATAGATTCCTTTTGGACTATTTCTAGGACTTATGGACATGTATAAATCCTCATGTTGATGCATGCTATTTGTCACATCACTACTAGCCTGTGTTATATTGCTATGTGCTTATATGTAATTTATGTAATTATGTGTAATATCTCTCATGTTGATAGATTTATGTATACTGTTTCAAGTGACACCCTTCAGAAATCTGCTAATCTGGTTTGTTTCCCATTTTCCTTTGGTTTTCATCTCCCTTCCTGGTGTTTTCACCCCTTTTTTGAGGAGTCAGGGAAGGTATGATCACTTCCTTTTGGGGGTTCTCACCTCCTTGAGAAATCAGGGAGAGTGACCACCTTATGCTCTAAAACAAAAGAAAGCGGGAGATGTTATGGGCCAGAACTCTGAAACAAGGATTTTTACAAGGTATTAAGTCAGTGGAATTGACTTAATAGTTCTCTAGTTCAGAACATGTAGTTAGTACTTAATATAGTTCCACAAGATTCACACCTATGATAATGGAGTATAGAACAGCCAGCAAAGGCTGAGACAGATTCATTCCATCGTCCACCTTTGTGCTGGCTTGAGGCTGAAGCGCAAACTTTTGGACTCAGAGATTTTCATTCATCCCATCTCATACCACCTTGGTGGCAGGCTCTCCTCCTTCACTTCTCCACTAAAACCAAGACTCTGGAAGACCATTCAGAAAACTAGCTGACCCCCAAGTAAAGGAGACAAGACTTTGAAGGAGACAATAAAGGATTAGGACTTCAACACCTGGCTGCATTTGTGATTACTGAACTGAAACAAAAGCTGCTCCCAGAGACCCCGAGAAAACCGAAATAAGAGAACATTACACATAGTAACAGCAAGATTGTGATGATCAACTGTGATAGATTTAGCTCTGCTCGACAATGCAGTGACCCAAGGCAAGTCCAATAGATTTGGGATGGAAAATGCCATCCACATCCAGAGACAGAACTGAATGTGGAGTGAAGTGTACTATTTTACCTTTGTTTTTGTTTTCTTATTTTTTTCCCCTTTTATTCCATTTTTTTCCTTCCCATGTGACTCATATGTATAACCTAAAAAAAATGAATTAAAAATAAATAATTGGGTTGTTTTTAGCAAGAAGCAACTTGGGAAGGTGAAGAGATAGCTGGTGAGAGAAAAAAGTATTTCTCCCTCATATCAATTGTTGAATTAGGGTTAGGAAGAAGTCTGTAGGTTGTCTTTAAAGAACATTGCTGATAATGAGATTGAATTAGTGTTCTCCTCCATCTTGTTCAGACCCAGCCTGGAGGGAAGCCCAGTGTATATTGCACAGATTTGGGTGTTCCCCAAGGCTGGGCAATTTAGAAGGGAATTACAGAAATAAAGATCCCTCAGACTCTTATCAGAATAGGTGCACGTCTCATTGTAATATTCATTCTTATTAACCAGTCGGAGTTGACTGCCACTCTTGAGAATACCCACTCTTCCAAGGGTATTTAAACTGTGAGCTCCAGAAATAGACTAGTTAATTGATCAATGGAATAGATTAGGCTCAAAGGACAAAATAGTCAATAACTTTAATAATCTAGTGTTTGACAAACCCAAAGACCCCAGCTTTTGGGAGAAGAATTCACTGTTTGACAAAAACTGCTGGGAAAATTGGAAATTAGTATGGCAGAAACTAGGCACTGACTCTCACTTAATACTGTACACCAAGATAAGGTCAAAATGGGTTCACAATCTTGGCATAAAGAATGAGATTAAAAATAAATTAGAACATAGGATAGTTTACCTCTCAGACCTGTGGAGGAGGAAGGAGTTTGTGACCAAAATAGAACTAGAGATCATTATTGATCACAAAATAGAAAATTTTGATTATATCAAATAAAAAAGCATTTGTACAAATAAAATTAATGCAGACAAGGTTAGAAGGGAAGCAATAAACTGGGGAAACATTTTTACAATCAAAGGTTCTGATAAAGGCCTCACTTCCAAAATATATAGAGAATTGACTCTATAAGAAATCAAGCCATTCTCCAATTGATAAATGGTCAAAGGATATGAACAGACAATTCTCAGAGAAATTGAAACTATTTCTAGCCATATGAAAAGATGCTCCAAGTCATTATTAATCAGAGAAATGCAAATTAAGACAACTCTGAGATACCACTACACACCTGTCAGATTGGCTAGAATGAAAGGGAAAGATAATGTGCAATGTTGGAGGGGATGTGGGAAAACAGGGACACTAATACATTGTTGGTGGAATTGTCAATGGATCCAACCATTCTGGAGAGCGATTTGGAACTATGCTCAAAAAATTATCAAACTGTGCATACCCTTTGACCCAGCAGTGTTACTACTGGGCTTATATCCCAAAGAGATCTTAAAGAAGGGAAAGAAACCTGTATGTGCAAGAATGTTTGTGGCAGCCAGAAATTTTGAGTGGATGTCCATCAGTTGGGGAATGATTGAATAAGTTATGATATATGAATGTTATAGAATATTATTGTTCTGTAAGAAATGACCAGCAGGATGATTTCAGAAAGGCCTGGAGAGACTTACATGAACTGATGCTGAGTGAAATGAGCAGGACCAGGGAATCATTATATACTTCAACAACAATACTATATGAGGATCAATTCTAATGGACGTGACCCTCTTCAACAATGAGACGAACCAAACTAGTTCCAACAGAGCAGTAATGAAATGAACCAGCTACACCCAGGGAAAGAAATCTGAGAGATGACTATGAATCACTACATAGAATTCCAAATCCCTCTATTTTTGTCTGCCTGCATTTTTTATTGCCTTCATAGGCTAATTGTACACTATTTCAAAGTCCAATTGCTTTTGTACAACAAAATAACTGTTTGGACATGTATACATATATTGAATTTAACTTGTACTTCAACATATTTAACATGTGTTGGTCAACCTGACATATGGGAGGGAGAGTGGGGGGAAGGAGGGGAAAAGTTGGAATAGAAGGTTGTGTAAGGGTCAATGCTGAAAAATTACCCATGCAAATATTTTGTAAATAAAAAGCTATAATAAAAAAAAGTTAAAAAAAAAAAGAAAAAGAAAAAAAGGAAGCAAGCCATTCTCCAATTGATAAATGGTCAAAGCATATGAACAGACAATTCTCAGGTGAAGAAACTGAAACTTTCTAGCCATGTAAAAAAATGCTCCAAGTCATTAATCAGAGAAATGCAAATTAAGACAACTCATGAGATACCACTACACACCTGTCAGACTGGTTAGAATGACAGGGAAAGATAATGGTGAATGTTGGAGGGGATGTGGGAAAACTGGGACACTGATACATTGTAGGTGGAATTGTGAATGGATCCAACCATTCTGGAGAGAGATCTGGAACTATGTTCAAAGGATTATAAAACTATGCATACCCTTTGATCCAGCAGTGTTACTATTGGTATTATATCCCAAAGAGATACTAAAAAAGAGAAAGGGACCCACATGTGCAATAATGTTTGTGGTGGCCCTTTTTGTAGTGGCCAGAAATTTTGAGTGGATGTCCATCAGTTAGGGAATGGTTGAATAAACTATGGTATATGAATGTTATGGAATACTATTGTTCTGTAAAAAATGACTAGCAGGATGATTTCAGAAAGGCCTGGAAAGACTTACATGAAGTGATGCTGAGTGAAATGAGTAGGAAGGACCAGGAGATCATTATATACTTCAACAACAATACTATATGATGATTAATTCTGGTGGACGTGGCCCTCTTCAGCAACGAGATGAACCAAATCAGTTCCATTTGTTCAATAATGAAGAGAACCAGCTACACCCAAAAAACCTGGGAAATGAGGAACCCTACAAAGAATTCTAACCTTATTTTGTCCGCCTGATTTTTTTATTTCCTTCCAAGCCATTTACCATTTTTTTGGGAAAAATTTGGACATTTATATATATTTATTTAAATATTTAAATATTTAATTGTTTAATCTTGCCCGGGGGGGGGGGGGGGAAAAAAAAAGGGGAACAAAATTTGGCAATTGAAAATGCAAAAATACCCAGAAAACTTTAAATAAAAAGTAAAAAAAAAAAAAAACGTACCCCAAAAATGTTTGACAACATTAGGTTTAACCCATTTTTTGTATGAAAAAAATAAAAATTACCCAGAAATCAAATTTTTAAAATCAATACCAAAAAAACCTTCAGACCCCGAAAAAATTTATTTCTTGGAAAAGACTAACACTTTTATTGTTGGGAGGAGGTAAACTTTGGAAAATTTTTCCAATTTCCAAAAACCTTGGTTTCCCACAAAACCCCAAAAAAAGATTTAAGAAAGAAAGATTCAAGCATTTTAATGGTTTGGGGAGCCCCTGGGTATGGGGAAGAATGGGAAATGGAACCAATGAAGTTTTAAATATTTTAAATTTAAGAAACATTTTTAAATACCACATGTTTAAGAACTAAACCAAACTGAAGAAAGCAAATAAACAAGCAAGGAAAAATAAAAAATATGAATAGAAAACATGAGGGCGGGAATGGGAAGGGGAAAAAGGCTTTGGGGAAAATTGGGATTTAAAGAGAACCAGGGAGGTCAGGGAGGTCAGGGAGGAGGAGAATGCCAGAGAAAATGCCCAAAGCCTAGAGGGGGAATAGCCAGCAAGCTGGGGTCCCATAAAGGGGAGTGAGGTGTGAGAAGACTTGAACAGCATTTTTGTACTTGATCTTGGAGACCATAGGGAGCCACTGAGGGTTTACTAATGGGGGTGACAGGTCCTTTGGGAAAATCCCTTTAGGCTGAATTGGAATATGGAGAGACTTGAGTCCCACAGAGCTCCCGGCAGCTGTTGTAGAGACCCAGGGGTGAGGGGAT
This sequence comes from Sarcophilus harrisii, assembly GCF_902635505.1. NCBI lineage: Eukaryota > Metazoa > Chordata > Mammalia > Dasyuromorphia > Dasyuridae > Sarcophilus > Sarcophilus harrisii. The sequence continues at coordinate 590,169,512 of NC_045428.1, forward strand.
GAGGATCTTGATCAGTGGGCAGCTGTGTCAGCGGGGAGGAGGAGGCCAGTTCAAGAGATGCAATGGGCCACGGCACATGATTGGATCTGGGGGCGTGAGAGTCCGTCCTGGACTCCTCACTGGCACTTGTGGGCCTGAGGAACTGTGGGTATGATTTAGTGGGAAAAGCCATAGGTTCTTTTTTGGATGTATTGAGTTTAAGATGTCTATGGGGCATTCAGTTTGAGGCATCTGAAAAGCAGCTGGAGATGCTGTGGATAGAGAGCTGGGCCAGGGAGCAGGAAGACTAGAGTTTGATGGTGACCTTGGGTAAGGCACAATCTTTGTCAGCCTCAGTTTCCTCAGCTATAAAATGGGGGAAATAATTAGCACGCACCCTCCCATGATTGTGAGGATCACATGAGATAACATTTATAAAGAGCGTAACATAGTGTCTGGAACATAGTGTCCCTAGTTTGTTATTCAGTCATGTCCAAGTCTTAGTGAAGCCATTTGGGATTTTCTTGGCAAAGATATTAGTGTGGTTTGCCATTTCCTTCTCCAGCTCATTTTACAGATGAGGAAACTGAGGCAAATTGGGTTATGTGACTTGTTCAGGGCCACACAGCTGGGTCTGAGGCCAGATTTGAACTCAGGAAGATGAGTCATCGTATACCCTACCGAGTCACCTAGTTGCACACAGTAGACTTTTAATAAATGCTTGTTGCCTTCCTTCTTTCCTCCCATCTTTGCTCCCTCTTTCCCTTCCTTCCTTGCTTCCTTCTGTTCCCAGTTCTGAGGCAGGCAGCAACCAATAATTCTTCGTCTTAGCAAGTTTTCCCCTCCTCCCACCCATGCATCCTTCCTGTGCTGCCAGGCTGGCTCTCCTCATACACAGATCTCACCTTCTTCTCAAAGACCCACCCTATTCTCCCCTGTTGAACTCCTCCACCAGGCATTCAAGGCCCTCCACAATGCACCACGGTTCCCACTTCCCTGTCTCCATCCCTTCTACACACCGGCCAGACCAGATGAGCCTGGGCTGGGAATTAAAGTTGTTCCATAGATTGGGGAAGAGGGAGGAGACAGACCCTGGACTGGCTCCTCCCAAGTCTAGAATGCCCTTCACACTCAGAACGCCTAGAACACTCTCCTCACCTCAGCCACTTGCCTTCCCCGCTTTCTTTAGGTCTCAACTCAAAGCCCCCCTTCTGCAAGATGTCCCCCAATTCCCCGAGATACTCCTTCCCATACACCTCCTCTCTATCTTATCAATACCTTGAGCTGCATCTGGTAGTTTGCATTTTGTCTCCCCCATTGGAATGGGATGTGGGGGGGAGGGGGCTCTGCTGCATTTTACCTCATGGTTAGATCCGTATCTGGCACATAGTAGGTGCTCAATCGATGCTTTTTGATTGATTGAGCCTTGGTTTTCCCATCTGTAAAAGGAAGGGGTGACCTTGTTTTGGTTTTTTTTTCCTTTTGTTCTGATTTTTCTTCCCCAACGTTGACTCATATGGAAAGAAGTTTAAAATGATTGCACATTTACAACCTATCTCAGATTACTTGCTGTCTTGGGGAGGAAGAAAAAAAAAAAAAAAGAACTCCAAATCTTACAAAAATGATTACTGGAAACTATCTTTTATGTACAATGAGAAAAATAAAATTCCATTAAAATTTAAAAAAAGTTGACTAAGTTAAAAAACGAATAAGAAAGGGGCGATCCCTAAATGCTCTTCTTCTAGCTTTACAGCCTTTGAGCTAGACCGTTAACCCTGACCTCACTCTTCCAAGTCTCGAGGCTCCCCCGTTAATACGGGATCTAACCGACCCCTGCGGCAAGTCAGGCGCCTGCCCCCACAGAGAGGACTACATTTCCCAGAAGGCAATTGGAGGGAAGAAGGCGAGGGAGGAATGGAAGGAGCGGGAGGAGGGGGAGCAGAAGAAGGGGAGGAGGGGGAGCAGGGGAAAGAGGAGACAGTGGCTCAGCGGAGACTGCATCTCTCCCCATTATGCCTCTGTCTCAGGGGAGAAGGGAGCGAACCAGTCACTGAGCTTCTGGTCTGGGGCGCCTGGGTCCCGGGCGAGGAAGACTGGGGGACTCCCGGGCTCACCAGGGCACTGAGACATCCCCAGTTTTCCTTTCCCGGCCCCCTGGAGCCCGCGGGATGCTCTGAGGGAAGGGGGTGGGGGGGGGGGCAGCCAGCTCCGCCGGGAAAACACGGGACAGCCATTCTAACCCCCCCCTTCTCTCCCTGGGCCTCAGTTTCCTTTCCTGACAAAGGATCCAGGGACTCCCCCGCGCCCTGAGAGTCAGGGATTGCTAGACTTGGCGTCAGGAAGATTTGGATCCAAGTCCCACCTGAGACGCTCGTTGTGTGTTCTCGGGCCAGTCGGTGAATGTCTCGGAGCCTCGGCTTGTTTATCTGAGACTGAGGGGGCTCAACTCCGCGGCCTCCCGAGTCCCTTCCAGCTCTCCTCGGGATCCAACGAATCCTCCTCCCCTCCCCCAGCCGCTTCCCGAGAAGGAAGGTCGCTGCTGCTCCTCCGACTCCCCCTCCCCACCTTGCCTCGCCATTCCCTCGGCCTCAGTTTCCCCACCCGCGCTTGAAAGAGGCGGCACTCCGGGGCGCCGGGGCTAAGCTCTCCGAGGCCCCCTCCTCTCCCAGGGTCCTCGGTGTCCCCGCCCGCGAAGGATAAGGTCGGCTCCAGGGGGCTGGGATCTCCTTCGCGGGGGAGGGGAGGGGTGGGGGAGGGGGAGGGTGGGGGAGGGGTGGCCGTCACGCCGGAGCCGCGCAGACTACAAGTCCCATCCGCCAGCGCGGCGGCAGCGGCGGCAGCGGCGGCAGCGGCGGCTCGGGCCACCCGGGCGGGCACTGCTGACAACCCCCGGGTAGGCTGACGGGCTGGGCGGGGCGGAGCCGGGGCAGGTGCAGGCGATGGAGCCGCCGCCCTCGGGCTGAGGGACCTCCCCCAGCCCAGGCCCCGGAGGAGGGGCCCCAAGGGGCCGGGGGGCCGGCCGGGGGCGCAGGATGCGGGAGGCCGGGGCGGGGGCCGCCGGCCAAGGGCGGCCGGGCGGGGGGAGGAACAGGCTGGGGGGGGGAGGGGAGGGGCGGATCGATCCCCCATCCCCCCCACCTCCCGGCGGGCCTCCCCCTCCCCGCCGCTTGAAGGCCCCAGGGCCCCGGAAGAGGGACCGCCACCTTGCCCCGCCTTTGCCCGCTGGGCCAGCCCCTTGAAAGGCTGGACCCGAGGTGGGCGAAGGGGGGTGGGGTGGGGATGCTGATGCCATCTGGGCCCGTCTGCTCCTGGCCCCCCCCCGGGGGCCCCGGAGCTCCCCGGGAGCAGTCGGGCGCCCACCTCCGCCCCGTGGGCCCCCCGCCGGGGGCCCGCCTGAGCCCAGCCGCCCCCGTGTCCCATGGAGGAGGAGGAGGGGAGGGGCCCACCTGGGGGGGGAGGGGGCCTGGGCCCGACGCCCGGCCCGCCGGGCCCGGGACCCGTTCGACACAGGGGCGGGGAGGAGGAGTGAGCCCCAGGGGACCGGTGCGGTGCTGTCCCAGGACTGGGCGTCCCGGAGGGCGGGGACCGGGCAGCCCGGGCGGGCGGGGCGCCTTCCCCCAGCAACACGGGGGCTCCCCGGGTGCCGGGCCCCCCGGGCCCCCCTGCCCCCGGGAGATCCCTTCAGCCCACCCAAGGAATCACGGCCGGGGCTTCGGCAAAGTCTACCGGGCCAGGTGGCAGGGGGAGGAGGTGGCGGTCAAGGCTGCCAGGCTGGACCCCGAGAGGGACCCGGCCGCCACTGCGGAGCAGGTGGCCCGCGAGGCGCGGCTCTTCGGCGCCCTGCGCCATCCCAACATCATCGCCCTGCGGGGCGCCTGCCTGCGGCCCCCCCACCTCTGCCTGGTCATGGAGTACGCCCGCGGAGGGCCCCTGAGCCGCGCGCTGGCCGGCCGCAGGGTGCCCCCCCACGTGCTGGTCAACTGGGCCGTCCAGGTGGCCCGCGGCATGGAGTACCTGCACAGCGGCGCGCCGGTGCCCATCATCCACAGGGACCTCAAGTCCATCAACAGTGAGTAGCCCCGCCCCCAGCCTTGGGGTCTGAGCCCCAAAGGGAGCCCGAGGCACCCGGCAGTCGGATCTTTTGCTGGGAAGGAAACTGGAGGGGGTGGGGGTGGGGGTGGGAAGTGGCTTGTGCACAGGGAGTGAGGAGCAGAATCGGGATCTGAACCCGGGACTTCTGCTTCTAAGGGTGGTGTCGGGGCCCCAAGGCCTGGGGCTCGGGTGGCTGTGTTCCTCCAAGCCCGGCCGGCCCCTCTGGGGAGGAGTGAGGCTGGGGGTTGGGGCTGGGGAGGCCGGTCCCGGATCTGAGAAGTGGGACTGGGGAAGGAGGACATTCCCAAGGGGGGAGAGAACTCCGCCTGCTGAGCTAGAAGGGACACGGGTCCAGCCGAGGCCCAGAGGGTTGAAGTCACTGGCCTAAGGTCACACAGTAGTAGTAGTAGTAGCTGCTGATCTGAGATTAGAACTCGGGTCCTTGGCCCCAGATCCTGAAAGCTAGGAGGAGCCCGGGCTGTTGGGGGCTAGGGGGAGAGAGGGATCCAGGATGTCTTCTTCCTACCCTTCAGGGCCTCAGTGTGTGGGGACCAGATCCCTAGGAGGTGGAATTGGAACAGAAACCAGTTTTCTTCCAGGGGAAGAAACTGGAGAGAATAAGGAGAAAGAGCTGCCCAAAGTCACTGAGTCACTTCATCTGGGTTTGAACCCGGGTCCCAGAAATTAGGCTCAGGGTGACTCCCTAGAACCCTGGATTTAGGGCTGGGAGGGGTCTCGGGGCCGGCTTGGCCAGTCTTCTCATTCCAGAGGAAGTTACGTAGTGAAAGCAGAATTCGCACCCATATCCTCTGGTTCCAGCCCGGCAATCTCCAGTGCCCCAAGGGCCCCTCTAAGGCTGCTGCTCCTGTGTGGGCACGAGCCTGCCAACCTTTCAATGGGGTGCGGATGTCTGGTGGGCAAGCAGCTGACGTCGCAGCATCATTAAAAGCTAGGGGCCTTGGAGACCTACTTTTACACATAAGGAAACTGAGGCACACAAAGGCCAAGTGTCACAGGGCTGAGAAGTGGCTGAAGTAACCCATGAACCCAATGTTCCTGTCTCCAAATCTAGCTTCCTGCCCCCCCCCCAAGCTTGGATTCAGCAGGGTGGGGGCTCCTCTTGGGCCTGGAGGAATGGGGTTTTGGAGGAGGTTGCTATGAAACCTGGGAGCGTTGCCCTTTATCTAATTCCCCAGAAGTACCCTGGGAAGGGGCAAGGGCTTGGGCAGGCGGCTGCCAGGCCGAGAAGCCCAGAACCCCTCGTCTTGGCTCCCCACCCGCTCCCCCCAGAATTCACTTCTCTGACACTTGCAGACCAGAGGAGGGAGAGGGGCCATCCATCTTCCTTGGCTCAGGGGCTGATGGGGCCCAGACCCCCAGCCCACATGCTCAGAGCTCCCACTGTGCCCCAGGACAGGGCGCTCTGGGAGTCAGGAGCCCCCCTCCCGGGCAGAACTCCCCCCTCCCCCCAACCCTGGGAAGAATACCTCTGCCAAGAAGTGCCCGGCCAGGCTTTCATTCCCAGCAGCTCAGAGGGATCCTTTTCTGAATTTGGAGGATTAGTCATAGATGGGGTTAAAAAAGTGCCAGGGAAAGTAGTAAAGCAAAAGAGAAATGGCCTGTCCTCGAGGCAGGGGATCATGGGAGGGACTTATGGCGTCATCTGGTCCATGTCATCGATGTCATCGGACTTAGCCCCCAGCCCTGAGGCTTATCTCTGTGTGGTGACACATGCCCCCACACCCACTCATACCCACACACCCACTCACACACAAACACGCCCCCTCCATTCATCTCCTCCCTCCATGCCTTTGCACAGCCACTCCCTTCCCCCACTTCCTCCAACACCCTTGCTCCTTCAGGGCTCCCCCTTGGGGGTGGGGCCGGTGTGAAGGCTTCCCCCCTAATGGCTGGCACAGGCACGGAGCAGGTCCTTACCAGGTGCCCACCAGCTGGGGATGAGTGACCCTCATTCAGGAGCAGGCTGGCCAAGGAGCTGGCTCACTCAATGTGCGCCCTGGGCCTCGGTCTCCCTCCTGTAAAATGGGGGCGAGACCCCTGTAGTGGGTGCTTCCTGGGGCTGTTGGGAGGCTAGAACCAGAGCAGGGGAGGCTCTTGCAGTAGTGAATGCTGGGTAAGCTTCAGCTCGCCCGCCCCATGGCCTTTGAGTCCCTCCTGGACTGGAAAATGAATGTGTTGACCAA